>NC_061120.1:162016411-162170007 GCF_002878395.1 Capsicum annuum | reverse complement strand
AAACCAAACAAATCAAAAATTTAAGCTAATATTACCAGTCTTCGTCGTTGGATAGCAAAACTCATCGAACCTTCAGTGTGTAACGAGCCACCTGTTTGAGATGCTCTATTTGCCTTTGCCCGTTCCCTCCTCGCCCTATATTCAGGAGTATCCCATTATTCCAAGAACTGGTCCCAGACATCAGCATTCAACCAACCAGGTTTTTCCAAGTTCCTCCGGGCCTTATACAAGTGTTCATTGATCCATAGAGGTGCTTTCAACTTAAAAATGCATTGTACTTCATTTTCATGACAAGAATTCCATGCACACTTTGTCTGCAAAATTGTTTAATATAAAGTCATGAAATGAGTTGACGGATACAAAGGTAAATTCATCATTGATAGCATACTAAAATGGTAAATTCTTTGACTTTGAGTACATCGTAAACTGGTTCCACATAAGAATCCTGACGTCGAGTCAAATCTCGTTCCAACTACCCCACGGCTCCGTATAAAATGGTCTAATTGATTCTATAACCATATGTCCACCGCTATATGTGGGAATGAACCTGCAATAAAATTATATTAAATTATCTAAGCTTTCAAAAATTTTAAAAATTATGAAAAAACATAAGGTTTACTTACCCATTATCATCAGGGGTGATAATTAGCCTCCCATTGCCGTCATATTCTACTACCTCTTTAAATTTTATAATCTGGGAAGCAGCTGTTGTAGCATTAGACACTGTAGCACTATCAATGGATGGTGATGGTGATATACTAGGACCTCCAATTCTTAATCCAGAAAGGCTAGGTGTGGATGATGTTGAAGGTACAAATAAAGAGCTACTATGTAGACTATTATGGGGAGAAGAGGGTTGGAACTGGTGGGGTGGTGGGGGCATGAAAAATGCATTTGGTAGTGAAATAGTTGCCCTTGGAGGAGGAAGAATATTTGTAGTAGCTGGTTGAAGAGTTGTGGTAACAAGTGGTGGTGGTGGTGGTGTATATTGACCTGTGGTAAGATTATCAGGTCCTTTCTTACCTTTCTTACGCCGTCCATTACCATGACCTTTTGATGCCATTGATTTTCTTTATTAACCACCAGGGAAAAAAAAAGAACCACCAAATGAAGTTAGTCTGTGTTATGCTGCCCAGATATGTTTCTTAGATCAAAAGAAAATTAAATTCTGGCCAAGAAAAGGTCCAATTGAAGGATGTTCTAGCAGACAGATGACAAAAAAAAGGGCAAGACAAAAAACAAAGCTGCAAGGAATGCAAAGATCATATTAGGCCTTAGGGGTATTGGTATTTCGTACAATGTCACAATCATGTTGCCATCCAACGTTCACAAGTAGTAGCAAATTAATTGCTAAACATTAATAGCTTTCTATAATCTTTCAGAAAATTCATATCCAAATTTTAGACAGCATAGTTCTGCAGAAAGTATAAAAAGAGTTCTAGTATTAATTTTGTGGAAGTATTGCTGCCTACTATTTTGAATATTGGGTTGTGTATCTTAATCCTCTTCTTTTCCTCCCAATTTAAATGGAAAAATGTCTAACCTTTTGCCCATAAACTTTATTAAATTAATCATAGATGTACATATATCCTCTGCTAGAAGTTTGTTTCTGTTATACGCTTAACCGTTATCTATGTTTCTTGGACTCTTAAAAAGTATCAATGAATGTACGTTGAATCTTTCAAATCGAGATGGGTGTGACAATATTTATTTATCTATTACTCGTTTGCAGGAGTGTGAAGTTGGAAACAAGGGAGAAAGAGATAGAAGGGGTGAAAACAAAATGCATTCCAAGAAGGCCAAAGAATCAATCCACCAGAAAGTAATTAGAAAGCAGCACAGATAGTCCCCAGTGCAAGAGATCCGGGCTCAAGTTGCCAAAAATACAAAAGGTGACACAGAAATGGCAGAGAAACAACAAATTAGAAAGTTGTTGCACAGATAGTCCTCTCAACTATAGTTCATAGCAGAGTTATGAGGGTGGAGGCAAGATGGTAGCTTTTCAAATGGCACAAACTATGTACCATCAATATTTAGGAGTTAACATTTATGCCGAGCTAATACGAAAAAATATTATAAAGAGTAATTCTCACCTACTTGAGCTAAACTAGAGTTCGAAACCAAATTTTCTACTAAACCGTCAATGTACCAGGCAACAGCAGCCTAAAACATCCATATCAATAACTAACAATGCTCTCCAAAATAATGTGAAAATAAATCTGTGCAGAACACTCACTGCTTAAAGAAAGAATCTGTGCAGAACTTAGTCGTTAAACAAAAATTTGAAACAAATGGACATGAAGAGTACACGGTAAAGATTGGACCCAAGTTCTGAGTAGGAGAAGATGCATTTTTGCTGTACCAGGACAGCAGGACTTCATGTACATTTCATACATCTAAATCCAATTCTTCATTCAATATTAAGCAGCCAAAGAACTAAGGCATCTTGAAAAAAGCACTGCTTTTTATTTTTATTATCTTATTAAGTTTAAATCCATCACCCAAACCATACTAACATGTTGTGATGGGGCCCGGTGCACTAAAGCTACCGCTATGCATGGTGTCCGGGGAAGGTCCCCACCACAAGGGTGTAGTATCGTACGCAGACAGAAGACAAGAGACATAAAAATATAAAAGAGACTGGCTTTCTTGGCATGATCCAACAAAATCATCTATAGTAGCTACCAACAAAAAATGTACACAGAAAAACAAAAACCTGTTAGCCTGAATCAACAATTCTCCGGTTAACCTGAATAAAAAAGACCATTCAGAGGTTTATATACAAGCAAAAACAAGGTAATTGATAAAAAGAATCTCCGGATAAAAAGACTTAGCCACCGGATAAATTCCGGACTACACCAAAGACTTCACAAAAAACAACTTGCTTTATACAATTCATATAGCAAAAAGCAGCAGCTAAAATACAATTCAAGACCTTGTTACAACACATTACTACTATTAATAACAACTCAATCCTCGTCACTTTTTCATAGTCATTCATCACTTGTTTCATATTCATTCATCGATTCATCCTCATCACTTGTTTCATTTTCATCAAGTAACTCTTCCTTCCTTATTTTATTTTCATCAGTTGGATCTTCCTCATCATTTGCCCCAAATGATCCTTCTCCATAATCATGAACATTCAATCTAAGTTTAGAAGGATCAAATTCTTCATATAGACCTTTGTTATGCTGTAACTCACCTGCTAATTCATCATCCACCCTTTCTTCAACACTTGAAATGTCATTCTGATACGCTACATCCAATGCATCATCTACTTCAACTCTACCCACAGGCTTTGTTTTTATAACTACCTACCATGCAGATTTATTCTTACACAAAGGATAAGGAGTTTAATACACTTGTTTCGCATTTTGTGCAATGACAAATAGATCATAGAGTCTATACTCCCTTGTACGCTTAATTTTAACTATTTTGTACTAAGGGCGCACCTTTGTACCTAACCTAGGCGTAGGATCATACCACTTACACCGAAAGAGAAGCAATTTTTTCTTAGACCAACCAACATGATAATCAAGTTCTAAAATCTCGTGAAGCACACTATAATAATCAACACCGCCATCACCTTTCACCTAAACCCCACTATTGTTGGTTTTCTTACCCTTAGAGAACTCTTCTTTATAAAATTTGTACCCATTGATGGAGTACTTAGAAAACTTTTTGACTTTAGCATCAAGTCCCCAAGCTATATCACGTAAAAATTGGTCATTGGGTCATAATTAAGTGGATTATGAACCTATAAAAAGTTTAAAAAAATTAGAATTTAAATATACATAAGATTGAACAAAAGTATAAATCGTGTTAAATATTTAAGTTACATTTACATTTTCTCTAAACCACATGGAAACATAGGATAAACAGTAGCATCTCCGTGTAAAGCCACAAAGTAGCTGTCCGACAAAGTTATGACTTTCATTAGTTAAAGCTTACATAGACCTTAAATGATTGCCCTTAATATAAATATACTCACTTATAAAAGGGCAGGACCTGGGGATAATTTAATAATAAATGTGTTGTAGCTGACTTAAGCTCCACCTCATTCAAATATCGAAGTGGACCACCTTTCAGACTTTCTTTACCTGGTTGATTGAATATTGAAAATGGTTGTGCTGAAGGATCTGTATTGTCTCCATCATCATTCCTATTAGGTCAGTTTCTTGGACATGGTACATCATGTTCAAAATAATATGAACAAAAATAAGAGGTCTCTTTAGCCAGATAAGCCTCACATTTTAATCCCTCAATTCGAAATTTATTTTTTATGGTCCACTTATATTTGTCAATAATCCTGCATAGTATGATTTATTAGTTGAAATAATGTTCAATTAAAACATATGAAGGTAAATGTTAAAAGCCAAACCTCTCAAAGGGATACATCCATCTACACTGAACAGGCTCTCTAAGTCCTGCCTTTCGCACAAGGTGAATTGGAAGATGCTCCATAACATCAAAAAAATTAGGAGGAAAAATTTTTGTCAACTTTTAAGATTAAGTGAATGTTGATATCCATCAAAGATAGGTTCTCCTCCCTTAATGTGTTAGAACATAAATCTTTGAAAAATGAGCTTATCTCTGTTATGGGCTTCCAGATTCTATCGAGCGATGCACAGAATGCAATAGGCATCAATGACTCTATGAAAATATGACAGTCATGGATCTTCATAGGGGTTAGCTTTCCTTCCTTCATGTCAACACACCTAGAAAAATTTGATGCATATCCATCTGGCATTCTCAAATTATTAACCCAATCACAAATCACTCTTCTATCTTCCAAAGTGAATGTGTAACTGGCCTTGGGCCTCTGAATCTTATTGTTTGAGTATGTCAGGTACAACTCACTGTGCTGACATTACTCCTTTAAATCTATCCTAGCCTTCAAGTTATCTTTTGTTTTGTTACTTACATCCATCACAGTATTAAACAAGTTGTTAAAGAAGTTTTTCTCAATATGCATGGGATCCAGATTATGAGGCAGAAGATTATCCTTCCAGTAATCTAACTCCCAAAATATGCTTCATTTAGTCCAGTTATGTGTAACATCGTAACCAAGTATCCTGGATGGTGGAGACTCTATTACCTTAGGAAGATTCCTCACTCTATCCCAAATTTCTTCTCACGACAAAATTGGCGGTGGCTCCTCAAAATCAATCTTATTCTTCATAAAATCACTAGTATTTCTCCTAAGCTCATGTTGCATTGACAAGAATCGACGGTGACAGTCAAACCAGGAGTTTTTACCCCCAAGTTTCAAAGTGAATGCTTTTGTGTCTTCCATACAACAAGGGCAAGCTAACTTTCCCGCAGTCGACCACCCAAACATCATTCCATAAGCAGGAAAGTCATTTATGGTCCACATCAAACTAGCACACAATCTAAAGTTTTGTTTCACTGATACATCATATGTTTCCACACCTTCATGCCATAATATGTTCAATTCATCAATCAATGGTGGTAGATATACATCAATCAAAACTTTTGGATTGCAAGGACCTGGTATAATGAAAGTTAGAAATATATACTAACTCATCATACACAATTTAGGTGGGAGATTATAAGGAGTCACAAATACTGGTCAATATAAATATGGTGTAGCTGAGACAGAAAATGGAGTAAATCTATCAGTAGATAATCCCAACCTAATGTTTCTTGGTTCACTAGCAAAATTTAGATACACACTATCAAAATGCTTCCATGTTTCTCCATCTGATGGATGACATAAAACACCAGGTGGTCTTTCATTTTCATAGTGCCATCTCATAAGAGGGGCAGAGCTCATTGATGCATACAACCTCTTTAACCATGGTATAAGGGGTAAGTAGTGCATCGACTTCACAGGAACCTTCTTCCCTTTGGCATTTGTGACTTCCTTATAACGAGGATGATTACAAAATTTTCAATGTTCTAAATTTGCATCTTCCTTATAGAATAACAGGTAACCTTTCTCACAACAGTGAATCCTCTCTGACAAAAGTCCTAACTTAGAAACCAACTTCTTTATTGTGTAGAAATCTTTGGGTAAGTCAAGTTTACTTGGGTTAAGTTCATTCATAAGTCCAATGATAGAATTCATACCCTCTTAAGAAATAGAATAATCTGAATTAAAACTCAGTAACCGAGTGGCAACAGATAACTTAGAATGCACTGATCCTTTTTTCAATGGATGACTAGCTTCCTTTAACTATTCATAAAAGTGCTTAGCCTCATCATTTGGTTCATTTTGATCCCCTGAGGGTGTCCCAAAAGCATCCCTGACCATATCACTATATCCTGAACTTTCAACATTATTCTCTCTTATTGGACTTTCAACATAATTCTGAAAAGCAAAATTATTAGCAGCACTACTCTCTTCATGAGTTGTCCACACAGTATAATTCAACATAAAACCCTTCTATTAAAGATGTAATGTAACATCATCTGGACTCAATAACTTGCAACACTTACAATTCCTACAAGGACAAATCATTAAGTGTTATTTCTTTAGCAATAAATCCAGCTACCCCAGTTTTATATTCCTCCCTCAACCCCGCACGTTTAGGATAAATTCTATTATACATCAATGTACGATCTTTATTTTCCATCTACATAAGAACAACAACAAAAATAATAGAGAAGAGAAGCAAAAACAAGAGAAACAAAACAATAATAGGTTTGTTTAGAGATGCTACTACGCTGTGGGCACAAGAAAAAAACTAAGAGATTCAATACAACATAGTAAAGCAACCAGCAAAGAACCTTTTATTTGTGTCTCTACAATGATATCATTACAACTGGTTCAATAATCTAGCTTAGCATAATATGATGACAACCAGTCCATTCTCATAATAACACTTAATTAAACATAACTGAAATGTAATACATGAGTATCATAGAAAACTAGCACTGCATTCACTGGATTATGTTTCAGAGGTCATTTCAAATGAAAAGTTGGTGCTAACACATAACTTTCAGACACATATCAGTCGTATCATCACACCCAGACTAGTTACAACAACAAGAACTACATACCTATAATTCACATATCAGTTGCATCCACACACGGTCACTCGTTCTTAAACAGTCTTGCTAAAGCCCAAGCTACCCGTTTCCTTATCTACTATTGCACATCCTAGTGAAGTGCCTACTTGTTATTCATAAGCTGCTAAGGATGACTGTTACCATCATGCGATGGATGAGGAATTATTGGATGTAACAAAATAAAAGCAACCTATGAATACACCTATGTCCAAAATTTATTAATATCTCATGATATGCCCAAACAAAAGAAAAACACTCATCTAGTCTCTGCCTACTGTATATGCCTAATATTTTCTAAAGGTCAAAATAACTTTGAACACCATTTTCTTGAAATCAACCTATTTATTCAACAGAAAGAAGACAAACAATCAAGTCACAAAAATTGATAGGCATATGCACAGACCTTAGGTGTGATATCTAAAGTAATATGCTCATTCCTGGAAACATGCAGAGAAACTTTATTTTCTTCTATTCTACCTATATTCAAACCCTTTTAAGCTTGTTATGCATCATATAAGTAGTAAAACTAAAGACAACCAGAAAGGCATGGATAAAATAGACAAGCTTTCGAGTTCTACATTTTTGGACCAGTTAATAAGAAAGGGAGTAATGGAATGCAAAGCCAAAAAGGGAGCAAGTCACGAAACAGATAACTAGCAGTAGAATCTCACAAATCTGTTGATGAGAAAGGGGATGAATGACTGCACCATTGACTTCCAAGAAGCAGTCAGGAGTAATGGAATGCAAATCCTGGACCTGAAGGAAACACAAGCAGATGAGTCATATAGACATCTCGATATTGATGCCGACGGTATTCTTCTATTTCAATCAAAAAATGATATAATTCTAAGGCATTTACCAACAGGGGATACATCTAGGATCTGGAAAGATTAAATAACTTTCTATCTCACTTCTTGAACTCACTTATCTTTGTGCTTAGGTTGCTATTTATTCTAATCATTTATTTATTATTCTTATTTTCTTGACATGTTTTAAGGATAGAAGTTACAAAAAACTTTTTAAAAGGTTGAGAAAACTCATGAAAGGGAAACTATTTATAGTTTCCATGAACATATCTTTATCAAGATAAGCTTGGGCAGAATACTTCAAGAGAATGGGTGTTAGAAACATAAAAGGGCAGCCCCTGATCCAGAACCAAATCAAATTATGAGAGCTAAGAGAAACAAGAAGCTCAACTTCTCCAAACTCGCCAATAAGTATTTAAGAGTAAATGTCAAAAGAAAAAAAAGAAGTGCAAAACTGGTAAGAGTAAATGTCTCAACATAGGACATATCAACTACGTTTCAATTCCAAACAAGTCTGAATTTGCACTGCGATTTTCATTCAAATGCTCGATAATTTTTTGCTAGGATAAATGAAGGATTATCTACTACTCGAGATCGTCGAATCTCATATGTCCAAATCAAGACACTTGACAAGTAAACACTAGACAAACAAATGTTCTGCAGCAGTACTAATTAACCTCCCTGGCTACCACATGAATGTTGGAACCATTAGCTGAACATTGAGATGAAGGAAAAAATAAACCATTTAATTATCAATACAAATTTTTGAAAAGGCAAGCTAGTAAAATGGCAGATACCGATGACAACGATCCACGCTGAGCCTCAAGGGGATCTCAAAATCCAGTTCAGGTATCTGCACAGCACAACCATAAACTAGTAAGATAGTGAAAACCATAAAGTAGCCTACCAGTTCTCTAACATTGGGCCCAAAAATAAGTAATTTTTTGATAAATTATAAGTATATTTCTTGCAAGTTTATCCACTTTTTACCTTGAATCAGTGAAATTGACCATGCAATTACCACTTTTTGTGAGAGATGCAACCTTCACCGCTAATTTTTTAGAGAGACGCAGAGAGAAGAGAGCCGAGAGATAGAGAATTGATAAAGTTGTGTGTTTAACGTATATTAAATGTAAATTTCCGACTATTTCAATTGGGTAAAAATTTAATATATTTAATTATTTAATGTTTCCGACTACTTCAGCCGGTTAGATATTTAATATAATTAAATTATATATTTAAATCAATTATTTGTAAGATTTCTAACTATAATAGTCGAGAATATTTTTATTATATTTAATTATTTATTTTTTACTACAACGGTCGGTTGTATATTTGATACAATTTAATTATATATTTAAATTAATTAATAAAACTTAATTAAATATATAAATTAATTAATACAATGTGAAAGACTATGTGTAACTTATATTGTATATATAATTATTTATTTAATAGTTAAATATAACATTCCGACCACTACAGTCAGGTATAAATTAAATATATTTAATTATTTAATATTTCTAACTACAATAGTCAGATAAATTTAATAAATTACAGAGCAAACTTTTTTAATATATTTAGTAATACATTTATTTAATGTATCTAGTAGTAATATAATTAATAATATATTATATTATAGCATTTTCGACTACAGTGGTCGAAAATATATATTTAATAATTTATTTAAATAATTATTTAATTTTTGTATAAGAATCTAATTATATATTAAGTAAATTATTTATTTAATTATTTATATTTTCGCCTACAATAGTCGGAAATACATATTTAATTATTTATTTAAATAATTATTTAATTTCTGATTATATATTTACTAATATATTTATTTAATTACTTACATTTACAACTACAGTGGTCGAATATATATTTAATTGATTATTAATTTTATGTAGTTATTAGTATTTTCAACTACAGTACTCGAAAATATATATTTAATAAATTATTTAAATAATTATTTTATTTTCGTATAAAGAACTGATTATATATTTAGTATTATATTTATTTAATTATTTATATTTCCGACTACAGTAGTCGCATATATATTAAATTAATTACTAATTTTATTTATTTATTAGTATTTTCGACTACAGTAGTCGAAAATATATATTTAATAATTTAGTTAAATAAATAATTTATTTAATTATTTACCGACTACTATAGTCGAAATATATATTTTTTAAAATTTGCTGCCAAATATTCTGACTGTTTTGTCACAAATAGTATTGAGAAAATATTTTGTAAAAAATAAAAATAAGAAAATAAGATTTCCGACTGAAGTAGTCAGAAATTTCTGACTACTTATTTCAGTCAGAAATTTTTAGTCGGAAAATAGAAAATTTTTGGTAGTGCTCCTCCTGTTTTAAATTGTCTCAAACAGATTATATTTTTGTTGCAACAGATGGATCAACTGTTGGGACAAATTATAACATGAGGAAGACCTGTATGATAATTTTCAAGGGATGAACCATTTGTTGCAATATATGCATCTGTTTGGAAAACTAAACTGGTAGGAAGTCTTGATTTAATTTGTCCCAACAGATCACCCATCCGTTGCAGCAGATAAGTCATCTGTTGGTACAAATAAAAATGGTATGTAGAACCATTTGATTTGCAATGGATGAACCATATGTTGCAAAAAATATTGTATATAATACAACAGGTTAGTCAACTGTTGCAACAGATGTATATATCTATTTGATAATTTTCAGCAGATGTGTCATCTGTTGAAACAGATATGTGTCTGTATGTTCGTTGGAACAGAAGATATATATTCACTTTCTTTAGATCATGCTGCTCTCCTGTGGCCCTTGTACATTGCTCAATAGTGCAACACCAGACAGAGTTAAGATTTCTCTTTTTTGGATGCTTAATAATGTCTTAGAAATTACTTTCTTTCTCCCCTTAGCCTTAATATCTAATGGAGTGGATGGACATAAAATCCACTTTGATGGAATGACACCCCTCATAGATGTCAATTTCTTTACAGAAGCAGTTAATGCATTACTAGCATTAATCACTACATCATTTTTCTCCTTGCAATCTTAACATTTGTATGCAAAACATTAGCTAGGAGAGGTAAAATTTGTATAACCAGTATGATCATACTCATAATGGTTTATTGTAAAAACTGTAAGAGGGGCATCATTATCCCCAACAACAGCACCACTACCACCACCAATATCTCTACTACCATTATCAATAACAACAAGCCCACCTCCAAAATTATTTTTCTTCTGATGGTTATAGTTCCAAACAATTCCATTTTTATTCTGTCAATGACCTTAGGGTCCGATAAAGTTTGCAAAGACCGTAAAGTAAGAAAAAATGGCATCTTCAAGTCTCGATTGGATGGAAAAAGTGACGAATGCACAATCTAACATATATCATTACATATATTAGAATGATGACTAGATCATTCGAAAAAATCATTAATCAAAATAAAACTTAATTATAATTATATTGACTACATCCTTCGGGGGTTTGAAGAGATCAAGAAATTTTATATTTTTATCAATTTTAACCGACAACCATCTCAAGATTCTTGGACCGAAAACTTCTTCCTGGTAGTTCACTTGTTGTCTCAAACAAGGAATGGCTTTTAATGTCCAAGTCTATAAAATAACATCAATAAATCAAAACCATTATTGAATAAAAAAATGAATCATATAATATTAAAAGAAACATTTACCATTAAAGCCCATGAAAAGCCATATAAGTTGACTGTCTTTGGCGTTAATGAAATCAACAATTATTTGACAGTCATTTTGAAGCTTTCAAAACCCCAAGGATAGTTGTTAAATTCCTCCAGATTGTCAGAGAGCCTTATTAAACCAACGCTTCTGTTGTTGTTAACCTCTCTCGCCTAAAGAATATTATGTACAAACCAAACCAAGCACAATGATTGCTTGTGCATTTTTGAAATTATTTTACCTTTAAACGTTTCTATCAAATTTTTATTTTTAAATCTTGGACCAATAATAGTCACCAGGCCATGATGATCACTCGACTTGCCTTTGCCTTTTTGGGGTATGGAGGGTGCCTTTTTGAGTTAGAATAGGTATAACTTGGGAAGAAAAAAGAGGATAATATTTTAGTTAAGTAACTATGACTAACTCCTTCCAACCAAAACAAACAGGCGTGCCATAGTAATTTATCCACACCTCATCTATCTTATCTTTGTTTTCATACATAAACCTATGCTTGAGAAGTTCATATACCATTTTCATTTGAAAATGAGCATTGTTGTCCTCCAGCAAATCAAGATATTGCCCAAAGCAGTTGTCCCTGAAATAAGCATCCAATTTTTATTATCGAAGTATTTTTCTGAAGGCGTCGAAAGAATTTCTCATAGCTGACTTAATCACGAAATCACCCGTTAAATTTGTAGCATTATTGCACTGCATTCTCATAGGATAACGATCAATGCTGAAGGTTTTAACCAACTCTTTAGTGAAATGGCTATTAGCATTTAGATCATCTCTTTTGAAATATTTTTCCTCCCCATGTTCATCATATTCTGCTCCTGATTGAGATAACACTTGTAAAGCAAGCTCATAGAGTGGTAGATGTAACCTAGTTTCTTTACTTGTTCCTTTACTTGGACTTCTGGGAGCCATATAATCTAAATATAACAGAAACATAAAATATATTATAATTGAATAATGCATCGTTAAAAAGGGACAGCAGTATATCTAACATGTACAATAGTAAAATAATAATTCCAGTAGACCACATATCTATTGCACCAGGTAGGTAATTTGTTGGAACAAATAACTAACCTGTTGAAACTGATGAGTAATCTGTTGCAACAATAAAAATAGATACTCATCTGTTGAAATAAATGACTAGATTGTGCAACAGATCACACATCTGTTACAACATATGAGAGATCTATTGGAACTGTTATCAATGGTCAATATGGTTTAGATTTCTTCTAACAGAAGAGTCGTCTATCACAAAAGATGAATGATCAGTTGGAAAATTAAGTCTTGGACATGTACTGTTGGAATAGTTTCTAGGATTTTAACCATCAAAAGGTTCATCTATTGCAGCAGATAATTAATCTGATGCATTAGATTTTTAATCTGATGATCCCTCTATTGCATTAGATAGTTGATCTGTTGCATTGGAAGGTTAATCTATTGTATCAGATTATAAATTAGTTAGTTCTTTTTTATATCTGATGGTAAATCCGTTGCAATAAGTATTTAATCTGTTGCATCAGATTGTAAAATTGTTACATCAGATGTTTAATCTATTGCATCAGATGGTTAATCTGTTGCATCAGATTATTAATCTGTTTTATTAGAAGGTTAATCTGTTGCGTCAGAAGGTTAATCTGTTGCGTTAGATGGTTAATCTGTTGCATCAGGTGGTTAATCTGTTGCATCAGAGGGTTAATCTGTTGCATCAGATGATTAATCTATTGCAAAAAAAATAGTAGCATGATTTTGTTCAATAAAACAACATCAATATCACCATTTTTACCAAGAACAAGAATAAATCAACCCAACAACGAGCGCAACACCAAAAATACCAACATTATTGTTTTGTTTGTACAGACACAAACAACGAAAATCAAACTTCAAAAAATCAACAAACAGCAAAAAACATATTTCACTCCAAAAAGATAAGAGAACAAATACCAGAAATTAGGGTTTGATTCAGACCGCATTTCAAATTAAAGTAACAAATATTGAAATTGTTAATCAGACCGCATTTCAATATTGAAATTATTAATCAAAACTAAAAAGGTCATAATTTTTTACCTGTGACAGAAGAAATAGGACGATGAAGAACTCGAAGTTGTTGTGGCTGGAGAGCAAGACTGTCACGTTAATTGATGATTGAAAGTCAAAAAAAACTCGAAGCCCAACTATTTGTCACAGGAGGTTGAAGTCGCCGGAGATTGAAAGAAGAAATTTGTAGAACTATTGGTTGGGAGAAACTGAGAGAGGAGAGAGACGGTTGATGATTTGGAGAGGAGGGATGTGGGTTGATTTGTATTTTTGAAAACATTCAAAAAATTTAAAAATATTAATCAAGTCCACAGTTAACTTAATCAAGTTTTCTAATTATGTTTGACCCTTTAAGTTGGTCAATGTCACCAATCCTTCATTCAAGACTCAAATGACACTTTTCCTTCAATTTTCTCAAGTAACTAGGGTTTTAATCGAAAATCTAACATAAGAGATTGAAAAAAATTGATCTTTTTCAGACTCGAACGCATGTTGAATAAGAAATTTGGAAGCCCTTCACCACTGAACCAAGCTTTAGCCATGTATCAAGGGGTTCAGTACTTAACATATATACGGTAAATCAATATTTTAATCATATATACATTGTGTAATTTTCTGATGAAGGGGTCCATCTCCATGTAGATCCGCCAGTGGGCGCTTGCGGTCACCTTCACTGGTAAAACAATAAAGAATAGTAAAACTACCATTAGTGAATAATATGTATATTGGAGTGTCAATGGTTCGGGTCGATTGCTAATCTTAAAATAATTACAATCATACTATTTTTTGATCACTTTATTTTGCATAATCAAAATTGGATTTTTGAGATCATATCAATCACTTTGATGAATTTATGCTATTGGTACATATACTATACCCCATAAAATACATCTTTAGTATGTAACTATGTTGGATATATAATAATATTCTCTCTGGCCCAATTTATATGACTCACTTTTTATTTTTGATCAATCTCAAAAAAATTGACATATTTGTACCTTTAGTAACATTTTAGCTTTAAAATATTCATTTTATCCTTAATGAAATATTTATAGCCATAGACTTATTTTAGACTACAAGTTTTAAAAATCTTTCTATTTTTTCTTAAACTCTGTGTCAAGTCAAACTACCTCACTTAAATTGGGACGGAGGGAGTAATTATTTTTTAACAAACTTGTTTAAGCTCTGGCCCCTTTGTCAAAGAATAAATCTTTACTCCTGGTGCAAGGACCTCATCCAAAGTTTTGGGTCATGGAACTGATTAAACTTTGATGCATCTATTCGCAATTGCATTTTGTGACACTTTTTTATGTAACACTCTAACCTACTTGACTACTTTTACTGGTCCCAAAAGAACAATCCAAAGGAAAATTTAAAAAAATAAAAATATATTATCTATAATATGTTAAAAGTATGAAGACCTTTAGAAAAGTGATTCGAACTTTTGGTCCGTCATAAAAAGAATCTTCTTTAGACAAAACTGTCTTTACACTATTTTCTTCAATTTATTATTTAATTATATATATTATATTAACTAGACTCCTGAAATATATGGGACTCCTAAAATATATGGAAGGAGACTCAATTAATATTTTTCTTTGTACAGATCAATTAGAAAAAAACTCATAAAATAGAATGAAAAAATACTCCTAAAATAGGACTCTATTAAGAAAATACTTCTATAAATATTGAGATGCACGTTAAACTAGAGAAGAATCTGCTTTACTTATTGAAAAAATATGATTGATGCTCATCTAACTTGATTTGGTTGTGTCACGACCTGAACCGAGGCCCTGGCCATAACGAGCATCCCAAACCATAAAGGCCCAAGAGCCCTTCTGATTGGCAATCATATGCAACATTCACATATTGTAAAGAAATGCGGAAAACATAGTAAAAACAAAAAATATGGTCATATTCTTGTTAATACTGAACAATACTAATGTGAGTCCACAAATATTCAAAACATCTAACATCAGTTTGTGGAATCTCTAACAGCATGAAAACAACTTCTATCTGAACACTGGGACAAGGCCCCCAGCCGGACCACGAACTAGAATTAAATGACCCATAACAAGGCCTTCTGAAGTAAGGGAGCCTCACCAACAGCAACTTCCGATAATAATTCTAGTGCTTAGCGGTACCCCTAGGCTGTGCCTCAGACCCTGAAATATAGGGGTCAATACAGATGTACTAGTAGGCAGAACAATCCAAAAAACAAAACACATTTTTATACAAAATAGGTGAAAGTATTTCGTAAATCTTGTCGACATAAAATAATTTAAAATACATGGGCAGTTTCAATAGACTTCAAAATAATTCTGTAAATCGTAACTCTTTTTTTTATTTTACTTCTGAGCTAGGTGGTACACCCTACAATTCTGATATTCCAAGGACTATATGGAATCCGCCCTTGACTTGGTGGCCAAGACCCCAACCCAAGTTTGTCGCAAAGGTTGGAGTTTCTAATTCTGATACGCCACATGGCACTAGGCCATCATATCATCCCTATTTGGGGACAGAATAAACCCATATCGGCAAAACACAATTTTGGGCATTGAGTTATCTGAACTTGTGCCTTCTTCGAGTAACCACCTAACCCTCTTTAATCCTATTTTTAGGAAGTTCTAAACATACATCTTTCAAAAATGAAATTCTGAAAAATCTAAATAAAATCTAAATTCTATTCTGTTCTGAGTCTGCTATGGCATTTAGCTGCTTTGTATCATCATACAAAAACTTGCAAGTCATTTACACAGCCATATCATAATATGCTTAGTTCTTCTAATCCAATCAAGTCAGTTGACCACCAAAAACACTTAACAATACAAGAGAGTTCTTATTTCAAAACTTATGTCAAACTATGCAAAGGTTCTCTCTTTTCAACATTTCAACAAATGATGGTCAATTTCTTAAAACAATCATGCAACTATTTCGATTATCACATTTAGCATTTACAAATAGGAAAATATCCCTTTCTTCAATTCATAACCAACATAAAGTTCGTAAGTGATAGTAAAACCCTTGGCTCATGCTTTAAGACATGCAATTGAATAACCCTTAACTTGTAAATCAAAAAGTAACACAATGAGAGAGGGAAATTCGTTCTTCATGCTCTCGATTCATAATTTAAAATTGAAAACATATATATACATATGCAGGAGAAAAATTCAAATTCAATGTAAGGCCTCAAGACCACAACTCTATATCATTGGCAGAGTTCACAATGCATACTCTTTAATGTAATTCAAAATCCTTCATAAATACATGATTTCGCAACATTCAAAACATTACTAAAATGATTTCACCATGCTCATGAAGTTTAAGAAAGCCCCACGTACCTTAATTACAAAGAATTCACGAAGAAATTGACTTTTTAAGCTTGAATTCCCAAAGCCTAGGTTGCTTTTTCTCCTCTTATGTTTAAGGAAGATAACTAGGGATTTTGAGAGTGTTCAAACGTATTTAGGGACTTTGATTTTGTGTAATTATGTTTAGGGATGGTTATGTAGTGTCAAAATACTTTGTTTCCCTTGATTAACTTAAAAACGGAGTTCCTACACCACAAAAAATAGGGTAGACGGCACCTAACCCATGGGAAACCTTAATTTTTGCGGTGCCTAAGCTATGGCCAAACCTTTTCAGTCAAGGTAGGTGAAGGTAAGGTGATGCCTAGCCGTTGCCTAAGCTCTATTTTTGCTACACCTACTTAGTTTTGAGGTCCTTAAACACTCCCAATACCTCTCACAACGTCAATACATAATCTTCCATCACTACGGGGGTCCTAAAGATTATTTTAGAAGCATCAAAAGAGTGTTATGACTAGGGGTATTACATTATCTCCCCTTGGGATCATTTATCCCCGAATAATGAGTCAAAGTACAATTAGCACGGTTTCAAGCACTACAAGGAAAGAAAAGAGTAGGATAAGGTAGGTACCTTTTATATCATTCTCCACGGTTTCAAAGAGGGTCTGATATCTTGAATGCATGTCATTCTCTGTCTCCCAAATAGCTTCCTCCGCTTTATGATTCTTCCACTACACCTTAACTGAAGCTAGCTTTCTACTTCTTAACTTTTGGACTTGATGATCTAAAATAGCAATGGGTTCTTCTTCATATGAAAATGAGTATTTTACTTTAATCTCCTCCACAGCCAAATCAAGAGAATGATCCCTAATATATTTCTTCAACATTGATACAAAAAATACAGGACGGATAAAAGCTAAACTCATTGGCAAATCCAACTCATAAGCAACCCCACCAATCCTCCTTGTAATCTAGTAGGGATCTATGAAGCGAGGACTAAGATTTCCTTTTTTTCTGAATCGCATGACTCCCTTCATAGGGGAGATCTTTAGAAATATCCAATCATCAACCTTGAATTCTAATTCTCTCCTTCTAACGTCAGCATAAGACTTTTGGCGACTCTGAGCTATCTTAAGTTTCTCTTTAATGACCTTTACTTTCTCTATCACTCGATGAACAATATCAGGCCTAAACAACCGAGTTTCACCTACTTCATGCCATCCAATCAGAGACCTACATCTCCTTCTATAAAGTGCTTCAAAAGGAGCCATCTGTATACTGGAATGGTAACTATTATTGTAATAGAATTCTATAAATGACAAATGATCCACCCAACTACCCTTGAATTCTATTACGCAGACCCTTAACATATCTTTTAAGGTCTGAATGGTGTGTTTAGCTTGCCCATCTGTCTAAGGGCTGAAGGCGGTACTCAGGTTCACTTGGGTTACTAGACCCTTTTGAAAAGACTTCCAAAACTATGAAGAAAATTGCGTACCTCGATCGGATATAATAAACACTGGAGCTCTATGAAAATAAACTATCTCCTGAATGTATAGCTTAGCATAATCATTCCTGAAAATTGGTTCGCACCAGAAGAAAATGAGTGGACTTGGTCATCCTGTCCATAATTACCCAAATGGATTCATATTGGTTTCGAATCTCGGAAGTCCCGTAATAAAGTCTATATTAATCAACTTCCATTTCCACATAGGCAAAACTATCTCTTGGGAAGTTTCACCTGGTCTTAAATGTTCTACTTTGACTTGTTGATAATTCAAACACTTAGACACAAAGTTAGCAACTTCTATTTTCATGTTATTCCACCAGTAAATCACCATAAGATCATGATACATTTTAGTAGATCCTGGGTGAACAACATACCTCGACGTGTCTTTCGCACAACCCATCTATATTCGGCACACATAGCCTACCCTAGTACCTTAAAATCCCATCATCGCCAATTTCAAATGCCATCACCTTTTATTGACCAACATCATTCTTAATCTGCAACAAGATGGGGTCTTCGGTTTGCTTTTTCTTAATTTCAACACATAGAGAAGATTTAGCTATCTCATGAACAATTACTCTGCCATCCTCGAAATCCAAAAGTCGAACTCCCAAATTTGCAAGCCGATGAATATATTTCACCATCTCCATCTTTCCTTCCTCAACATAAGAAAGACTGCCCATTGATAATCTTCTAAGGGCATCAGCCACCATATTAGCCTTTCCCGAATGATAGTGCAAACTCATATCATAATCCTTCAAAAATTATAACCACCACCTTACTTGAGATTCAACTGTTTCTGCAAGAAGACATACTACAAACTTTTGCGATCAGTGAATATATCAACATGTACCCCATATAGATAATGACGTCATATTTTAAGTACGAATACCACTGCTA
The DNA here is from genome assembly GCF_002878395.1 of Capsicum annuum. NCBI lineage: Eukaryota > Viridiplantae > Streptophyta > Magnoliopsida > Solanales > Solanaceae > Capsicum > Capsicum annuum. The sequence goes on along the minus strand of NC_061120.1, from coordinate 162,150,686 downwards.
CTAACTCTAAGTCATGGGTGGGACCATTCTTCTCATGCACCTTCAACTGCCTAGATATATAAACCACCACTTTACCATGCTACATAAGCACATACCCATGTCCCAACCAGTACACTTCACAGTACATGACAAAGCCCTTTGTACCCTCGGGAAGGGTCAAAACTGGCGCGGTAGTCAACTTGTCTTTCAGTTTCTCAAAGCTATTCTCACAAGAGTCTGACCACAAGAATTTTACCTTTTTGAGTCAATTTAGTAAGTGGAGCAGCTATGGAGGAAAAACTCTCTACAAATCTTCTGTAATATCCTGCCAAACCAAAAAAGCTCTGGATATCGATTGGAGTCGTGGATCTGGGACATTTTCTCACTACCTCAACCTTAATTTCCTCACTAGAAACAATATTCCCCAAGAAAACAATAGCACTAAGCCAGAATTCATATTTGGAAAATTTTGCATACATGTCATGATCTTTGAGGGCGTGAAGGATTACTCAGAAGTGATTGGCATGATCCTCCTCACTCTTAGAATAGACTAAGATGTCGTTAATAAAGACTATGATGAACAGATCTAGAAACTGATGGAACACCCTATTCATTAGGTCCATAAAATTTGTAGGGGAATTAGTAGTCTGAAGGACATAACTAAGAATTCATAATGGCCATATCGGGTTCGGAAAGCTATTTTGGGAAATCAGCCTCAATAACCTTTAATTGATGATACCTCGAACGAACGTCTATCTTGGAGAAACATTTGGCACACTAAAGTTGGTCAAATAGATCATCAATTTTAGGAAGAGGGTATTTGTTTTTAATATTTACTTTGTTTAGTTATGATAATCTATACACATACGGAGAGAGTCTTCTTTCTTACACACGAATAGTACAGGTGCACCCCAAGGAGAAATACTAGGATGGATAAAGCCCTTGTCTAGAAGATCTTTTAATTATTCTTTCTACTCTTTCAGTTCTACAAAATCCATTCTATATGGAAAAATAGAAATAGGATGAGTGTTCGATAATAAATTAACACCAAAATCTATTTCCCTATCAGGTGGTATCCCAGGGATCATCGAAAAAACTTCTGGGAACTTATTAACTACGGGAACAGATTAGAGGGAAGGACTTTCAGTGCCAGAATCTTTGACCCAAATAAGATGGTACAAACACCTCTTTGATTTAAGTTTATGGGATCTGAGATAAGATATGACCTTCCCCCTAGGTGCTAAAGAATACCCCCCCCCCCCCACTCTATCACTGGCTCATTTGGAAAGAAGAAAGTGACTTTTTGGGTTCTACAGTCTAATGTGGCATAGCACGAATGGAGCCAATACATTCCCAAAATTTCACCAAAGTCAATCATATCCATATTTACAAGATCTGGCACAGTATCACGATTATTGACAAGTACAACACAATTTTTGTACACCCTCCTAGCCACAATAGAGTCACCAATAGGAGTGGAAATAGAGAAAAGTTTTGGAATAATTTCAGGCTCAAAACCAAAACTAACTGCCACATATGGGGTCACATAAAACAAGGTAGACCCTGGATCAAGTAGCACATACACGTCACGGGAGAAAATTTGCAACGTACCTATAACAACATCTAGTGAAGTCTCTGCATCCTGGCGGTTAGATAAAGCATATAACCATTTTCAACTGCCTCCAGTAGCTGAATTAGTACCCTTGGGTGGTGGTGGTGGAGCTGTGGAATTAGCTTAGGACTTAGCACCACCAAAATTCCCTCTTGCAGAAGGAAAATCTCTCTGAAAATGCCTGACTAACCACAAGTATAACATACCAACCTACGCAACTGTCACTTTCCTGGGTGATGTTTTTCACAAGTCTCACATCGCAAAAAAAAAACTGATGTGATTGAGCCACACTACCTTGGGACTGAGTACCCTGCATCTTCCAATGACTGCGAGACTGAGGGTTATAAGATCGTTGATCAACTAGAGGTCTTGTCACCGGGGCACTAGCCGATGTCTAAGTATTTCCCCAAAATTTCTTTTTAGACCACCTATTTCCCCAATTACCATCTTGATACTGATCGGTATACTGATCTGTGGACCGGCTCTCTTTGGTTGACTTTCTTTTTCCCTTACCTCAACTAACCTCTTCATTTTTTCTTCAACCTGCTATATTAAATGGACAACATGGAGAAATTCATATCTCTATTGAGCATTGCTCTTTTACATTCCAGCAACAGATTATCCGAGAGACCGAATGCAAACTTCCTCATGCGAGCTCTTATGTTGTCAACTAACCCTGGAGCATAATGAGACAACTGAGTGAACTTCAATGCATACTCCTTAACATTCATCTTGCCATGTTTCAAAATTACAAATTCTTCAGCCTTTGCCTTTGCCTCTCTCTGCTCCTGAAAAAAAAATAGTCCAGGAAAGCTTCTACAAACTTACCCCACACATAAGGTTCAACATCACCACCCTTCAAGTCCTCCCACTCATTGTACCACTGGTGATCTACGTCCTTTAACTAATAGGTTGCTAACTCAACCCCCTCAACTTCATTAGCATGCATAACTCTGAAAATTTTCTCCATTTTATCAATGAACCCTTGGGGTTCCTCCTCAAACTTTGTGCCAGTAAAGTTGGGTGGGTTTAGCCTCATGAATTGCCCAACACAAGTAAGTTCAGATGAACCAGATATAGAACCCATATCTTCAGACCGATGGGCTGAGAAGCCACCAGCTGAGCAATCATATGGATGGACTGTCGGAACTCAGCATTCAAAACTTTTTCTTTGAGGAGACTGGTGATGGTTAACACTGGTCCATGGACCCCAATATGGACTATCTAGAACTGGAGGAACTCCTAGAGTAGCAACAACCTCCAGAGTATAAGCTCTATTACGGGTACGCATCCCATGAGTAGGGCTGACATCCTCAGCTTAATTAATTTGATCGTTGGTTCTATAGGGAGGCATGATCAATATTTGAAAGATAGGAAATCAATGATTAGAGGACATTCAGACTCTATAGCACAAGCTAAAGCATGAGAGAAGGAAAGACATTCCTGAATGCCTAGTAGCTTCCTATTTATAAGTGTGGCGGGCTACACACCTATAAATAGGACTCTAATCGGTGTAATTTAACAAACACCCTAGGACCAAAAACCATGCTCTGATACTAAATTTGTCATGACCTGAACCGAGGCCCTGGCTGCGATGAGCATTCCGAACTATAAAGGCCGGAGAGCCCTTCTAATTGGCAATCATATGCAACATTCACATATTGTAAAGAAATACGAAAAACATAGTAAAAATTAAAAACATGGTCATCTTCTTGTTAGTACTGAACAATACTAATATGAGTCCACAAACATTCAAAACATCTAACATCAGTCTGTGAAATCTCTAACAACATGAAAACAACTTCTATCTGAACACTTGGAAAAGGCCCTCATCCGTACTACGAACTAGAATTAAATGACTCATAACAAGGCCTTTCAAAGTAAGAGAGTCTCAAAAATTACAACTTTCAACAATAATACTACTGCTTAATGGGACCTCTAGACTGCGCCTTAGATCCTGTAATATAGGGGTCAATACAGATGTACTAGTACGCAGAACAATCCAAATAACAAAATATATTTTTATACAACATAGGTGAGAGAATTTCATAAATCATGTCGACATAAAACAATTTAAAACACATGGGCAATTTCAATAGACTTCAAAATAATTTTGTAAACCATAACTCCTTTCTTTGTTTTTCTTCTAAGCTAGGTGGTACACCCTACAATTCTAATATTCCACGGACTATATGGAATCTTTCCTTGACTCGGCGGCCAATCCCTCAACCTAAGTTTTCCACAAAGGTTGGAGTTTTTGATTCTGATACACCATAGGGCACTAGACTATCGTGTAATCCCTCTTTGGGGACATAATAAACCTGTATCGGCAAAACATGATTTTGGACATTGAGTTATCTGAACTCATGCCTTCTTCGAGTAACCACCTTACCCTTTTAAGACTATTTTTAGTCTTTTCTAAACATGTATCTTTCAAAAATAAAATTCTAAAAAATCTAAATAAAATCTAAATTATATTCTATTCTGATTCTGTTATGGCATTATCTGTTTTGATATCGTCTTGTCAAGACTTGCAAGTCATATACACAGCCATATCATTATATGCTTAGTTCTTTCAATCCAATCAAGTCAGTTGACCACCAAAAACACTTAACAATATAAGAGAGTTTTTATTTCAAAATATTTATCAAACTATGCAAAGATTCTCTTGTTTCAACATTTTAACAAATGATGGTCAATTTCTCAAAACAATCATGTAATTCTTTTGATTATCGTATTTAGCATTTACAAATAGGAAAATATCCCTCTCTTCAATTCACAACCAACATAACATTCGTAAATGATAGTAAAACCCTTGGCTCATGCTTTAAGACATGCAATTGAATAACCCTTAACTTGTAAATCAAGAAGTAACACAATGAGAGAGAAAAATTTGTTCTTCATGCTCTCAATTCATATTTCAAAACTGAAAACACATATCTACATATACACAAGAAAAATTCAAATTCAATGTAAGGCCTCAAGACCACAACTCTATATCATTGGAAGAGTTCACAATTCATACTCTTTAACGTAATTCAAAACCCTTCATAAATACATGATTTCTCAACATTTAAAATATTACTAAAATGATTTCACTATGCCCATGAAGTTTAGGAAAGCCTCACGTACCTTAACTACGAAGAATTCATAAAGAAAATGACTCTTTAAGCTTGAATTCCCAAACCCTAGGATGCTTTTTCTCCTCTTATGTTTAAGGAAGATAACTAGGGATTTTGAGAGTGTTTAATCATCTTTAGAGATTTTGATTTCATGTAATTATGTTTAGGTACAGTTATGTAGTGTCAAAAGACTTTGTTACCCTTGAATTAACTCAAAAATGGAATTCCTATACCGCAAAAACATAGGATATACGGCGCCTAACCCATGGCAAACCTTAAGGTTTATGGCACCTAAGTTATGACCTAACCTTTCCAGTAAAGGTAGGCAATGGTAAGGCGGTGCCTAGCCATTGCCTAAGCTCTATTTTGTGACTAGGGGTGTTACAGGTTGCATGTCTAAATTGGTGGATGCTTAATTTTCTATTGTTGTTGTTCTTCACTATTGTTGTCAACATAATAGAATTCAACATGTGTGTGTATATATATATCTTCTTTATTTTCATTCAAGTCATTCTTTAGTGTTAAAATTTTCATTCAGACAAGAATTATTTTCATCAAAACTGAAGCTTTGTGATCACTATTGTATTATTTTGTTGTAGTTTACAAATCGTAGGTGAATTTACAAGTGGTAGATGAATGTCGGTCAACTTTGAGAAAATTTTTTAGGTAAAAGTTAGGTTTAATTGTATTATTTTTATATCTCTGTTTTGAAATTTTTTGTGTAAAGGTAAAGTTTAGTTGTATTATTTTGATATCTCTATTGTCGTATTATTTTGTTATAGTTTACAAGTGGTAGATGAGTGTCGAACGACTTTGAGGAAATTTTTGGGTAAAGGTTAGATTTAATTATATTGTTTGATGTCTCTATCATCTTTATTGTTTTGTTGTAGTTTCCAAATGGTAGATAAATATCTATCGACTTTGAGAAATTTTCTTGGTAAATGTTAGGTTTAATTAAATAAATTCTCCAAAGATGTTGAATTTAATTATTGTATTCATATTTATTATTTAAAAAAATACCCTATTTAGTGCAACATTTGAATTCAATAAAGGTACATGCGCGAGGCGAGTACAATTAAACTAATTGATATAAGAGATATAACGATGGAACGTTGCAGCTTTATTCGCCAGCAATAAGGAAAGGGCATTATTAGTAAGAAGAAAAAATGCTATAGATATTTTTTAAAATCCCTTCCTTCTATTTTTTTTAATTGATGACTCAAATCTCACCAACCTTAAAATAGAGATGGTGGAGGCCGGAGGGTGTTTACTATCTGAGTTTCCCTCTTGTCTCGCAATAACTACTCTGCATCCCCGTGAAAAATTCATGAGGGAAGGTGGGGAGGGTTAAAAACATATGAACCTAAAATGACAATTGTTTTTAAAAAAAGTTAAACCAAAAATATAAAAAAAGTCAAATTAAATTCTAGAAAACTCATAATAAAAAGATGCCTTAATTAGACACGAAACAGCAGTAAAAGTTACACCTCAAAAAGTTAACCGTTATTTCCTTCTTTTTAAAATAATTAAATTATTGGGGTATGATATACCTTTTTAGAAAAAAAAAATAGAACATAAATTGTAGAGTCCGTTGCATTTTACACCCTAATAATGTGTGCTTTCTTTTGTAACTTGCACCCTATTCTATTTTTTTTTAATGATTACATCCTAATCTCTTTATTTTCTTACAAAACAATAAAATCACCCTTTTCATAAGTTTTTTTATGGGGGTAAAATAGGGATAACAATAATAATAATTTTATATTTAAAGAAAGAAACATTTCTCTCGTCAATTTGAACATTGACAAACGAAATAATAAAAATAATGAATTAAGTGCATATCAAAGAAGGACAATTGAAGTCTTAAAAGAGAGACTATTTTGAGAATAAAAATGACATGGATCCACTGAAAATTGAAAAGTACTCCCAATTGAAAAAATTGACTATCGTTTGAAGAGAGATTATTTTGAGTATGCTTTCCTGTAAAAAGTAAAAAGGTGATAGAAACCAAGCTATGGAAACATAAACATAATTTGAGCTGATTGAATCAATAGGTTCATTATCACCTTGATAAACATTCAATAAAAGAGCTCAAATTAACTTGAAAATTGCTAATACTAAAATGTTAAAGAGCTGAAGAGAAACTACCTCCAATAAAGACTTGCAAAGAAAGGGATGAAATTTTCATTTTCATTAATTTACTATAATAGTTTTTTATTCTATCTCGCACAACAGATATTGCGGAAAAAAAAAATATAATCCTAAGACCTATACCTAAGTAATTAGATAAAAACCTGAAGTTCGAAAAAAAAATTATTCTGCACGAGCAGAACACTAAATAAACACCTAACTACAAAACCTCATTTACAATACTGAGACTTCTCTAATAGATAGCTTGTGGTTAGGGGCGGAGCTACACTTCGGATAGAAGGTTCATCCGAATTCCTTCGATAAAAAATTATACTACATGTACATGATTAAAATTATTATATATATATATATATATATATATATATAATAGATGTTGAACCCCCTTCGATTAGTTCATATGTTCACTTGTGAACCCCCTTGGTGAAAATCCTGGATCCGCCACTGCTTGTGGTCATATATCGCTTGGGCCATCTATATAGGGAGATAAAGTTACAGACCTATTCCTATTTAGAAGATGCATGGGTTTAATAAGCTCATCGAGATCATATAGTTGCATCTCTATGGGACCACTCTCAGAAAGTGGTACTTTCTCACTTCTGTGATCAATTGTTTGTTCCTCTTTATCACTATCATCATCTAGACTAATAAAATCAACAAACCTCCTCTCCCTACAAAATATGTCATTTCTTCTTCTTCAGTTAATTTTGCAGTTTTCTTTTAAATTTTTATCCATTGATGATTTACTCGTATTGTAATTTGTTGTCTTCAGTAAATATGAACTATCGCTTTGTTTACAGTTGGAGAGAGTTTAACTTAAGATCAGATGAAAAATAAATGGCGAAAAGAATGTAGTTCATTTAGCCTCTTACATTAAAAATTAAATAAATTTATTTTAAAAAATAAAATATTGTTATTCCTGTTTTACCGTCATGAAAAAATTATTAAAAGAGTAGTTTTACTATTTTGTAAGGAAATAGAAAGATTAGGGTGTAAATTATAAGAAAAAATAAGATAGGGTATAAGTTAAAAAAGATAGCACACATTAGGATGAAAATTGCAAGGAACCCTAAATTGTAGGTTATTTTCTCATGTTACCTTTTAATTGTTCTTAAATTACTCTTCTAGAATATGTGAAGTACTTAAGAACCTCATTAAATAAAGGGGTAAAATATGAAGAAATTTTCAATCTCTTGAAGAATGAATAATTCATTTATTTTGAACATGAAAAAATAATTTAATAATTTATTTATTTTGAAATAGAGGGATGAAACAAAACATGCACCTCCAAATGTGAATTACTGCTGAATCATGTTTTTTCACAGTTCTCGTCAAATCTAACTAAGGAAATTTGTTAAATATTTTACAGAAAGCAAAAGTGCTATTTTTTACGATTTAGGTTCCGTTTGATCATGAAAATCATAATTTTTCAAAGTTAAAGTTGAAGTTAAAATTGAAGGAAAATTTGTTAAATATTTTACAGAAAGCAAAAGTGCTATTTTTTACGATTTAGGTCCCGTTTGCTCATGAAAATCATATTTTTTTCAGAGTTAAAGTTGAAGTTGAAATTGGAATTGTATTTAACCATAAATATAAATTTGAGTTGTTTTGAAATTTTAAGAGAAAAAAGTGAAAATAAATTTTACTTGTTTTCACGTTTTGTTTTAAAATTTTATGAGAGAAATAAGAGTGAAAATAAATTTTACTTATTTTAACTTTTTTCAAATTGTATTTAGAATTTTCATGATTAAACACATTATTTTCACTTTTTTCACTAAAATAAAATAATTTTCTGAAAAAAAAAAAAAAATTTCATCGTCAAACTTCTACTTAAATGACAGAACTGCTCAAAGATTTATATTTATTTTTGAGTGGTTCATCTGTGTTCATATTTTCTCTTAAGTCTAAACATAGACACCACTTTAGAGCAAATTGAGTTCAACTAAACCCATTGCTTTCTGCTCGATTTGAAATACATAATCAAAAAAACTTTATGCAATATTCAAATTTGATTCATGATCACTATATATAAATCCTAGATTGATATCTGTCAATACAGGGCTACAAAATGCACAAAATAATAATCAACCAACAAAATCATGCAATAATTGCCCTTCAAACTGACGATTTGGTGCTTCAAATCCACCACCAAACATGAATCCCTCATTACTTGCATCGATACCAAAACGTCGTGCAGCATTTCTTGGAAAGGGATCTGTTGATAAACCCCCAATTCCAGTTCCATTATTGTTCTGATGATGAAGTCCCAATGTTAATGATACCCCACCATTTCCACCTGATGATACACTCACTTGATCAATTCCAACTCGTGAACGAGGCGAAAAATTGTCGTATGATAAATTCATATGATCTGTTGGATCATTATTTCGCATTCGCTTTGATGGAACTTGTTGAAATTGTTGTGCTGATGATGTAGATGGATTTTGATCAGATGGAAGTGAATTATTACTTGTGGGGAAATTTACTTCAACGGTATTGTTGTTGTTTTGGCCCCTTTGTGAAGCAGATTTGTGAGCTTGTCTAGTTTCAAGCATGTGTATCTCTTCAACCATAGGCTTCCATAATCTAACTCTTGCATTGATGAACCAGTTAGAAACCTATTCCACAAGTAACATATTGTGTTAGATAATCTACGTGTGAAAAAGGAGTTTTTCTCAAGTCACCCAACTAATAATTATTATTTCTCGTCTCGGAAAGTCACTTTTTGTCGAATAAAATTGAAATCAAGAAGGATGATTTTCTAAATAATAACTATTTATTGAGTAACTATCCGAGAAATCAACCTGTCCAAAAGATCAGCTATCACAGTGTTTAACTAGACACAACTTTTAAAGGGAGTGAAAAATGTGCAGACCTGATTCCTTGAAAGACCAGTCCGTTTGGCCAACATTACTTTGTCAGAATCTGTGGGATAACTGCAACAACATCAACACTAATGAATTTAATTTACAGTTTTTTCAAAATGAATGAAACATTTTCCCATTTTATTCTTAATCAAGGAGAAGTTATCATAGAAACACAAACGTGCATTAAAACATATTTAAAAAGCAATAAAAGTCAAAAAAAATTATAGTCACCTAAATACTATAACATATTTTCTCACAAATTTCAAAATACAAAAGCATAATAAATCCATTAAAAGCATGCATTCGTAAACAAATACATAATAAATCCATTAATAAATGAAAATACTAGTGAAATGGTATGATCCTTGAATGCCGACAAGAAATCTCAGATTTAAACCCTAAAAATTAGTCGTGTTTTCCAATAGGAAGCGCCAAAATCCATATTAGTTGGCCAGTGGGTAAATTAAGGGCACGGAATGCTTGAAGCAAAAGCAAAACAAAGAATGAACGTAGTTCATTAATTCCACATGGATGACATAAAATTGCTACTTGGCTTCATTTTGTTTAACGATATTTGACTAGGCAGTAGGCACTAACTTGGGAAAGAAAAAACTTATGCCACATACTAAAACTGTTCCAAAAACTTAAGCACAACTCAAGTTGACATAACTAGTGGAAAAGACAACAATATCCTTTTGGCCCCAAAATCACCTGGTTCCCACTAACCTTTCCCTCAAAAACAAAAACCACCTTTAACTCTTCCAGTTATCTTTCTCCTTTTCTTATTTTAAGTCCTCTCATCTACATAATGCCCCCTATAATATTAAAAAAACAAAATGAGTCCAAATAAGAGAAACAATGAATGGTGTTTTGCGGTTAGATGATAGTGAAATTTGCTCGCCAATGATAATCAACATGATGAAGATTCAAACAGTGGTAATGGTGGCAGCCTAGATCCATATTTAAAGGGTGATTCTTGTTCAAGAGATAAATATGTCTGATCATGTGGAGGAAGATAAAGATTTAACTGTTCCGTATGGAGAAGAATATGAATATGAGGATGAATCGGTTGATGAAAAAGATGAAGATGCAATGTATGAGGATACCTTTACTAACCAACAATATTTAGAAGGCCCTATTAAAGGTCTGATTTTTGCAAGCGTTGGATATGTCTTTGCATTTTACAAAAAACATAGTCAATTGACATGTTTTGGCATTGTAAATAGTACATCAAACCAAAAAGGTGGTGAATTCATAAGATATTTAATATTTGATTGTGATAAGAATAGAAAATCAACACCAAAGAAGCAAAGTAAAATGATTGATTCCAAATTAAAACTAAATTATTTGTTGTTGCTTAATGGTTGACGTTGTGTTACAAAAGTTATTTCAGAGTACATTCATCAATTGAATTCTTCTTTATCACGCTTTTTGCTCTGACACAGGGAATTAAGTAGGACTTTGAAGAGAAGTCTTATAGCTCACAACATTGCTTGAAATAAGACTTTTAGAGAGTATAAGACTCTTGCAAATCGACGTTGGCGGTCTTTATAGAATGAGGAGTACCCCTAAAGACCGTAGAAATTACATTCTTTAGCAAAAGAGGCTTAGAGATACTAAAGCAATACACAAGTTCTTTTCTAAAATAAATATAGGTCAAGAATGTGAATTTTTTTCTATGCAATCGACATGAATAATAGTGAAACACATTGAAATGCAAATATTCTTAGTATTAATATCGCGAGTTCAATGATGTTATATGCTTTGATACATGAATGGTACACGTCATTTGTGCCATTCATTGGTGTGAATCAGCACAAGCATTCCATACTTTTGGGATATGTTTTTATCACAAGTGAGGATATCGAGACATACAAGTTTGGGTTCTCAACTTGGCTTATGGCCATGGGTAATTCACCTCCAACAACTATTCTCACAGACCAATGCGAGAGTATCAAGTCAGCAATTAGAGAGGTGCTTCCAAATACTGTCCATAGGTATTGCATTTAGCATATCTTCAAAAAGCTACCTTTAAAGCTAAAGGGTGTGAGAAATTATAAAGTTGTCAAAATTGAATTCAAAGTCGTAATCTTTGATAGCATCACAATTGATGAATTTGAGGATAAATGGTCTTAATTCATTGAAAAATATGATGTTGAAAAAAAATTATGGTTCCTTAATCTTTATTTAAATAGGGGGAAATGGGTTTTAGTATTCTTCAAGAATTAATCATAAAATAGCATGGCGTCCATACAAAGGTGTGAGTTAATGCAAGCCTTCTTTGATGGCTATAATAATGGTCGAAACACTCAAATAATTTGTTGAGCAATATGAGAAAACCATGAGTTACAAATATTGCAAGGAATTAGAAAGTGAAGCATCCACCATAAAGACACAATCATCACCTATGTTTGGATTTGAGCAGGAGAAGTGGATGCAAAATCATTACACGCGATAAATTTATCATCTCTTCACAAAGCATATATAAAGATTATTTCACTGTGAAATAGAAACGGTTGAGTATTTTGATGCAGGGAAGAGAGTTGAGAAGTATACTATAACTGATTTTTTAATAAAGAGTAATTATCATTGAAATCAATTTGTGTTCAATCTGAAGTATAGACCTAACGATAACTATTTTGATTGCAATTGTAAATAATTTGAGATTGAAGGGATTTTTGCTGCCACATTCTCAAGTTAATATCATACGAAAGGATTAAGACCTTCCACAATAGGAATATATTACGTCGATGGAGAAGAGATGTAATTCATCCATACTCGAAGATCTTCCTAAGGCAACCGAACAATGATGGATGAAGTCAAAAAGAACAATGCACTCAAGAAATGGTTTGATAAATATTGTGATCTTACATTGGACAATGATGTTAAATGCATAGACTTCATAAATATTTTGAAATCATAATTTAAGCATATTTAGATTGGGACGATAACATTTTTGTCTCAAGGGATGGTGGACCAGACTCGAATGATAATGCAACATTCATAAGAAATTCAATGAAAGTTCATTTAAGTGGAAGGCCTAAATCTGTACCATCTTCAGCGGGTCTCATGTAATACTTGGATGCTAAATGTATCTTTGCAACTATTGCTACTTCAAAAAATTAAATGAAGCACTCCCTAATCGATAAACATACTTTTACCATAACACTTCCACTTTTATTGTCTCTACCATCCCTTCTACCTCCCCTATTACCACTTTTATTGTCTCTATCGACATTATTTATATTCGCATTTCCACCCCATCTCCCATCATCCCTCGTACCTTGCCTACTACTCCTCTCATAAGGTATATTCTCATAATTTGTCCTGCATTATCTACTATCTCTCCTAAAAATATTTTCACGTGCAGATCTATTCCTGTTGATCGGAGGTCTTCCATGTGAATGAACTTTTTTTATTTCTTATAAATACTACATCATTATCCAAGTCAAGTTCACCATAATTTAGGATAGCCATGTCTTCATCCCAATCGAGCTTTCAAAATAATTTTGAAGTCCATATTAACGTCACTGTATAAGATAAGATCACAATTTCTATCAAATCATTCCTTAAGAACATTGTATTTTTTAAACTCATTCATCATTGTTGGGTAGCCTTTGATAAAGAATTTCTTCAAGTGTGGACGAATTACATCTCTTCTCCCCCAACTTTCGATTTGACATTGTCTTAAGAGTGTGGCAACAATCAATCCTTTCATTTTTAAAGTATTTATAATTGTCAATAAAATATTTATCATTAGACTTATACTCCACAGTAAACATAAATTGATTTTCATGATAATCATTCTTTATTAAAATAGTTATACTATATTTCTCTACTTTCACCAGTTCATAAAAATCCTCATGCCTTTTTATTTCACAGACAAACAACCTTCATATATGCTTTGTGAAGAGATCATAAATTGCTAGCATGTAATGATCTTGAATCTGTTTCTTTCAAGCAAAATCTAGATATAGGTGGTGATTGTGTCTTTCCGGCGAACACTTCACTTTCTAGTCTTTAGCATATTTGTATCTCATGTCTATACAAACTATTTCTGAATATTTCAACCATTAATATAGTCATCAAATATGGCATGCATTGACTCACACCTTAGTGTAATGACTATGCTAGTCCAAAAGTAATGCTTGAGGAATACGATAACCCATTTCTTCCTTTCCAAATAGAGATAGTGGACACATCATATTTTTTAATGAATTGAGCTCATTTATCCTCAAATTCATCAATAGTGATACTATTAAAGATTACGAATTTGAATTCAATCTTGACAACTTTATAATTCCTCATATCATTTAGCTTTAAAGATACTTTTATCTATGGACAGTGTTTGACAACACCTCTCTAATTGTTGTCTTGATACTCTCACAATGATCTGTAAGAATAGTTGTTTGAGGTGAATTGCTTATGGTTGTAATTCAAGTTAAGAGCACAAATTTGTATGTCTCGGTGTCATCTCTTGTGATCAAAGAAAATCCCAAGAATATGGGTTGTTTATGCTGATTCACACTACTAAATGAAGCTAATGGCATGCACCATTGATTCAGAAAGTAAGTTGTACCAATACATATAAAACCATTAAACTCGCGATGTGCATGCTTGTAATGTTTGTGAACCCATACTACATTTTGATGTCTGCCACTATTATTATGTGTCTATTGCATAGAAAAATTCCTCATCCCTGACCTGCATTTCAAAAAAGACTTCGTATATTGCTTCAACAACACTTGACAATGTTCTTAATCTCTTTTGTTGAAGAATGTATTTCTACAGGCACCTCATTCTATTAGGGTCACTATCTTCGACTTGCAAGAGTCTTATGCTTTTTCAAGGTCTTAATCTTTAAATGTCATAAGCTAAAAGGCTTCTCTTTAGAGTCTTGCGCAATTCCCATGTGGTATAGGAAAAAAACGTGCTAAAGAAGGATCCAATTAATGATTGTATCTTTAAATTACTTTTGTAACATGATATGAATCATCAGACAGAAACGAACAATTTATTTTTGACTTGTAATCAACCCTTTTACTTTATTTTTTAGTGTTGATTTTCTATTTTTATCACAATCAAATGTCGAATACCAAACGAATTCACCACCGATTTTGTTTGATGATAATTTTACAATACTAAAATCAGTTAATTGACTATGCTCTTTGTAAAGTGCGGAGGCAGATCCAACACTTATAAAGATAGACAATAAAGTTATCCTCATGCAATGCATCTTCATCTTCTTCAACTCATTCATCCTCATATTCATATTCATATTCATATTCTTCTTCGTGTGAAACAGTTAAATTTTCGTCTTCCTCTATTTGATCAAGTTTGGAAAACCTTTATCGACACTTTCCAAATATGAATCTGAGTTACCACCATAATGATTGTCTGAATCTACATCATGTCGATTATTTTTCGCAAGCAAACTTTCACTGTCATCTAATATCAAAACACATCATTCAAAATTTCTCTTATTTGGCTATGGTACTTCTTTGGATCCATTTTATTTTTAAAATACTTAGGAAAAGTCGGTGCAATGCACGAGCCCAATATCTATCCTAAATTAATATTATAACAATAACCATACGTGGCATTTATTGAATTTTGAAATTTAAATAAATTTATTTATAAGAGTAAATTTTTGTATATATTCTTAAAATATTTTGAATTATCAATTATTGTAATTTACGACTCAAATATATATATTTTTTTTCAAAAATTTAATGCATGATCTAAATTAAACTCTATAAATATATAAAACTGATAATAAAGAGTGTAAAAGCAAAATTTAGTAGGCTTATATTTTTTAGAAGAGTGCAAACTTTATTGGTCCAATAAATACTCTAATAGAGGTGCAGCTATGTTCAAGAGGCTAAAAAAATATTATTGTCATTGAGGATCAATCTTGAGAACTCGAACACGGATAGTCAAGCTTAAATCACCAGGCCAATTGGCCAAAGCAGCTTACACATTAAGGAAGCACATATATTGACGGTGAGTTGTGTACTTCTCTTTTGTCTATTCTCTGCTATTAAATAGTTCTATTATCAGGGGAAATTTTGTAGATGAGAGGACTGAAAATCAGAAAAAGAAAAAGAGAGAAACATGAAAGGGTTATAATTGGCAAAAAGTAGAATAAAGGTGTTGGAAGAAAGAGGAAAAAATATACAAACATATTTTTGTTTTGGAGAGAAAGGTTGGTGGAAACCATACGGTTTTGGAGCGTAAAGGGTATTGTTGTCTTTTGCACCAGTTGTGCTAGGCTATGCGAGACTGAGATTCCAAATATGGTAATTAGGAGTTTTTTGACAAAAACATGAGTAAAGAATGCCACAAGAATGGGGAAGTACAGTACGGGTCTTCCAGAACCCTTGAACTTCGATGTGATATATGCTAAGCTCTTTGAGAAATTCACTGAAATGAACATATAAGAAATTTTATATTCAAATTCACAACTCATAAATTTTATAAATTTTAAATATTAAATCTGTCCATATTAAAATGAAACACATGATGAAGTAGGAGGACTTACGGGTGCAAGAAATGGTCAAACAACCAAGCCCTGAGAACTGTTACAGCACGTTCCGGTAGGCCTCTTTGCGGTCGCCAAGCAGGCTGATGATGCTCAACAAATCCAGCATTGTGTATTGCTATTGCTCTTTGGAAATTATTATAATTTAGCTTGTCTTTCCCAACTAATTTTGTAGAGGTAGAATCATCACAATTTATTTGACTACTATGACTATGAGATTTAATTGTGTAGTTCATTTGGTCACTAATGGCCTTTTTTAGACACCTAAAGTGTTTGGACAAGGCTTTTATAGATTGTTTAGCAAATGGGGCTGCATTCCCAAGTCCAGGAACTGATTCAAATGATGCCACTACTCCTTGTAGCTGTTGATAATATTGCTTATACCTTTTGTATACCTGAAAAACATATCATCCAAAATGATTAATTTTTGTCAAGTACATGCAATGAGAAATTTCCTTAATATCATAGATATTTGATTAAGCATGAAGTTTAAAGAATTAAAAAGGCTGCCTTTTATCATACAGACTTACGCTAAAAATGTGCTTATAATGTAACAAATTGTCCTTTAAATTTTGTGATCTTACACGTGTCCCATTAAAGAGTTATTCTATATATCCGTTTTAATTTATTTGACAATGTTTAATTGAATTCGGAGTGTAAGAAGGACTTCTGAAATTTATGATCGAAATCAAGACAAAAACATAGATATTTGTACAACTATAAATTATCTAATTATAAATAAGATGAAAAGTTTAAAATTAAATTACTTCTAAATAAGTGTAACATTTGGGATAAAAAATTTTTAAAAAAGTATAAAATTTAAATTAGGACAGGAGTATTAAATGTAGAATATGACATGCGTCCTTGAACAGACAAGAAAGAAAAGAAAAGTCAAATGGTAGTACTTTTGCTTTATATAAAATCATAAATAAGTGCAAAAAAGTTAATCCAAATATGAATACATATGTCAATTAAATACCCAAGAATAACTCTTAAGGGGTCGTTTCGTTGAAAAAAAATTATTTCGGGATAATTAATCCCGAGATTAGTTATCCCACTATGTATATAAAATAATTTATACCAGCATTATGATGTAAATAGTGGAATAAATAATATCGATACTATTTAATACCTCACACCAAATATAAGGGACGACCCGGTTCATACCTACTCCGTAGGTGTCGGGGAGGGAGGGACCACTCCGGGCCTGACCTACGTGCCCTCACCCCAGCTTCGCTGGATGGGCGTTTCGAACCCCCGACCCTGGCACACCACGGTAAGCAAGCTTACCGCTGAGCCAAGGCCATCCCTCCCCTCACACCAAATATAAAATAAAATAATTCTTCATTTTATCTCGGAACTATTTATCTCTTATACCTCACACCAAACAACACTTAGTTTCATATTACCACATTCAATGTCATATATTCCTATACTCCATAAAGCTATTAGAGCTCACTTTCATTCAGAACAGATCGAATTACAAGAAAATACCAAGTGTTTTGAGCAATTGATCATCACTGGTATCAAAATCACTTTTTTGTTGTGTCAAATTAATGGTGGTCACAAATATTAAAATCTTTCCTATTTTATAGGCTAAATAAATCAGTTTTAGAGAATGATTAATTTTTAGTCTTTTCATCTTCCATTTTCTTCAATGCATGTGTATTAATTTTAATGAATGTTTTAAATGAACATAATTAATAAGGTAATGATTTTAAATACTTTAATGTCATTGATTAATAGTATTTTATAAATTTATAAATGAGGAAAATTTAAGTAAAAAGCTCAACACTCTCAACCCCTAACTCTTGATCATCCCACCCCTACGACCCTCACCTCAGTCCCAACCCTAACCTACTCCCATAATATTTTGATAGATTACAGATAAATATTCTATGGATAATATTTCTTTTATTTATTTACCAATCACTAAAAAGTATATAAGAAACTCACTTATTTTCGACCAACAAAACATTTCCTACCGAACACACCTTGCATTCGGTTTCAATGGCTTTGTGAAATCCTTCAGATAAAACGACAAAACAATTTAATTTTAGAAGCTGTTCAATGGTGTGAAAAAGAAAAAGAACAAGAAGTTTTGTCGTACTATAAGACTAATTAAGCTTTTCTGGCCTCAAGTGCCTACCCTTAGGTGTCATGTAGGCAACAGGTCCGATGGGAAGCCTAAACATTACTGACTTATTAGCTACAAGGCCTACAAGAGAATTAACTGACCTTAAGTAGTTGGATAATATTTGGGTGAAGTTAAAAACTAAAAGGTACTCATTTGGTAAAATGAACGAGTATTTGGAAGTCTAAAGTCGTGCTTACAACATAGATTTCACAAGAAAAAAGAAAAGAGATAGTTGATAAATAAATATCATCATAAACTTGACATTAAATTATAATTTTGATCTTAAATTTTGACAGTGCACAAATATGACCTGTAACTATTCAAAACTGCACAAATATGACCTCCGATCGTACGTGACAAAATGCGTGTTTAACACGCAAAACTGAGCGCGTCCGACTTAAAATCTAAGGGCATAATATATAAATATGACCTTAAACTTTGATAGTGCACAAATATGACCTTTAATTATTCAAAACTATACAATTATGACCTTTAAATGACTTTTCACTATTATTTTTTCATTATTTTCGGCTCAAAGATGAAAATGACATCTAATTTCTTTTGTCATTGCGGAAAAAGAGCAATATTGAAAATTTATTAACTAGGTGGGTCAGCCCATACGAAAAAATCATGCAAGTATGTATATATATTATAAAGCAGAGGGCGAATTTAAGTTATAATATATCTAAATATAATTTATTTAAATAGTAAATTAAAGATGAAACTATAATAAAAAAATCATAGTTTTAATAAAACGTTATTAAATTAACGATATTAAGGTTAGTCGTAGTAGTATATTAAATTAATGTTATCAATTTAACGTTATTACAATGTAATTAAATTAACATTATTAAAAAGATTAAATTAACGCAGGGACGGACCTATGTGGTTGTTATGGGGTTCACCCGAACCCCCACGGTAAAAAAATTACGTTAAATATTTAAGATAGAAAATTTATATTTATGTACGTATATTAATGTTGAACCACATGAAACAAGATAATTAGATAGCCCAGTGGTGTATTTTGCTCTTCTTGGGCGCTTCCTTAATCCTACTGCACGGATTCGATTTTTTAATTAAAAAAATGTTAGGTATTGCTGTTATAGAAATAAATAAAATAATAATAATAATAATAATAAAAATGATGCTGTTTTAATACAAAAAGCAAAATTTTAACAGTGTACAAATATGACCTTTTAACTATTCAAAATTGAATAAATATGACCTCCCTTCAAGTGCGCCCTTTTAACGACGTGACACCGTGTGATTGGATTACCTTTCCACGTAGGCGCGAGTGAAACTCACGCATGGGATTGCAAAATCGGAGGTCATATTTGTTCAGGTTTTAAATAGTTAAAGGTCCTATTTGTGCACTATCAAAGTTTAAGATCAAAGTTATAATTTGGTATCAAATTTAGGATCATATTTATCTATTATCTCAAAAAAAAAAAAATTGAAAATATTTGGAAAATCATTACATATTTCATTTGAAGTACGATATTTGCAGTTAGTGACGGCTAAACGAACATATGCAAATACTACTTACTATTTATTCCCAAACGGGGTAATTAATTTCTACGAAAGCGAAATGCATTTGGTTACTTGATAGAAGTTACAATGCCTTGATTAACCAACATCTTACAAGTCTATCAGTGGCGAATTAATGTTCGAAACATTTTCGAGTCCATTTCGTTTTGCATCCCTAAACACATAGGATATCTTCTTTCGCAAGAGAATAAAAAAGTTATATCACAAATCATAAAATAGAATAGGACAGGATGTAAATCATAAAAGATGGCATATGTTAGAGGTGCAATGCGCAACGAACTCAAACATTTTCAGCATAAGTTCATATGCTTAAAAGATGGCATATGTTAGAGGTGCAATGCGCAACGAACTCAAACATTTTCAGCATAAGTTCATATGCTTAAAAGATGGCATATGTTAGAGGTGCAATAACACAACGAACTCAAACATTTTCAGCATATGTTTTAAAGCACATAGCATGTTTTCTTGTGAGAGAATGCACAATCAGTAATACTTAAAAAGGAGTTAGTAACTCAAATGATCATTCAACTTCGAATTTTTATCTTTGATTCTTACTTCAAAAATCACTCAACTATTGATTTTTATCCTATAATGTCACACAACTTCGATACATATTTCAAAAGTTACTCAACTATCATATTTTTACTCTAAAAATTACTCAACCTATTTGATTATTTTTTCAAAAGAATTTGATTATGTGAAATTTCTATTTAAAAATAAAATTCCGCAATATAAAAAGTACTATTTCTTTAATGATCATTTTATTCTTAATTTCCTAAATTAATATTTCTCCCACATCTATCTCATTTTTCTTCTCCTTCTTACTTTCTTCCCAAAATTTTTTCCATAACTCGAACATTTGTCGTATAATCTAGAAAATTAATAATTACAATTGCACGAAATAAAATTACTATCATATTTTATTTTTGTATTTTATTTTTATTTTTTCTTTACCCAAAAAAAATAATAAAGAGGAACAAACGAATAGAAAATAAAATAAACTACAATATCCTATGCATCCCCTTTTTTTTTCCTTTTTAAATACTTTATAAGTTTATTTTACTTCTCTTCTTTTGCCCTCTTTATTTTTTTATTTTTTAAATATATAATAAAAATAAAATGTAAATATGATAGTAATTTGATTTCGTACAATTTTAATTGTCGATTCTTAGAGTATAATGTGTAATTTATAAAAAAAATTATGGGAAGAAAGTGAAAAAACAAAAGAAGAAAAATGAGATAAAGGAGGAAAAGATATTAATTTAGAGGAAAAAAAATAAAACGGTCATTAAAGGAATACTTTTTATCTTTCATAGTTCTATTTTTAAATAGAAATTTCACATAAGCTAATTTAATTTTAAAAAAATAATTAAATAGGTTGATTGACTTTCTAGTAAAAATGAGTTAGTTGAGTGACTTTCTGAGATAAAGTCCGTTGTTGAGTGACTTTTAGGGGTCGTTTGGTGTAAGGAATTAAAGCACATAATACCAGGATAAAATAATAGTCCCGAGATAAAATTTTTGATGCCTTGTTTGATTGCCTAGTTCGGGATAACTTATCCCGAGATTAAAAAATAGTACCGGAATAAGTTATCTCACCCTTTGGATGGTATAAGTAATTCCAACATACATAACCTTGGGATAGAGCCATGAAATGACAAAATTATCCTTCAAATCCTTTGATTATAACTTTTCAAATATATATATATATTACTACTATGTATAAGAGAGAATGTGAGATTTTGATAATCCTCACATCAAATTTTTTTGTCAATTTTATCCCTAATTTAAATTTTAATTACTCTACAAATTTTATTCATTTTGATAAATTTGAACAATAATATGAGCTTATTAAATGCTACAACAGTGATGAGTCATAAAAAAATAATAATGACACCATAAAAACTATTTGTACAATCAAGTTCAAAATTGCTACAAGAATTTATTGTCTTTCTATTTTATAGAAATATTTATTAATCTTACTTTAATTTTTTAATTTTTCTAACAAATTTATCATGGACAAGTAATTAAAATATTTTGACATTCCCTTTCTAACTTAGTGCATGCTTAATTATTAAATAAAAAGTTATATGTTATATATAGCTAAAAATATTTGAAAATTTAATTTTAAGAAAATATAATTTAACTCTTCAAATACTAATGATACAAAATAATGAAAAATGAGAGTAATTCTTTTTCACATTTTTTAGTGATGAATTCTTTTAACAAAAAATGAGATTATCAACAGTTTATAGAATTTAGGACAAAATAAGTAGTTTAACATGAACTATTAAAGCTTCATACATGTTTAAGAAATATCAACATAAATTTCTTAACATATATTTTTAGAAAAAAAGAAACTACTAAAATTGAAAAAAAAAAATTAACTTCTCAATTTCTTTTGTATGGCTTGATATGAAGGAAAATCTACAAAAATATTTTGTTGAACCAAGTTTTTTAATTATTTTAATTAAATTCTGTCGTATTTATAAGTTAACATTATTAATGTTATCATACAACAATTTTCAGTGTTAAATATTTATTATATCACTTTTAATGTTAGAATTTTTTTTTTCATAATAAATGAGTGAATTAATATAAATTTAATTGAAAAAAAACTTAATGAAAAAGAATTGAGAAAAAAAATGATGAAGTTAATTCAACATAAGATAAAACTTATTAAGCTATATAAGGTGAAGGGTATTTTTGTAAACAAACTATCTATTCTTAAAAATAAAATACAATGCACATTATTTTTAGTACCACAAACCAAACAATCACTAAAAAAATAATAGGAGTACCAGAATAATTAATCTCAGGACAAGTAATCCCGGTATAACTAATCCCAGTATAACTTGTTTCCCAACCAAATGACCCCTTAAGATAAAATCAAAGTTGAGTGACTTTTTTTAAGATAAAAATTGATAGTTGAATAAATATTTGAGTTATTAACTCCACATGTTAACATCTTATATATGGTATAGCAACCTCTTGGAATCACTGAATAGAATTTTCAACAACTCCAAACAAGTGATTGAGTTTTAATGTTTCGATGAAATACAATTGTTGTCAACACGAACTAAAGGCTAGCTAAAGAAAATATGTTAATTTAAGAAGATACGCTCAAAAAAATAGTAGAACTTTTAACTTGGGCTTCAATTTCTTAAAAAGGAAAATAAGAAGAAAGAAATGAGGTCCTGAATAATTTGTCCCTATGGTAAGTATATATTTTCTTATAGATTCCCCCTGATATATGTATCCTCATTCACAATATACACGGCCTAACTAAGCTTCATTATAAGCAATCAGAAGTGGCTTTCTTCAGTCACTTAAGGGCACCAATCTTTGTGCATATATTCCCTATCAATCACCTTTCTTTTTCTTCCAAAAAGATGATTTAGTGATCGAACTGTTATGCCTGAAAAGCACAGGCATCAACATATACCTAATAATAAAACCAAGACTCAAAAGAATTTAATTTGTATGTGCTAAAAAGCATATATAAATTATTGATACTGCATGTTGGCATGCCTTAAAGGATGAATGTTTGGTTAGATAACACATAATAATCTACAAAGAAAGAATTAAATAAGAATACTGTTCACTTAGAAATAAAGCGTACAAGATTAGACATGACTTGGTCGAAGTTTATTAAAAAGAGCAGTTGAGTTAGAAATTAGAAAAGGGTACTTAGGAGTTATGAATAACCCTAAGAATTTTTATTTTCTTTTTAAGTTCTCTAAGTGGAAATTTGAAGTACTCCTCAAACTAGTCTTTCAAATTTCAAATCTAAAGTAGAAATAATGGAGCAAATTGTAAAACAAGGTCTCATTCAAAATAATCTAAAATAACATTTCAAAAGCCTGACATCAAATTCTATGGCCAAACTGTTATACTAGCTAATAGTTTAGAAATGTAATAAGTTCTATATAGGTATAATCACACAAATAATAGTGTATTACTAAGCTACAGAAAATAAGTTAAATACCTCATCAAGCATTGAAACTAAGTTGGACTTGTTCCTCCTGTGTTCACTTCCATCGTCATCAGATGCATCAGGTGAAAGATCCATCACTACAACATCATCAACTTCTACAAATTTCTCAACATAAGTACCCTTATTATTATTACCCACATCACAAATTTGTTCCATCAACTGTTCTGCAGGCTTCAAGAATCTTGATCCCTTGAGAATTGAAGCATACCCAGTAAAAGGTCCAAGAATAGTACTACTATTACTCTTTGATGACAACTCATTATTACAATAGGCCGCGGCTGCCGCGGCCACAAATAATGATGAGTCGTATCTTTGTAAATTCAGCTCAAGCGGAACAGTACTATTACTAGTACTTGTCCTAATTAGTTGGTTCTGATGATGAGGCTGATATGATAAAGATAAAGACAAACCTTGACCCGTACTAACATAATTATTACTAGAATTATTATTATTGTTGTTGTTGTGAGTAGTAGTAATATTTGGCTCATGAGCTGCTGATGATATTTGTTCTTGTTTATATACGACGTCAAAAGTCGATTGCTGGGTGTTATAGAGAAAAGCGGGGGTGTTATCAATTTCTTGAAAAGAAGAGGATATTTGTGGATCCATAAAATGAAGGGATTTTTGTTTATTATGTGATAGAAGAAGCAAATCTGAAGGGTTTAGGAGTGATTGATCATTGTAAAAAGAAGGGAAAACAGTGCAATCGGATACTCCACCACGAAGCCTATCTCTACGACTTTGTTGTGGCACATGGTATGCTTCAAATCCTTCTGCAGCCATTGAACACTGTAGGGAAAGAGGGGAAGAAGCTAGCACTGTAGTACTGTATTTTTTGATGGATTGAGAAAGAGAGAGAAGGAGGAAGGAACAGTGGAAGAAATGTGAGGGGGTGTGATGGGATATTGATGATATGAAAGGCTATTATTATTATAACTATCTAGCTAGCTAGGTAGCTCATCATATCTTTCACTTCTTAGCTGCAAGAGAGGACTTGCTGTTAATTCAGTCAGGGGTCGTTTGGTTTGATTATAATAGAAAGAAACACCTACTCAATACTACTATTCTTCAAAGAAACCTTTTGATTTGACAAATATTTATTTTTTATTATAAATAGAAAGATTTTGAAATTTGTTGTGTTAAATCAAACCTGATATATATGCGACTAAAAATATTTATGAAAATTTATTTTAATTATGGAATTATAATTTTTTTATTAGAAAAAACTAAAGTAGATGTACCATTAAATTGAGGCACATTTTCCATTACCGCACGAGGAAATGAAATCTCTCTCATTATACATGTATAACATTTTACTCCTTATCTTTTAATTCTTCGCTCCCTCCATTTAAAAAAGAATGATCTACTTTTCATTTTAATCCACTTAAAAAATAATGATTTCTTTTCTTTTTTAACAAAATTTTAATTTCAACTTTCCACATGACATGTCTAGGACCACAAGATTAAAGGATATTTTGTTACATTTGACATAACTTTAATTTAAGGCTACAAGATTTAAAAGTTTTATTTATTTTCTTAAACTTTTTATAAGTTAAAATAGATCATTCTTTTTTAAATGGAAGGAGTATTATAAGAATGTGTCATTTCTTAAGAAATAATTCGGTGAAAAAGTATGAATGCTAAGATTCTTAACTGTATGCTTTTTTTACGGGCCAAATCCATCGTCAGCCCCCTAAACTTGACACGATCTTTCACTTTGACACCTTAACTAGACCATATTCATTTTTAACACCTCAACCAACTATTAAGTGTGTCATTTTGACACTTTTTGTACAATCAACTGATTTTGCAAAGTATCTGTAAAACACATTTTTGCAGGCATGTGACATTCTTATTTAAAATAATAATTTTAAATAAATTATAATTTAAAAAATTAATTTTTAAATAATTAACTTTAATTTTAAATAAAAGATTAATAAATAAATGACCCCTCCCCCAAACATCATCTTCTCCAAGTACCCCACCCCACCCACCAAGATTGCTGTCACCCCACCACCACCCCAAGATTGCTGCAGCAACCCCCCTCCCCCACCCTCCCCACAAACTAACGCTGCAGCAACGCAGCCTCACCCCACCCTTCCCCTCCTCCCTCCCCGATCATTTTCTCCAATTTTCATCTCTAAAAATTATCTTCAAAATTTCTTTAAATTTCTCAATAACAGTGGTGACAAGTGATTGCAATAGCAAAATCGGAATTCACAGAAAAAGTCTCTTCTTCTTTTCTAGCAAGAAATTATATAGAAGATGCAGAAATTATTTACATTGAGGTCCTTAATTAGTTCTGCAATAGCCAAAAAATTCAAATCCCAACAATATCGACGAGCTGCTTTTTCATTTCATATATTTGTTTTCTTTTTGTATATGTTCATTTTTGTTTGCATATTTTTACAGTTTAAAGAAAGTGTAGCAAAGTTAATGGTGGGAAAAAAATAGGTGCAAAATGGTTGGAGTAATTGAGAAGAAGAAGAAGAGGAAAAGAAAGTTAAAAATCAATTAAATCTCATCATTCACGCGCCTATGGAGAGTGTAATGCACTCTCTTTACCATGTCAGCGAAAGGTGTCAAAATGACACACTTATAGCTACTTAAGGTGATAAAAATAAACATGATCTAGTTGAGGTGTCAAAGTGAAAGATCGTGTCAAATTTAGGGGCCACCGATGGGTTTGGTCTTTTTAATGTTACATTACCAATGTATACACCAATATTTTTTATTGGTTGAAGTAGTGGCAATGTTGCATATAGAAGCAACCCTTTGCCTCCATGTTAAGTACATTAGAAAATAACAAAAGTTTGAGTATACATTTCTTATTAATTCTGCTCTGTTAATTTAGCTTAGAACACGTTATCCGTATCAGACTCTACTATCTCAAAATTTGAAGGCTAAGGTATTTTTTTTCTTTTAATATGTCTATTTCGTAAATACAAAATTTGAGTTCGTTGCTCTTTAAAATTCGGGCAAGAACTACCTTTCATAAGTATTGGATGCTAAAATCCATTAGGATGCTATAGACTTGGAGATACCACTATTAAAAATGAAAATAAAGCATCAAATCAAGATCCTGCCAAGGCTATAATATTCTTGTGTCATCATATTCACGAAATTTTAAAAATTGAATATCTTACTGTTAAGGATCCACTTATTTTATGAAATGGTCATGGCCTAAAAGAAAGGTTTGACCACCTAAAGGTAGTCATACATCCAAAAACGCAATATAATTAGACGCATCTGAGCTTTCAAACTATAAGTTTGTTCATGAGTACAACTCTGTTATGTTCAAAAAAAATTTCTCAGTTGAAACTATGTGGAAGAACTATTAATGATGTAGGTATAATAGAAAAGATACTCTCCACCTTTCATGCCTCGAATGTGCTCGTGCAACAACAATATCGAGAGAAAGGTTTCAAGAAGTATTCTGAACTAAGTTCTCATCTTCTTGTGGCTGGACAAAATAGTGATTTGCTAATGAAAAGTCACAAATTTCGACCTACTAGATCTACATTAGTTCCTGAAGTAAAAATAGGTATATGTCTACCATGCTAAGTGCAAGAAAGATCGTAAATTTGATCGTGGAACTGATCATGGTCGTAATTATGATCAAGCAAAAAATCATGTTCATGGTGTTAATTATTCATCAAAAAAATGACACCCTCAAAAGGAACAAGGAAAGGATGAGAAATGTGAAGCAGTTAGAGCATGTGTTTGTCTTTAATGTGGTGCAAAAGGATATTATGCATGTGATTGTCGCACTCTCAAACACTTGATTGTGCTTTATCAAGCATCACTAAAGAAGAAAGAAAAAAAATTTGAAGCTAATTTTATCTCTGAAACTTATGTTGACGTTGCATATTTGGATATAGCAGATTTTTTCAAACACCTTGAGGCAAAGATAGATCACCTAATTGGTGATGATTTTGTGGCTCCGAACGGGTGAATAACTTTTAATAATTGTAAGTAACAATGGTTAATGAATAAATGTTCATGTACAAGTAGTTATTCTAATCTTCTAACTAGTACTTTTATTTTAGTCATATTAGCACAAGTCTATTAGTAAATTTAGTTTTGATTTGATTTTATCACATTTTAATATTGTAATTTACTATCTACTTATGAAAAAAATTACTCATTGAATTATATTATTCAATGAGACCAGTTCCTGCATCAGTTTGTCGATATCCAACATACCACATAGGAAAAAAGAACGTGGTCTACAAGCGTAACCCAGTGACTTCTAAACTTTGTTATTTCCTTCTTTGTATTAATTCTAATATTATCTCCTGTATCTTGACTTGTGTTTAATTTGTTGGGATTATGTATTGTCGTATAGTGGTGACTAGCCACGCTTTTAATATTGGTTTTGTTGTCCTTAGTGCTAGGCTATTAGTGTGCTCTATATTTTTTGTAGTTAGTTTTGTTTCTATCCTAATTTAATTTTTTTTTTTATCATTATTTGTTTCCTACTGTTAGTTTTATTTCCATCTTTGTTTGTGTTTCTTGAGGAGTGGCTTTAGGCGTTGATGACAAAGTAGGGTAATGTTCGAGGGGGTTGAGGCTGGGGACAGTTGTTGGTATGTGGAAGAAGGGAGGGTTGGTGGGAGGTGAGGAAAAAGGGGCGGACTAGTTCGGGACTGGGGGCAAAGTATGGTGTTAGGTAGGAATTGGGGTATGGAGTGGGGGTGGTAGAGGTAGACGTGTTGCAAGTATAGATAGGGTGAGGGTGGAGTCTTGGAATATAGAGACCCTTCAGGGTAAATCCATAGAGCTTGTAAAGATTCTTAAAAAGAGGAGGATTAATATTGTGTGTGTTCAGGAGACCAAGTGGGTAGGATCTAAGGCTAGGGATGTAGATGGTTACAAGATTTGGGACTTGGGGAGTGATAAACGTAGGAATGGAGTAGGCATCTTAGTAAATGAAGAACTTAGAGGGAAAGTAGTAGAGGTTAAAGGGGTCAATGATAGGTTGATGGCGATTAAGTTTAGGGGATTTACTATGAACGTGTGTAGTGTTTATGCGCCTCAGGTGGGCTTGGACGGTGAAGAGGAAGCGGTTTTGGGAGGCTTTAGATGAAGTGGTAAGAGGCATGCCTAGCTCAGAGAAGATTATTGTAGAAGGGGATTTCAATGGTCACATCGGGGTATTACCGGAAGGCTATGGGGATGTGTATGAGGGTTATGGTTTTGGGGAGAAAAATGAAGAGAGAGTTGCTCTGTTGGACTTTGTGAGGACCTTTGGGATGGTGGTAGTGAATTTGAGCTTTACAAAGAAGGAGGATCACCTGGTCACCTTCCAAAACGTAATAGCTAAGATGCAGATTGACTTTCTGATGCTTAAGAATGGGGATAGGGTACTGTGTAAGGATTGCAAGGTCATCCCGAGTAAGAACCTCTCGACCCAACACGGGCTTCTGTTAATGGATTTGGGCTTAAAGAAGAATAAGAAGAGAAGGGGCAGAGAGGGTCGTCCTAGAATAAAGTGGAAAGGCTTGACACCAGTAAGTATGCTGGAGATAGGGAAGACGGCGGCGGAGTTGAAGGTGTAGGATTGTAGGGGGGACGTGGATAGTATGTGGGATAAGGTAGCTAGGTGTATCAGGGAGACGACTAGAGGGGTGTTGGGGGTCTCAAGGGGTTGGGCTGGTCAACGTTAGGGGGATTGGTAGTAGAATGAAGAAGTAAAGAAGAAAGTGAAGACTAAGAAAGAGGTGTATGCTAAGTTGGTTGAGAGTAAGGATAAAAAAGAAAAGCGGGAAGATAGGGAGGAGTACAATTTAGTTAGGAAAGAGGCTAAGTTAGCAGTTACGACAGCTAAGACGATAACTTTTGAGAGCTTGTATGTGGGGTTGGAGGAGAAAAGTGGGGAGAAAAGGTTATATAGGTTTTGCTAAGGCGAGGGAGACGAAGGGTCATGACCTCAATCAAGTGAAGTACATTAAAGGGGAGGATGGTAGTGTGCTGGTGGAGAATGCTCATATTAAGAGAAGATGGTAGTTGTATTTTCATAGACTCTTGAATGAAGAGAGGGATAGAGACATTGTGTTAGGGGAGCTGGAGCACTCATAGGGGTGTCGCAATTTCAGGTATTGTAAGCTTTTTAAGGTGGAGGAGTCAGGGAGGCTCTTCACAGGATGAGATGGAGTAGGGCGATGGGACCAGACGAGATTCCTATGGATTTTTGGAAGTTTGCTGGCGGGGCGGGTTTAAGGTGGTTGATCGAATTATTTAATGGCATTTTCAAGACTGCAAAAGTGCCTGAGGCTTGGAGGTAGAGCACCATGATTCCTTTATATAAGAATAAGGGTTACGTACAGAGTTGTAACAACTACAGGGGTATTAAGTTGTTGAGTCACACTATGAAGATTTGGGAGAGAGTGGTCGAGCGGAGGTTGAGGAAGATAGTGTCTATTTCAGAGAACCAATTTTTCTTTATGCCCGTTCGCTCGATAATGGAGGTAATTCACCTGGTGCAGAGACTAGTGGAGTAGTATAGGGAAAGGATAAAAGATCTTCACATAGTATTTATCGACTTGGAGAAGGCCTATGACAAAGTCTCTAGGGAGGTTCTTTAGAGTTGCTTGGAGGTCAGTGGGGTTTCGGTGGCGTACATCAGATCGATTAAGGACATGTATGAAGGAGCTAAGACTCAGGTGAGGACGACGAAAGGAGATTCGAAATATTTCCCTATCTTGCCAGGGTTACATTAGGGTTCGACTCTTAGCCCTTTTCTATTTGCTTTGGTGATGGACATCTTACTGCGGCGTATTTAAGGAGAGGTACCTTGGTGCATGCTTTTTGTGGATGATGTAGTATTAATTGATGAGATGACGAGAGGTGTGAATGATAAATTGGAGGTTTAGAGAAAAACCCTTGAGTCTAAAGGGTTCAGATTGAGTAGGAGCAAGACAGAGTATATAGAATGCAAGTTTAATGACTTGAGACAGGAGGACAAGGTGGTAGTTAGGTTGGATTCCCAGGTTGTGTGTAGGAGGGATAGTTTTAAGTATCTCGGGTCCATGATTTAGGGAAATAGTGAGATTGATAAGGATATATCCCACCGGATTGAGGCAGATTGGATGAAGTGGAGGCTCTTCTCGGGAGTGTTGTGTGATAAGAAGGTGCCGCTTAAACTTAAAGGAAAATTTTATAAAGTGGCAGTCCGATTGGCCATGTTGTATGGAGTGTAGTGTTGGCTAGTGAAGAACATCCATATCAAAAAATTGAAGGTGGCAGAAATGTGGATGTTGCGTTGGATGTGTGGGCTTACTAGGAGTTATAGGGTTAGGAATAAGACTATCCGGGAAAAGGTTGGAGTGGCTTCAGTAGAGGACAAGATGCGGGAAGTTCGATTGCGATGGTTCGAGCATGTGAGGAGGAGGGGCACGGATGCCCCGATTCGTAGGTGTGAGAGATTGGCTTTGGATGGTTTCAAGAGGGGTAGGGGTAGGCCGAAGAAATATTGAAGGAAGGTGATTAAATGTGACATGGAGCAGTTACAGCTTACTGAGAACATGACCCTAGATAGGAAGGTTTAGAGAACGCGAATAAGGGTAGAAGGTTAGTGCCTGCGGGTAGGCCGTAGTCAGTAGCTAGGAGAGCTTTGGGGTGGGGGTGTCTTTGGTTTGTTCGTATAGGGTATTACTGTGTGGGTGCTTCTTCTATACTATGCTAACTTGTTTCATTTCATATTGTATTATGAATTTGCTTAGTATTCTTTGTCCTGAGCTGGGGGTCTATCGAAAATAGCCTTGCCACCTCTCCGGAGGTAGTGGTATGAACTGCGTATATTTTATCCCACTCTCCTTAGACCCCACTGTGTGGAAATAAACTGGGTTTGTTGTTGTTGTTGTAATTATAGTGTTGATTCTTGCATATTTTTAGATATCATACGATATAGTTCACTAGGTTATGTTTATAGAGAAACATTTAATAAGAAAATATATAAGTTTTCTTTAACATGGATTAGCTATTAGTATTATTATTTTTCTCGACAAGTACATGAGAAATAAATCTTTTTATTGGTAGGTTTCTAGTAGAACTTAACAAAATTTATTGGAGAAATAGACATTACTTGTTTGATTGCTCAAATTTGTTATACTACTTAGTGTTGACTTTGTAGCTTATTTTAGCATCATTAATATTCAATATATATTTATTTTGTTTATGTTATTTTATTTGAAGATATGAATAATTTTCAAAGCAACTTATTCAACTATGAAGACATTTGCTTAATTGATTCTTGTACAACACACATTATTTAAGAATGAGAAATATTTTTCTCATTTAAGTACGGGCCAAATAAATATTTCTATGATTTCTAATAGTACTAATTTGATTGAAGGCTTCGGAAGAGCCATTATAAGGGAGCTAACTAATCACAAATAATGCTATTGATTGAAGGTTTCTAAAGAGCCATTATAAGGGAGCTAACTAATCATAAATAATGTTATGTTTTCTCCTAAGCCCCTAATAAACTTGTTGAATTTTAAAGATATTCGTGAAAGTGATGATCATATCAAGAAAGTGGATAAGTTGAATCATGAATATCTTGATATTATTAAGAATGCCTCCGGGCAAACATGTGTTATTGAAAAACTTTTTGCTGTAGTTTTTGGCTTCTATTGGACAAAGATTGGTGCGATTAAGGCACATTCTATAGTAATTCAAAGTTACTAATTTCAATGTTTTTAAAATTTGGTACGAACGATTGGCATATCCTGGATCTATAATGAAGAGACAAATTATAAAAAATTCTAATGGAAATATATTAAAGAACATGAGGTCATCACCAATTAAGATTGAGATTGATTTTTCTACATTCTTAGAATGTATATAAAGGGATATTTGTTGACCTGTTCACCCGCCTAGTGAGTCGTTTAGATTTTCATAGCTTAATAGATACTTCTACTATATTGTCTCATGTGTTAGCCTCCTATATTTATGTTTTATGTTTTAATAATAAAAAATTAATAAGTGACTTTGCAGGATATTGAAGATCCCTAAGGATGGAAGGAAAGCTCACACAGAGGACATTTAAGATCTCAAATCATGGGAGGATATATCTCACAAGGCAAGGAATATTCTCTCAAAGAGTATTGTGATAAATATGGAGCCACATCAAGGATATTGAATATCCCTAATGATGAAAGGACATCTCACACAAAGTACATTGAAGATCTCAAATCATAGGAGGATATTTCGTACAAAGAAAGAAATATTTTCTCAAAGAATATTACGCTAAATATGGAGCCACATCAAAAGTAGGATATCGCTTGACAAGGCAACAAAAATCATATCAACTAAAGATCCCAATAGACAAGGCAATTGGATGCATCTCACAGCAAGATCAAAAGGGAAGGAGGATCTCACTCTTTACATGGACATATCTGATATGGACATGTATAGATGTAAGAAAGAAAACTCACACCTAGTATAGAAATATCTAATATAGATATACCATAAAGTGCAAACTCCCTCAATCAAGGAATAAACTCAAATCCTCTATTGATAAGAAATCTCTTGAATTTCTTTATGAAGAAAATAAACATATACAACAGAACACTATAAAGGCCAAAATGGAAGAAAGAAGACACTACGCAACTTCAAGGAGAAAAATTAAAGTGTCTCAATCTTAGTCTCACAAGGATTTGTAACTTTTAGTTTACAATTGTTATATAAAGAGTAGGATCAAGTCAATTTTGTAACATCAACTGAAGCTATTTCACGAGATCTGAAGAGCAAAATAAGTCTTCAGAACTTGTTTCCTATCATTATACTTAAGCCCTGCATTGAACGATTTAAGAAAACTTTGAAACCTAAGAGAACTAAAAGTAGGCAACATATTGGTGTTCCAAACCAGGATAAATATCTATGTTATTATTTTATATTTTGTTATTTATTTACTTAATTATTTTAAATCTAATCTGTTTTGTGAAGTGCTCTGATCTGTAGGCGAGTCGACTATAAGGAGTCAGTAGTCAACTCACAGAAAAATTTCAATTCACCCTCTCTTGAATTTCAATTGGTATCATAGCATGTCTCACCAATAGTTTTCTTAACCACAAGTAAGTAAAGATCAAATAGAAAGTCATCAAATCCCTAGTGCTCTTCTTCAAGATGGTCACTCCTCCACAAGACCATCATATTTTAATGGACAACATTACTCTTACTGGAAAAACAGGTTCAGAATGTTTGTCCAATCAAATGACTTTCAATCTTGGGTTGTTATCAAGAAGGGTCCAAAGCCAATTCCAGAAAGTAAAGAGAAGTCAAAGGACAAAGACAAAGAATCTAACAGTTCCAACATAGCAAAACTTGAAAGCTTCGAGTCACTAAAGAACAACACGTGGTAATTTAAACTAATGCGCGTGCTATAAGTTTAATTATTTGTTCAGTTAGTGAAGAATAATACGATAAGATATCTCCCTACAAGACTGCAAAATTAATGCGGGAAAAATTAGAGGTAACCTATGAAGGAACCTCCAAAGTCAAGAAGTCAAAGATTATTACACTGGTCAATGAATACAAGAAGTTCAAAATGGAAAAGAATGACGACATTGAAACAATGTTTGCCAGATTCAGCAAGATCGTATGCGAACTTAAATCACTAGGGATGATCTATCCACATAGCCTGCAAGTATAGAAGCTAGTTTGAAGTCTCCCAAAGATTTGGGAAACCAACACTGCTATTCTGGAAGACAGAGATCTTCCCAGTATGGCATATGATGAATTATAAGGTAACTTTATTACATATGACAAAAATTAAATTAACACGTTCCACAAGGAGGAAAAAAAGAAACCAGTAGTCTTCAATGCTGCTCCAACTGAAGAAGTGGACATTCTGAAAGATGATAATAGTGAATGAATGGCTCTCTAAAATCGTGGAGTAAGATAAATCATGAGGCAGAGAGAACAAAGATCCCAAGGGGCCAAGAATGATAATTCTACCTAAAATGATGATTGTTGTTATTACTGTGAAAGGTCTGGTCACTTTAAACAAAATTGTCCTGAGTTAAGAAGAAGAGCATCCAGGAAGTATCAAAATTTTAGAGCCTGGAGTGATAAAGATGAAACCAAAGAAAAAATAGAAGCCGCCAATATATGATTCATAGAAACACATGAATCTAGCGAGGTAAGACTACATGATTGTCATAATTGTAATACTCTTGAATCTAATTTAGATATGGTAACTGATGAGCTTTAAAAGATATAGAAGAATATAACAAACTCGCTCAAGAGAAGAAGAGTTGCAAAGCTCAATTTAAACAAAAACTCGAAGAGGAACAAAGAAGTTATCAAATAGAATCAGAGCATGTCAAATTAAAATTGACTTACTTCATGAAGAGCTTGATGATGTAAAAATAAAATTAAAAAGTGTTAAGAGATCACCATGTCACAGTTTTGTGAGATCAAACTCCTTTAAAATAATTTGAGTTCCTCATCAGATTAGTTTAAATCCACCAAGACGTCCTTCTCCTCTCGAGGACCTATCTATTTTATCTGTGGACATAGAGGGAACAAATCGTATAGCTGCATGCATAAACCTAAAAGTGTGTGGGTTCAAAATTCCAAAGGAAGCATATCTAACCCGTAAGGACCTAAGATCACTTGGGTACCAAAAAAATTAATCTTCTTGTTTTGCAGGAATAGGTCCGCAAGAGCTATAAAAAAGGAATATGGGTCGTTGATAGTGGATGTTCCAGGCACATGATCGGTAAAAAATAAAAATTTTGTACTCTAAAGAAAATTGATGGGGGATCAGTCAGATTCGGTGACAATGATAGAGGCAACGTCATCGAAGTTGGCTCAGTAAAACTAAGCTCTTCATGTGAATTCACTGAAGTATATCTAGTGGACGACCTCAAACATAATCTTCTTAGCATCAATCAGTTCTATGACGCTAGTTTTGAAGTCTTCTTCAAAGTCAAAAATTGCTCTATCAAACACGACAAAAGAGATATCTCTTTCATTGGTGAATGCGTTACCAATATTTATATTTTAAATAGTCCTGATTTTTCTACTTTTACCTGCCTCACTATGCAAACCAATGATATTTTATTGTGGCACAGAATGATTGGGCATGGGAGTATGCATATCATTGAGAAATTGTCAGACTGGAATTGGTGATAAATCTGCAAAAACTCAAGTTTGAAAAAAGAATCACATCTGTGATGTCTGCCAATTGGGTAAACATACCCAAACATCATTTAAAGTCAAGGACATTGTCTCTACTACCAATCTCTTCAAACAATCCACATATATCTGTTTGTCCACATTAAGACCGCAAGTATTGGTGGAAAAAGATATGTTTTGGTTATAGTTGATGATTACTCGCATTTTGCTTGGGCGATGTTTCTTGCTCATAAACATGAGCCTTTCACAAACTTTGAGATTTTTTTGTAGAAAATTACAAAGAAAAGTTAGACACTTCATCACCTATGTTCATAATGATCACGGAGGAGAATTTAAAAATAAGGCATCTGAGGAATACTATGCTTAGAGTGGATACTCTCAAAACTTGATGTATACTCTCAGAACTTCTCATCGCCTTGGTCTCCTAAACAAAATGGTGTGGTGGAGCGAAAAAATCAGTCTCTCCAAGAAACCACCAGGACCATGTTGTTAGAGCATAATCTCCCAGCTCACTTTTCGGTAGAAGTAGTAAGTACAACATGTCACATAATCAACAGATGCCTAATCAAACCTATTCTATAGAAAACGCCTTGTGAACTATAGAGAGAGAGGAAGCCTAACATTAGTTAC
Source organism: Capsicum annuum (assembly GCF_002878395.1). Taxonomy (NCBI): domain Eukaryota; kingdom Viridiplantae; phylum Streptophyta; class Magnoliopsida; order Solanales; family Solanaceae; genus Capsicum; species Capsicum annuum. The sequence continues at coordinate 162,113,958 of NC_061120.1, read as the reverse complement.
TTTCATCCTTTTGGATGCAAATGCTTTATCCACAATAATGAAAAGAATAACTTGGGAAAATTTGATCCACAAAGGTATTTTCCTTGGGTATTCTCCCACTAGTCGCGCTTACAGGGCTTTCAATAAAAAAACCTTATGTATTGAAGAACATATGCAGATTGTATTTGATGAATCTAATTATCCTACTATAAGTTTGAGTATAGATGAAGAACAGGTGAGTGATCTACAATCATGAGCCAATGCAAGCACAACCTCTGAGCTATCATAAGAGGAGTCAACTATACCTTAGCAGGAGTCGACTCCCACAACAGAAATAGTCAAATCGACTATTCTAAGAGAATAGAAACACAATGCTAGCTATCCAAATGAATTTATCATCAAAAATCTAGATGATAAAATAAAAATAAAAGCATCATTAAGAAAGCAAACATCTGTTGCCCTTATATCTCAAATTGAACAAAAGAAGACCGATGAGGCCCTTAAAGATGAATCATAGGTCGACGCAATGAAGGAAGAATTAGACCAGTTTTAAAGAAATCAAGTTTGGAATCTGGTTAAAATAACCAAGAACTGCTCAGTAATTGGAACTAGATAGGTCTACAGAAATAAATTAAATGAAGAAGGTAAGGTTATAAAAAATAAAGCCAAACTTGTAGCTCAAGGCTACTCCCAATAAGAAAGTATTGATTATGATGAAACCTTTGCACCTGTTGCAAGGTTAGAATCAATTTGAATTTTATTAGATTTTGCTGCTTTCAAATATTTTATGTTATATCAAATGTACGTCAAAAATGCCTTCTTAAATAGTTTCATTCATGAGGAAGTTTTTGTAAAACAACCCCTCGGTCTGAAAATTCATCTTATCCAAATCATATTTTTAAATTATCAAAAGCACTCTACGGTCTCAAACAAGCTCCAAAGGCTTGGTATGAGAGATTGAGTACTTTTTTACTAAATAACAATTTTCAAAAAGGTAAAATTGATACAACCCTGTTCATACAAAAGCTTGATTCAAATCTTTTTATTTTACAAATTTACGCTAATGATATTATTTTTGGTAGTCCTAACATCTCTCTGTGTGAGAATTTAAATAATTTGATGAAAAAAGAATTTAAAATGAGTCTTATGGGAGAGCTCACATTCTTCTTGGGATTTCAAATCAAACAAACTCTCAAAGATACCTTCATCAGTCAAGTGATAAAAGTGATAGAAAAAGAACTAGTGAAACGTGTCAAATTCTTGGTGATGCCCTGATCTCATGGCACAACAAGAAGCAAACTTCAGTTTCTCTTTCAATAGCTGAAGTCAAATACATAGCCGTTGGACGTTGTGCTACTCAAATTTTATGGATTATGCATCAAATACTTGATTTTATTTTGTCCTTCGAATATGTTCCTATATTGTGTGATAACACCAGCGCTATTAGTTTATCTAGATATCCTATGAATCATTCTAGGGCCAAACACATTGATATTAGGCATTATTTTATTTGGGATCATGTAGAAAATGGTGATTTTTCGTTAACATTTGTTGACTCAAAAAATCAATTGGCAGATATTTTTATAAAACCCTTGTAAGAAGAAAGATTTTTTTACCTTAGAAAAATACTAGGTATTCTTAGCATTAATGAATTATGTGTTTTATTTTTGGATAAAAATCTCGTTTACTTGTTCCAATTTTCTTGTCAGTTTTTTAAACAAAAAATTGGTTTTCAAAAGGGGTGTCCTATCCTTTCTTTTTTCCTGGGTTGTTAAATAATTTTTGACACACTATCTGCGGCATTGTTTGTTTTGCCTAATACTTGTTAGTTTTTAGATTAAATTTCTACTATCTGTCTACTACTTTTCCCACTACTCTGTGGTTCTTTCTTATTATACTAAAAGAGGGAGAAAGATAGGAACATTAGAAATGCCAACAAGTCAGGAGGAGAAAATTAGCAATCAATACATAAGAGTTAACTGATACTCAAGCTCTCAAAATAGCAAAAGCATTTATAAGTCAGGGGGAGCAAGCCGACTACTGTGACAGACCGGGAAGTCAACTAATGTATATGCTTGTTCGTCATTATCCGGGGAGAGTGTTAGCTTGCTATATTTATATTTTATGTTTAAATAATGTCAAACTAATAAGTAATTTTACAGGATATTAAAGATTTGTAAGGATGGAAGAAGATCTCAGACAAAGGACATTGAAGATCTCAAATCATGAGAGGATATCTTGCACAAGGCAAGGAATTTTCTCTCAAAGAATATTGTGCTAAATATGGAGCCACATCAAAGATATTGAAGATCCTTAGTGATGGAAGGACATCTTACACAAAGGACATTGAAGATCTCAAATCATGGGAGGATATCTCGTACAAGGCAAGGAATGTTCTATCAAAGAATATCGTGCTAAATATGGAGCCATATAAAAAGTAGGACATCGCTTGGAAATGTAAGAAAAATCATATCAAATAAATTTCCCAATAGACAAGGCAATTGGATAAACCTCGCGGTAAGATTAAAGAAGAAGGAAGATCTCACTCCTTCTATGAATATATCTGATATGGACATGTATAGATGTGAGAAAGAAAAATTACACCAAGTATGGACACACCGTAAGTTGTAAACTCCCTTAATCAAGAAATCAACTCAAATACTTGATTGAGAAGAAATATCTTGGGTTTTCATATGATGAAAAGAAGCATATACAACAGAATACTATAAAGGACAAAATGGAAGAAAGAAGACACTACGCAACTTCAAAGAGAAAAGTCAAAGTATCTCAATCTTAGTCTCACAATGCTTAAATTTTAGTTTACAATTATTATATAAAGAGTATGATCGAGTCAAATTTGTAATATCAACTGAAGTTGTGTCACAACATCAGAAGAGCAAAATAAGTCTCCAAAACTTATTTTCTATCATTGTACTCAAGCCCTATATTGAACGATCTAAGAAAACTTTGAAACCCAAGGGGACTGAAAGTAGGCACCACATTGGTGTTCCAAACTAGGATAAATCTGTGTTATTACTTTATGTTCTATTATTATTTGCTTAATTGTTTTAAATCTAATCTATTTTGTGAAGTGTACTGATATATAGGCGAGTCGACTGTGAGCAGTCAGTAGTTGACTCACAGAAAAATTTTAATTTATATCCCTCCTCTTGAATTTCAATGTGTACCTATTTTTATCTCGCAACTTGACATTTGTAAAATTACTGGCACAAATAATACGATTATGGGTGCAGTTTGCTGATAGTAAGATTAACTCAATTCTCCTTGATAATGTTGCAAAATTTTCATCCCAAGCATTTAGTTATTATTTCTTATTAATTGGGTTAAAAGTTGAACATTCTCTGACTCATGTTGACACTCAAAATAATCTTGCTAGGTTATAAATTAAATGCCTGCATTTTATATAAAGACCATTGCTTATGAAAACTAAGTTGTCGACCCCTGCTTGGGGTCATGTTATTTGAATCCTGAAAAACTTATTCATCTCAGAGCGACAAATTGTCATTAAAATTCTCCGTTATAATTGATTTTGGGTTAAGTGCCTAATATATCTCATCTGAGAATTTTTGAATATTATGTATATATATATATATATATGTCTATTTCATCGCCACATCGCACAAAGATGGACCCCCAAAGAAGATTAGAAATACATGTTGGGCTTTAATCTCTATCTATTATTTACTACATTGAACCATTAACTGGAGATATGTTCACTACTCGATTTGCACATTACCAATTTAATGAGACTGTTTTCCCAAAATTACGAGTAGAAAATAATAAATCAAAAGAGAAATTTTTTGAAAGAGTCATCATTATCTTATCTTGATCCACGTGCTTCTATTTGTAATCAAGAAGTATAAACAATTATTCATTTGTAAAAAATTGTAAATAAAATGTCAGGTGTATTTACATATTTGAAAAGGATTATTAAATCATATATTTCTACAGTGAATGTCCCTATTCGAATTGAGCTCCCTATAAGACCATCTACTAGTGTCATGGCTAATGCATCCAAAGCATGTCTAAAGTGTTATAGACCATTGGGGTTTCTAAGGATCGAAATCCTTTAAAAAAATAATTGGTCAAGATAACACTACAAAAGAATCTCATATGAAAGCACAAGATTTGAAATTTTTTTATATTCCTGGAGGAACCAATGAGTCCGAAACTCAACAAAATGAAGAATTATCCATAAATTCAACTGGTGGTGCAACTAATTTGAATCAATCAAAAATTGTGGTGGACTATGTCTTTTCATATAATGTTGCAATAAAAATCATGCAAGATAGTGAGGATCGTGAATCTTAGTCTATCACAGAATATCGACAAAGAAATGATTGGCCAAAATAAAAAGAACCAATTCAATCTGAACTGAATTCACTTATTGAGTGTGACATTTTTTGACCTATTGTCCAAATACCAAATGGTATTATCCCTGTTGGCTATAAATGAGTTTTTATACAAAAAAAAATGAGACAAAGAAAATACAAAGGTATAAGGCACTCCTTGTTGCACAAGAATTTTCACAAAGGCCTGGTGTCGATTATTAAGAGACATACTCACCAGTTATGGATGAAATAACGTTAAGTTATCTCATTAGTTTCACTGTCCATAAGAGACTTGAAATTCATCTTATTGAGATGATTACAACCTATTTTTAAGATCACTTGATTATTATATATACATGAAAAATTGTGAATGATATTCTCTCTCAAATTCTCAAGGTCAAGAACACCTAGGTTTCAAGAGAATGGCAATTAGAGCTGTCAAGGATTGTGTGTTCCTGATGTTGATGGGTTGCGATAGAAGATCTTGGTTGAGGCTCACAAGTTAAGTTACACGGTTCATCCTGATTCGACAAAAATGCACATGATAAAAAAGAGATATATTGATGGAATAACATAAAAAGGGATATGGCTAATTTTTTGGCCAAGTGTACGGTTTGTCAGCAAGTGAAGGTGGAGCACTTGAGGCCTGGTGCTTTGTATCAAGAGATTGATTTACCTATGTGGAAGTGTGAAATTATTAACATGGACTTTGTTACCTATCTTCCATAGTATCCAAAACTAGTTCAGTTCTATTAGGTGATCGTGGTTAGGATGACTAAGTCTTCTTACTTCTTGCCCATGAGGACTGATTATTCTGTGGAAGATTATGGTAACCTTTTTATGCAGGAGATTATCAAGTTGCATGGTGATTCATGTTTTTATAATATCTAATTGAGGTACGCAGTTCTCATCTCACTTTTGGCTGTCATTTCAGAGGGGTTTGGGAACTAAGATGAACTTTAAAACTGTTTTTCACCTTTCGAAGGATGGACAAGTGGAGAGGATTATTCATACTTTAGAAGATATGCTAAGGGTTTTTGTAATTGACTTTGGTAGTAGTTGGGTTGAACATTTGCCTCTAATTGAGTTTGCGTATAATAACAGTTATCATTCTAGTATTCAGATGGCTCCTTCTGAGGCTTTGTATAGTAGGAGATGTCGTTCTCCTATTGGGTAGTTCAAAGTTGGTTTTACTAGACTATTTGGTCATGACTTAGTTCATCAGACCATGAAGAAGGTAAAGGTGATTAGAGATAGACTTAATACTGCCCAAAGTCACCAAAAGTCATATGCGAATATGAGGTGTAGGGAGTTAAAGTTTGATGTTGGTGATTGGATGATCTTAAAGCTGTCTCCCATAAAAGGGGTGATGAGGTTTAAAAAAAAAGGGAAGCTCAATCCTCGGTATGAGGGCCCATACTTGATTTTAAGAAGTGTAGATAAAATGGCCTACGAGTTTGAGTTACCTTCGAGTTTGGGTTCTATCCATTCGGTGTTCCATGTTTCAATGTTGAAGAAGTGTGTGGTCAATTCTTTCTTGGTTGTTTCTTTCGAGAGTGTTGACATTTCAAATTTCTTATCCTATGAGGTAGTTCCGATAAAAATTTTGGATAGGCAAGTTCGCCTTTTGAGGACCAAGGATGTGGCTTCAGTGAAGGTTCTATGGAGGAATCCTAAGGTTGAAGAAGCTACTTGGGAAGTTGAAGAGAACATAAAGTGCAAATATTCGTTCTTATTTCCTACCTTGGATAATCTTGGTTATGGTATGTGTTCTACTTAATATCTTAATTTTCTAACTTTGTTAAATAAAAGTGTGGTTGTGTTTCATTGTTAAATTGTGCTAATGGATGTCTTGATGTATCACGGGGACAAATGATCCTGGGAGGAGGGGGGAATGTAACACCCCAGATTTTTTTACCTAAAAATTAATTAATTTTGCGTTTACTGCCCAACCTACGGCTCACCTTACGAGTCGTAAAGTGTCATTACAGGTTGTAGGACCCCAAATCGCAAAGTGACCAGTGTGTTACCCAACATCTTTGACCTAAGTACGACTAGGACGTAACGAGTCACATGGACTCTTTACGAGTCGTAGGGTCCCTTCTATAGCCAAACCAGTGTAATAGTCTTTTTGTTATGTGTCTACGATTGAACCGCACGATTCATAAGAGTTGAGCACGATTCGTAAGGTACGACTCATAGTTAGACTAGTGTGGGTGCCTTATATTACTATCTAAACACCAAGTCATGGTGACGAGTCGTAACATGCCCTCACGAGTCATAGGGTGACCCGTCGTCACTGGCAATAAATTTTCAGCCTTTAATTAAGGGTACTTTGGATATTTCTCTTTTTCTCCCACTTAGACCACACGTCCATAAAACAAGAAAAAGGGATTATTTCCATCTTTTAACAAATCAAAACACATTTTTTTCTCTTAAATTTCTCAAGTCAAGAAAACCTAGGGTTTCAACAGATTGGCAATTAGAGTTTCCAAGAGTTGATTTCTCTTTGTGATTCTTGATATCTCAATCATGTTACTCTTCCCCAAATCTTATTTTGTTAAAGTATGAGGTTTAAATTGTTTCAAGTGGTTTTGAATGTTGGCTTTGGAATGTGAGTTGAGCGTTTTGAATGATTATTTTCTTAAATGATGGTCCCATGGTCTATATGTAATTTTTAATGCTTTAGTGATTATTTTGAACGTATGGGGTGCATGGGCATGGTGAATAAACAAGGAGGTCATGGATTTCCCTAATTTTGTGGATTTTGATAATTGAATTGTTGATAACTTCAACCTAATCTTGTGAAACTTACTTTGAACATGAGAAATACACATCGAAAATATCTTTGCAACTATTGCATAACATAAAAGTCTAAATAATCAAATTTAATTTATTGAACAAATGGGTTCATGGCATTCTTCTACACTGATTTAATGAATCAAGAGGGTTGAGACATTCCACCAAGTTAACGAAATTGTAAAGGCATAATTACAAGCTTACAAGCGTAAGGGTATGACGATAACTATGGAGTGCCTCAGTGGTCAATTCCTTGGTTAAATGGATGGGATATGTGAAACTTGTTTTAATTAGTCTTAATGGGGGTTATGTAGCTAAGCCGTAAAAGTGGAGGTCCCAAAGGACCAATACTGAAAATTTGTATTTGCATGGGTGAGGGTTGGTCTTGATGACCGTATGCATGGTTCACACTATTTATACTTATATGTATTCTAGTTTGACGTGGGATCGGTTCATTCTCTGGTATTCCTTGATACCTCTGGTTCGTGTGTCTATCATGCACTAGAGCCCTTTCAGCAGGGGGAGCTAAACTCATATAACCTATAGGTGACTTTTTATGACGATTAAGCCACATTGACCAGGCTAATATTTTACTTGCATACGAAGCCTTATTCCCTATCCCAGCATTTTATACATGTGTGTGCATATGTGTGAACATGTACATTAAGTTTGGACAGAATTTTGAGACTTGCATTATTTTATTCTTATCCTGAGTTACATGTTAGAGCTCAACCTGCTAACCATCTTTGAACATTGTATCCCCATACGATGCAAGAAATAGAGACACTTCTACTTTTCCTGCATAGTGATAGGATTTTTGGGTTGTCAGCAGTCAACTTTGAAGTGATTAGCTTTCATTATCCGGGAGCGCAATCATTTTAAAGTTTTATTTCAATTATGTTTTAAACTACTTCTATTGGACTTTTTTAGCTATCATTAGGGGCATGTCCCAACTTAGATTTGTTTTAGTCTGTTTAGAGGCTTTGTGGATTGCTGTAGATTGGGATGGCTGTTAAAGTTCTTAGATTCTTTTATAAGATTAAGTGATTTGCCTACTAGTTATATTTTCAGAACTCAACCTATTTTGGTATATGTTTAAAATTTATTTGCTGCTAGTTGTAATGTGTAATAAGATAAATGAGGATGGTCTCTGGTCCTCGGCAGATTTAGGGTATCCATCACGGCAAGTGTAATGCCCCGAGTCTGGTACCCGAAATGCTATGCGGTGCACATGACCCCAAAGAACCACAAGCTAACTCATGACTGATATCTGTACTTGAGTACTGCATGATCTACTGTATAAATGCAAAATATAAGCTATAAGGCCATAAGGTTCAAAACTGTAACATGTCTAATAAAACTATATTTGAACGGCGTATAGAAATACTAAAAACTGAAATAAATTGTCTGAACATACTATAGTCTGAAAGCTTCTAAACTATCTGAAAACTGGGGAGTTGATGGGACATGTCCCCAACTAAGTCCAAACTACTAAAATAAACTAAGTACTAAAGGAATAAAATAATCAAATGATAACATCCTTGAAAGATGAGGACTCATAATTGACTCTTACTATTGAAACTGAAATGCTACTAATACTCTGGAGCTCGTGCTTTCGAACCTATGGTATAAAAACACCATAGATTAAATACGTCAGTATGATTGAATGTATTGGTATGTAAGTAAGGTAAGCTGAATGCAAAGGGTTCATATGCATGAACAATACTAACTGACTGCACAACATGAACGTGAGAATACATGCATGGATAAGTAATTGAAACTGAATACGTGGTAATATTAACTACTGAGTCTGAATACTGATAACATGAGCTAATGATAACTGAGATAACTGATATTGAGTGACTGTATCTAATAGTCTAGATTCTGATGAAAATAGCTGAGTTCTGTATGGTACTGAGTGACTATATCTGACAGTCATGATATCAAAAGAACTATCTGATTTCAATTACTAAGACTGAGTGACTATATCTAATAGTTCTAATTTTGTAACTGAAATTATAGGAGAATTCAGCTAACCAACATGCCCCGAATAAGACAGTTCCTGTAAACCTGTTAGTCTATGATAGTTTTACCCACTAAGGTAGAGATTGCGAAGGGTTCTACTAGAATTTCGGTACTTACTCTGAAATCAACTGCTATATAAGAAGTAATAAAAGATAAAGAGGCTCGTAGATCTAGCAAAGCGTAAAAATGTAAGTGAAAGATCGATAACGTACCAGTGACCATATCAAAAGAATTTTCCTGATCCTATCTGGACTGAAGAGCATATAGTCTATATGGGAATTGCCCATTAGTGGCACTGGAGGTGACATCCTGCTGATTCGGGCGATCGGACTAAGCTGAGGAATAATTATACTGGCTTTGTGGACCAGCCTTAGGATAGTATCAGACTCTGTGACCTGACTCGCCACACCCATAACACACATCATTGTCATCTCCATATATAACCTTATGATATTGGCCACAATTTTGACAAAAGAGATGGGTTTGGGCACTGTAAACACCGCCTTGAGGTTTAGGACCTGGTACTCTATCTTTGAATTTTGGGACCGGAGCACTGGTTGAGGAAGGAAATGGAATCAAATACTTTAGGTCGAACTAATAATGGTTACCACCCTCTAACTTAGGCTGAGTGAAATTGAGATTACCTGTTCTATCTCTCTTATTTTCTCTTTTTTTTCTTTCTTTCTACGTTTTCCCACCTCAATCTACTGGGCATGAATCATATGCCTGGTTAGGACAACAAACTGCTGATTTCTCTGAGTTACTACTGAATAAGATAAAGTAAGAGAGTTAATTCTGAATTCGCCATGAAAGACATGCTCGTACAGAAAATCTGCCTGAATGGGCAGAGGTGACGACAGATTCTTGATTCTCCTTTCGTTAGTCCTTTTAGGAGATATTTCTATAATAAAAGGGAGAACGGATTAGACTTAGAGTTAAATTTAAGCTCATGCTCACTGGCACGACATGAATACTGAAAGAGGGGAAACTATTCCTAAAACATCTCATAGCCTACTATCCATAAGTGTGGAGCACAATACACCCATGCACAAGACTCTACTAGATGCGGCTTTTCAGACTTCCTAAGACACTGTTGAACCTTAGGCTCTAATACTAAGTTTGTAACACCCCGAGTTTGGTATCCGACATGCTACACGGTGCCCATGACCCCGAAGGACCACAAGCTAACCCATGACTAATATCTGTAATTGAGCACTGCATAATATATTGTATAAATGCAGAATATAAGATGTAAGGTTGTAAGGGTCAAAACTATAACATGTCTGATAAAATAATATCTGAACGGGGTATAGAAATATCCAAAACTAAAATAAACTTTCTGAACATACTGTAGTCTGAACGCCTCTAAAATGTCTGAAAACTGTGGAGTTAATGGGACATGTCCCCAACTAAATCTAAACTACTAAAATAAACTAAGTACTGAAGAAATAAAATAATCAAATAATAACATCCTTGAATGATGTGGACTCACTATTGACTCTAACTACTGAAACTGGAATGCTACTGATGCTTTAGAACTCGTGCTTCTGAACCTATGGTATCAAAACACCATAACGCAAATGCGTCAGTACGATTGAATGTACTGGCATGTAAGTGAGGTAGGATAAATGCAAAGGGTTTATATGCATGAAGAATACTAACTGACTGTACAACATGAACGTGAGAATACATGCATGGATAAGTAACTAAAATGGAGTACGAGGTAATACGGACTACTGATTCTGAATACTGATAACATAAGCTACTAATAACAGAGATAACTGATACTGAGTGATTGTATCTGACAATCTAGATTCTGATGAAACTAGCTAAGTTTCGTACTATACTGAGTGACTGTATCTGACAGTCCTGATATCTAAAAAACTATCTGAGTTCTATTACTAAAAATAAGTAAATGTATCTGACAGTCCTAATTCTGTAACTTATATTATGGGAGAATTCATATAACCAACGTGCACCGAATAAGCTATTATAGTTAAGTTGGGGTCCAATCTGTAACCCCAATTGGAATAGTGTCAATACCATACCACTGGTAAGGACAAACTATGAGTGACCCTCATCTAACAGTGTCCTCAAAGGAGAATGGTATGACCCTCATCTGACAGTGTCCCCAATGGAGAATGGTGTGACCCTCATCTCACAGTGTTAACTACCTCATCAACCCTCAACTGACAGTATTGATGTCTTTACCTATGCTGGCTACATAGTTTTGGAATGCAAGGATAACTTCTAGAAATCACACCCTCTGCTGATAGTATGTGTTCCCATCCTTGGGTTCACTCGGTGCTGAATCCTACTCCCAACTAAATAGACACTGATCTGATTTTCCTAGTTCACACTAGGTATGACTGAGTTGTTATTGATTATACTAATTAACTGGCTCACTGAGTTTCATTGACTGATGAAATACTACTGAGATCTGATAACTAACTGAAATTACTGATATTACTGGACTGATACTGAATTTATTGAGTTTTCCTGAGTTACATGACTGACTGAGTTCTACTTATCATGGCTTGACTAAGAGAATCATGAAAACTAACACTGGCTCTAGGCACACAGCTAAATTTTTTGGTACAAGTACCCCCAGGACTCGATAGCATGAAACTGAAAAGACATGACACTTCTTGACACATGACCATAGTCAATAATTTCATAGTACAATCATTAGGGATTTCCATAAAGTATTTATATGTCATAAGCATACACATGAATAGGAATTGGATGTTATCATAACGTAATTTCACGATTCCATACTTATGAGAGTTCCACTAAATTATTACAAGTCATAGCTTTAGCATGGGAGTCAATTTGAACATGTGGTTGCATCATGAGTTCATCATATAAATCACAAATAGGCCATAAAACACAACTCTCATTCACTTAGGCATTTTAACAAACACATGAAAGGCATAACCTTTTCTAGGGCATAACTTGGCAACTAATAATGATGGCTATATTAAATACTTAAATTTTTTTTAAGGATTTCAATCCACATACTAACATGATGTCATGATAATTCAATAAAGATTCAATCTTGGAAATCATATCACAGCATAGACATGTGTGCAATGAGACCCACAACATAAAATTTAAAATTTATATTTGAAAAAGGTTTTTTGAGCTTCATGGGTGAAAGTAACCTATTAATCAACACTTTACATACTTAGAACGTAAATCCTTAAGGGTTCTTGAATAGATTCTTGAGCCTTGCCCTTGAATTATGAAACTAGGGTTTCCTTGCTTTTGAGAGAGAATGATGAACTTTGAGACAACCTGAGTAAAGAATGAGATATTTAGGTCATTAGGGATTAATTTTGTGTTTGGGGCTGACCTGGCTCATGGGAAAATAACCTATTTACCCTTAAAGATGCAACAATTTAATGAATGAAAATTGGGCATCAATACTATAAGCGATGCGTCGCGCCATGATTACACCAAGCCTCAGTACTTTTGGCTCTGGAAACCTGCAACAATGTTAACCAACGCGATAGGCGATGCGGCGTGCTAAGATTGTGTTGATCAACTATTTTGGACTTCCAAACATAGTTTAACGAGTTTTGAAAAATCCAAAACTTGTCTGGGAACACTTATTAACCTTCATGGTCATGAATTCAGCAAAATATAGAACATTTAAGAATATTAAGGTCGCGAAATGAGATTGCAAACTTTTGAAGGCTAAAATAAACTAAGTCTGGCAACTTAGCTAGAATTTTCCAAGTCTGGGACCCCTTAACAAGCATAAATGGTCTGAATTAAGCTTAGAATTTTTTTGCAGGGTCTTACATCTTACAGCTAGGCCCTAGTTTGGGTTGTGACAAAGTTGGTATTAGAGACCTAGGTTTATGGTCATTAGGTCTCCACAAAACCGTGTCAAGTTGAGTCTCTTTTATGGGTGTATAGCGCATCACACTTATAAGGGAGAGGCTATGGGGCATTTAGTAATGTTTTCTTTTCTTGTGTTCCATTTTTGGGCAATAGAGTCTAAGGTCTTTAATCTCCTTTAATTTTTATTTTTCGTATTTCAAATAATGTCTCCCTGAAGATATGATGATTGTGGGAACTCCTCTGTCCCACCTTAGGACAATACGAATGGAACTCGCTCTACTTATAGAGTATAAACCCAGTCTAGGGCCCCTACTCCTTACTACCCATGTGGAGTTTCACCGGTCCTTAGCAGTCCTTCTTGGGCTTCTCGGAATGATGAAAATCATGCCCCACCACCCTAAAGAGATATTTCTAATGATAAATTTTTTCAATCTATTTATTTACTGACTCAGTTGGTGACTTCTTAGTCTTGTAAGCCTGACCGTATTGGTTCTATTGCTCTATCTTCTAAGGTCACTAGAGTTTTTTAATTCATGAGGCTGAGTTTTTCAACTTTCACTGGTTCCAAGGTTGAGAATAATCTTCAAGGATTCATAGATGATATGGAAATAATTATTCCAGTGATGTATGATTCTAACTCAGAGGGTTTGGAGTTCGCTGCATATCAGTTGAAGGATATGACATATCAATGGTACAAGGAGTGGGAACAATTGAGAGAGGATGGCGTTGAGCTGGCATTATGGAAAAAACTTTCTGGTGCTTTTCTTAATCGCTTCTTTCCTGAAGAGTTGAGGGAGGCAAAGGTTGAGGAGGTCATGAATCTGAAGCGAGGTAGAATGACTGTGAAAGAGTATGCCTTGTAGTTTTATCAGTTATCCCACTATGCTCCAGAGTTGGCATCTTCTATAAGGGCTAAGATGAGGAAGTTCCCTTCGGGTTTGTCTCAAAACATGATGTTGAGTGTAAGGCCTCCTTGTTGAACAAGGATATGGATATCTCAAGGCTTCTGGTTTATATGCAACAAGTCAAAGATAAGAAGAAAAAATGAATAGATATGTGAAAGAGGAAAAATAAGAAAACCAGGTATTCTAAGCAGGGTAGAGGCCACCAGAATAGTGGTAGAGATGGTATGCAGTGGTCTAAAAAGAAGTGAAGAAATTTTGGTGCTTATTCTATGATTAGTGCTCGATATCCTAAGATGTACGATGATCGCTGCTTTTAGAGAAATAATGGGTTTAAGGCACAGGGTAACTAATCTCATGCCAGTGGGGCCCAGTCAACTCTATCATGTCCTACTTACAAATTTTGTGGACAATTGCACCATGGTTTTTAAAATGAGGAGAGAAATAAGTGTTTCAGATGTGGCCATACTGGAAGAATTCAAAGGAACTATCCTTCGGGCGATGTCACTACTAGAGCTAATAAGGTTTCGATTGCTATTCTTCAGCTCCAGCACCAAAAAGTGCTACTTCTATTACTGGTACTAGTTGAAATTGTCTGTATGCTCTTCCTACCCATCAGGAATCTAAGGCGCATTCTGATATCATTACTAGTAGGTTACAGCTTTTTTCTCGTGATGTATATTTTCTGCTTGATCCAGGTTCTACCCTTTGTTACGTGACCCCTTATGTGGCTATTTATTTCAGTCTACTATTTTGGACTTTCAAACGTAGTTTAACAGTTTTGAAAAATCCAAAACTTATCTGGAAATACTTATTGACCTTCCTAATCATGAATTCAGCAAAATATTGAACATTTAAGAATACTAAGGTCGCGAAATAAGATTGCAAACTTTTGAAGGATACAATAAACTAAGTCTGGAAACTTAGCTAGAATTTTCTAAGTTTGATACCCCCTAACAAGCATAAATGTTCTGAATTAAGCTTAGGATTTTTTTGCAGGGTCTTACAGCTAGGCCCTAGGTCGGGTCGTGACAAAGTTGGTATTAGAGCCCTAGGTTTATGGTCATTAGGTCTCCATAAAACCGTGTCAAGTAGAGTCTTTTTATTGGTGTATAGCGTATTACACTAATAATGGAGAGGCTATGGGGCATTTAGTAATGTTTTCTTTTCTTGTGTTCCATTTTTGGGCTATAGAGTCTAAGGTCTTTAATCTCCTTTAATTTTTATTTTTCGCATTTCAGATCATGCCTCCCTAAAGATATGACGACTGTGGAAGCTCCTCTGTCCCGCCTTAGGACAATACGGATAGAACTCGTTCTACTTATAGAGTATAGACCTGGTCTAGGGTCCCTACTCCTGACTACCCACGTGGAGTTTCACCAGTCCTTACCAGTCCTTCTTGGGCTTCTCAGAATAATGAAAATCAAGCTCCACAACCCCAAGGATACATTCTAATGATGAATTTTGTCAATCTATTTATCTACTGACTCAGTTGGTGACTTCTCAGTCTTTTCATCCTGATCGTATTGGTTCTATTGCTCTATCTTCTAAGGTTACTAGAGTTTTTCAGTTCATAAGGCTGAGTCCTTCGACTTTCAGATCCAGTGATGCATGTTTCTAACTCGGAGGGTATGAATTTTACTGCATACCACTTAAAGGATATGACATATTAATGGTATAAGTAGTGGGAATAGTTGAGAGAGAATAATGTTGAACCGGTATTATGGGAAAAGCTTTCTGGTGCTTTTCTTAATTGCTTATTTCCTTACAAGTTGAGGGAGGCGAAGTTTGAGGAGTTCGTGAATTTGAAGCAAGGTAGAATGACTGTAAAAGAGTATGCCTTGAAGTTTCATCAGTTATCCCACTATGGATGAGGAAGTTTCTTTCAAGTTTGTCTCAAAACTTGGTGTTGAGTGTAAGGCCACCTAGTTGAACAAGGATATGGATATCTCTAGGCTTCTGGCTTATATATAATAAGTCAAAGATAAGAAGAAGAAGAAGAAGAAAATAGATATGGGAAAGAGGCAAAATAAGAAATCTAGGTATTCAAAGCAGAGTGGAGGCCACTAGAATAATGGTAGAGATGGCATGTAGTGGTCGAAAAAGAAGTGAAAAATTTTTGGTGCTTATTCTACGGCTAGTGCTCTATATCCTAAGATGTACGATGATCGCTGCTTTTAGAGAAACAATAGGTTTATGATACAAGGTGCCTAATCTCAGGCCAGTGGGGCCCAGTCAACTTTATCATATCCTTCTTATAGATTTTGTAGACAGTTGCACCATGGTTTTTATAATGAGGAGAGGAATAAGGGTTTCAGATATGGCTATCGTAGTAATATTCAAAGGAATTATCCTTCGGGCGCTTTCACTACTAGAGCTAATAAGGTTTCAATTGCTACTTCTTCTGCTCTAGCTCTAAAAAGTGCTACTTCTATTAGCGGTACTAGTTGAAATTATCTGTATGCTCTTGCCACCCGTCAGGAATCTAAAGTGTATTTTGATGTCATTACTGGTAGGTTACAACTTTTCTCTCGTGATGTACATTTTTTGCTTGATCCGGGTTCTACCCTTTCATATGTGATCCCTTTTGCGTCTATTCACTTTGGTTTGGGTCTTGTGTGCATTTTTTATTCCTTCTCTGTGTCTACCCAGTGTGTGATTTTTTATACCTTGAAGGGTCTGTAGGGGTTGTGTGGTATCTATCTGGGGGTCGAGAAACCTTGGTGTACCTAATAGAGTTGGATATATTAAACTTTGATGTTATTTTAGGGATGGATTAGCTCTATTCGTGCTATGCATCTCTTAATTGTAGAACCCGAGGGGTGAGTTTCCAATTCCTAAATAAACCGGTGATTGAGTAGGAAGGGAGTTCCCTAGTACTAAAGGAAACGTTTATTTCTTATCTTAGAGCCCAGAAGTTAATTTTTAACGGGTGTCTATACCATTTAGTTTGAGTTAAAGATTATAGTTATGGGGTTCCCTCTTTACAATCTGTCCTTGTAGTTAACGAGTCTTCTGAAGTATTTTCCAATGATCTTCTTGTTGTTTCTCTTGATAGAGAAATAGACTTTGAAATTAATCTTCTATCGGATACTCATCGTATCTCTATTCCACCATATAGAATGACCCTGGTTGAGTTAAAAGAGCTTAAGGAGAAGCTAAAGAACCTTCTTGATAAGTATTTTATTCGCCCTAGTATTTCTCTATGGGGTTCTCCTGTACTCTTTGTGCATAAGAAGAATGGTTTCCTTTGAATGAGTATAGACTATCGGCAGTTAAATAAGGTAACTGTGAAGAATAAGTATCATCTTCCTAGGATTGATGACTTATTAGACCAGCTACAGAGTGCTAGATATCTTTATAATATTGATCTTCAGTTGGGTTATCACCAGTTAAAGATCAGGAAGGTAGATATTCTTAACACTACTTTCCATACCTAATATGGCCATTATGAGTTTTTTATCATGTCATTCGTTTTGAATAATTCCCCAACGATATTTATTAATCTTATGAATTAGGTATTCCTTTATTTTTTGGTTTATTCGTTATTGTTTTTATTGATGACATCTTGGTATATTCTAAGAGTGAGGAGGATCATGCCAATCACCTCCGTATAGTATTTCAAACGCTTAAGAATCAGTAGTTGTATGCTAAGTTTTTGAAGTATAAGTTTTGGTTGAATGTTGTTACTTTTTTGGGTCATACTATTTCTGGTAAGGGGATCATAGTAGATCCATAGAAATTGAGGCGGTTAAGAAATGGCCTAAACGCACGACTCCAACTGACATTCGAAGCTTCTTGGGTTTAGCTGAGTATTATAAAAGGTTTGTAGAGAGCTTCTCTTCTATCGCTGCTCTATCAACTAAGTTGACTCAAAAGAAGGTGAAGTTTTTGTGATCCATTGCTTGTGAGGGTAGTTTGAGAAGTTGAAGGATAAGTTGACTTCAGATTTGGTTTTGACCCTACTCGAGGGTACTTATGTCTTTGTTGTTTATTGTGATGGATCTCATGTGGGTCTGAGTTGTGTTTTGATGCAGCATAGTAAGGTTGTGGCATATACTTCTAGGCAGCTTAAGGTGCATGAGAAGAATTATCCGACTCACAACTTGGAATTGTTGGTTGTGGTTTTTCATTAGAAAATTTGGCGTTATTATTTGTATGGAGTTCATATTGATATATATTCTAATCATATTAGTCTGCAGTATATGTTCACCTAGAAAGAGTTGAATCTTAGGCTAAGTAGATAGCTTGAGTTGCTTAAGAATTCTGATATGAGTTGCCATATCATCCAGGTAAAGCTAATGTGATTGCTGATGCTCTTAGCATGTTGTCCATGGGGAGCTTATCTCATGTTGATGAGGAAAAACAAAATTTGGTGAAGGATATCCACCATCTGGCTAATCTTGGAGTTCATCTTTTGGACTCTGAGGATGGTAGGGTGATTGTTTAAGAGGTGGTGAAGTTTTCTCTTAGTACTAGGGTAAAGGAGAAGCAGAATTTTTATCCTATAATGATACCGATTTAGAATGATGTGGGCCAGCAGAAAGTCATGGATTTTTAGATTGGTGGTGATGGTGTCCTGAGGTACCAAGGTAGATTGTGTGTTCCTGATGTTGATGAGTTGCGATAGAAGATCTTGGTTGAGGCTCACAAGCTAAGTTACACGGTTCATCCCGATTCGACAAAAATGTATATGATTAAAAAGAGATCTATTGATGGAATAACATAAAGAGGCATATGGCTAATTTTATGGCCAAGTGTACGGTTTGTCAGCAAGTGAAGGTGGAGCACTTGAGGCCTGGTGCTTTGTCTCAAGATATTGATTTACCTATGTGGAAGTGGGAAATAATTAACATGGACTTTGTTACCTATCTTCCACAGTATCAAAACTAGTTTAGTTCGATTTGGGTGATCGTGGATAGGATGACTAAGTCTGCTTACTTCTTGTCCGTCAGGACTAACTATTCTGTGGAAAATTATGCTAAGCTTTTTAGGTAAGAGATCATCAAGTTGCATGGTGACGCCTGTTTCTATAACATCTGATCGAGGTACGAAGTTCTTCTCTTACTTTTGGCTGTCATTTCAGAGAGGCTTGGTAACTAAGATAAACTTTAAAACCGTTTTTCACCTTCAGAAGGATGGACAAGTGGAGAGGATCAATCATACTTTAGAAGATATGCTAAGGGATTGTTTATTTGACTTTGGTAGTATTTGGGTTGACCATTTTCCTCTCATTGAGTTTGTGTATAATAACAATTATCATTCTAGTATTCAGATGGCTCTATCTGAGACTTTGTATGGTAGGAAAGGTCGTTCTCCTATTGGGTGGTTCGAAGTTAGTTTTATTAGACTATTTGGTCCTGACTTAGTTCATCAGACCATGAAGAAGGTAAAGGAGATTAGGGATAGACTTAAGACTGACCAAAGTTGCCAAAAGTCATATGCGAATACGAGGTGTAGAGAGTTAAAATTTTATGTTGGTGATTGGATGATCTTAAAGGTGTCTCCCATAAAAGGGGTGATGAGGTTTAGAAAAAAAAGGAAAGCTCAATCCTTGGTATAAGGTCCCATACTTGATTTTGAGGAGAGTATAAAAAATGGCCTACGAGTTGGAGTTACCTTCGAGTTTGGGTTCTATCCATCCGATGTTCTATGTTTCAATGTTGAAGAAGTGTGTGGGAAATTCTTTCTTGGTTGTTTCTTTGGAGAGTGTTAGCATTTCAAATTTCTTGTCCTATGAGGTAGTTCCGATAAAAATTTTGGATAGGCAAGTTCGCCTTTTGAGGACCAAGGATGTGGCTTCAGTGAAGGTTCTATGGAGGAATCCTAAGGTTAAAGAAGCTACTTGGGAAGTTGAAGAGGACATAAAGTGCAAATATTCGTTCTTATTTCCTGCCTTGGATAATCTTGGTTATGGTATGTGTTCTGCTTAATATCTCAATTTTCTGACTTTGTTAAATGAAAGTGTGGTTGTGTTTCATTGTTAAACTGTGCTAATGGATGCCTTGATGTATCACGGGGATAAATGATCCTGGGGGGAGGGCGGAATGTAACACCCCAAATTTTTTTACCTAAAAGTTTCTTAATTTTGCGTTTACTGCCCAACCTACGGCTCACCTTACGAGTCGTAAAGTGTCATTATAGGTCGCAGGACCCCAAATCGCAAAGTGATTAGTGTGTTACCCAACATCTTTGACCTGAGTACGACTAGGACGTAACGAGACGTATGGTCCCTTCTGTAGCCAAACCAGTGTAATGGTCTTTTTTATGTGTCTACGATTAAACCTCACGATTTGTAAGGTTTGAGCACGAGTCGTAACATACGACTCGTAGTCAGACTAGTGTGGTTGCCTTATGTTACTGTCCAAACTACGACTCATGGTGACGAGTCGTAGGGTGACCCGTCGTCACTGGCAATAAATTTTCAGCCTTTAATTAAGTGCACTTTGGACATTTCTGTTTTTCTCCCACTTAGACTATAAGTCCATAAAACAACAAAAAGGGATTATTTCCATCTTTTAACAAATCAAAACACATTTTTTGTCTCAAATTTCTCGAGTCAAGAAAACCTAGGGTTTCAAGAGATTGGAAATAAAAGCTTCCAAGGGTTGATTTCTCTTTATGATTCTTGATATCTCAAGCCTGTTACTCTTCCTCAAATCTTATTTTGTTAAAGCATGTGTTTTAAACTATTATTCAAGTGATTTTGAATGTTGTCTTCAGAATGTGGGTTGAGGGTTTTGAATGATTGTTTTCTTAAATGATGGCCCCATGGTTTATATGTAATTTTTCATGCTTTAGTGATGGTTTTGGATGCGTAGGGTGCATAGGCGCGGTGAATAAACCAAGGGGTCATTGATTCCCCCAATTTTGTGAATTTTGATAATGAAATTGGTGATAACCTCAACCCAATCTTGTGAAACTTGCTTTGAACATGATAAATACATATCAAAAATACCCTTGATACTATTGCATAGCATAAAAGGATAAAGAACCGAATTTGCTTTAATGAACAAAGGGGATCGTGGCATTCCTTAACACTAATTTAATGAACAAAGGGGGTCGTGGCATTCCTTAACACTAATTTAATGAGCAAAGGGCGTCGAGGCATTCCCCTAAGTTAATAAAATTATAATGGCATAATATACGCTTACAAACGTAAAGGTATGGCGATACCTATGACGTGCCTTAGTGGTCAATTCCTTGGTTATATGGATAAGATATGTGAAACTTATTTTAATTGCGCTTAATAAGAGTTATGTAGCTAAGCCGTGAAGGTGGACATCCCGAAGGGCCAACACTGGAAACTCGCATTTGCCGGCGTAAGGGTTGGTCTTGATGATTGTGTGCATGATTAACACTATTTATACTTATTTCTATCCTAGTTTGACGTAGGATCAGGGGCATTCCCTGGTCTTCTTTGATACCTCTTATTCGTGCGGCTATCATGCACTGGAACCCTTTCAGCACGGGGAGCTGAACCCATATAGCTTATAGGTGCCTTTTTATGACGATTAAGCTATATTGACCAGGCTAATGGTTTACTTACATACTAAGCCTTGTTCCTTATCCCAGTATCTTATACGTGTGTATGCATGTGTGTGAACATGTACATTGAGTTTGGACTGGATTTTGAGGCTTGCATTATTTTATCCTTATCCTGAGTTATATGATAGCACTCAACCCGCTAACCGTATCCGGACGATGTATCCCCATGTGGTGAAAGAACCGGGGACACTTTTTCTTTTTCTACTCAGTGATAGGATTTCTGGGTTGTCATAACTCAAATTTGAAGTGGTCAGCTTCCTTTCTCCGAAAGGGCAATCATCTTAACGTCTTATCACATTTATATCTTAAACTACTTCTGTTGGACTCTTTTTACTATCTCAGGAGCATGTCCCAACTTATATTTGTTTTGGTATATTTAGAGGCTTTATGGATTACTGTGGATTAGGATGGTTGTTGAAATTCTTTGATTCTTTTCTAAGATTAGTTGAGTTGTCTATCTTGTTTTATGTTTGCAACTCCATTTATCTTTTTATATGTTCGGAATTCATTCGCTGCTAGTTGTAATGTGTTCTGTTTTGACTAGGCAAAGGGAGGGTCTCCGGTCCTTGGTGGACTTGGGATATCCGTCTCGGCCAAGCCCTGATTCGGGCCATGACAGATATAAAATGCTCAAGGTATATAATTCAAAATCTCAAAAAATATATTCATTTAAATTACAAAGATCATCATCTATATAATTTAAAGCATTTTGAACGCATGAGGTATAGTCGTCTTAGTAAGTTTTTATCTAAAGAGGATTATATAAATAATATATCTTGCCTATGTGTTTTTATCAAGGAAACAACATCGGAGTTTTACTTGTTGTTTATGTTGATGACATAAACTTTAATGGAACTCCAATAGAGCTTCAAAAGGCAATTGATTATTTAAAGAATATATTTTAGAAGAAAGATCTTGAAAGGACAAGATTATTTCTTGGTTTACAAATTGAACATCTAACAAACAGTATCTTTGTCCATAAATCTACCTATGCAGAAAATGTTTTGAAAAGATTTTATATGGATGGAGCACATCCATTAACTATTTCAATGGTTGTTCAATCACTTGATGTGACTAAGGATCCACTCCAGCTTTAAGAAAAGAATGAGGAAATTCCTCATCCTGAAGGACCATATTATAGTTCGGTCGATGCATTAATGTATCTTACTAAGTCTACAAGGCCTGATATAACCTTTTTTTATTAATTTTTAAGTAAGGTATAGTTCTGCTCCTACTAAAAGGCATTGAAATGAAATCAAACATATATCACGGTATCTAAAAGGGATTATCAATATGAGCTTATCTTATTCTAAAGATTGCAGTCCCAGTCTTGTTGATTATACTAATGCAGAGTATTTATCTGATCCACACAAATCTCGATCTCAAGCAGGTGATGTGCCCATATGTAAGGGTACTG
Source organism: Capsicum annuum (assembly GCF_002878395.1). Taxonomy (NCBI): domain Eukaryota; kingdom Viridiplantae; phylum Streptophyta; class Magnoliopsida; order Solanales; family Solanaceae; genus Capsicum; species Capsicum annuum. The sequence continues at coordinate 162,091,087 of NC_061120.1, read as the reverse complement.
TCATATCTTGGAGATCTGCAAAATAGTCTATCGTGTCCACTTCATCAAATCATGATGAGATAATAGTTATTCAAAATGCAAGCTAAGAATATGTTTGGTTGAGATCCATGACACATCTCATTTGAGAAAATGTGATCTGAAATATAACAAAATATCCACGATTTTATATGAAGATAATTCAACATGCATAGGCAAATAAAAAGTGTATTTCATAAAAAAGGATAGAACGAAACACATTTTTGCCAAAAATTTTCTACACACATGAACTTCAAAAAATGGTGATATCAACATAAGACAGATTCATTCAAGTTACAATTTAGCAGACTTGTTCACCAAAGGATTGCCAACCTCAATATTTGGAAGATGATATACAAGATTGGGATGCGACATCTTCGAGATATTAAGTGATTTTTTAATCAGCGAAAGTAAATACATACTGCATTCTTTTTTTCTTAATCAAGATTTTGTCCCATTGAATTTTCCTTGATAAGATTTTTAATGAGGCAGTTAAAAGAAATATATATTACAAGATATGCATTATTAGAATTTTTTTTTGGTACAATATAGAGGCACATTATCTAGACATTCAAGGAAAAGTTTTAAGAAATAATTCATTGAAAAAGTATGAATGTCGAGATTTTCAAATGCAAGTTTTTCAATGTTGCATTATCAATGTATACACTAATATTTTCTATTGGTTAAAGTGGAAATGTTTCATATAAAAACAACCCTTTGCCTCCATTTTAAGTACATTAAAAAAAATAAAAGTTCTAAATTTGTTTCAAAATTTTACTTGAATCCCTCAACTCAAACTTGTACCTATCAGACCCCTAACCCACATGAAATTGGGTCAACTTAGGTCTTTTTTGCCCACATAGCATGTCGTATGATATTCACTCGCTGTGGGCGTGTGAATGGATCCCAAATAATATTTTATTTTTATTTTTCTAAAAAATTTACTTAATAAATATTAATTTATTAATAACAAACAAAAGAGAAGCACCTCCACCCCATGTTATCATCTTCTTCACCCCCATTTCTTGATTTTTAAGCAGTTTGAATCCTATAAAAATCTATAAAGAGAGCAAATTTTATAACTCAATAAATATTCTCCCTCTCTGTCTTCTTTGATAAAAGTAAACTTAACAGTTCATGAATCGCTCTTACTGTCCATTTCTCTGCTTGATCACTATTCGAAAGTCAAATGAAATGCAACTTCATAAGGTGAAATGTAAGGAAAATTATGTCACTCCGCAATCCAACTTTTCACCTTTTTCTATAAATCAAACCCTTTTGGGAATTTCATCAAATACCTTATATGCACTCTTTTTCCACCCCCAAAATCCTCACTTTCCACCCTTTTCTACATCGCAGAAATAACTAAATCCTTTCTCCATTTAACTGACTCCAACCCGAATACCCCACAACCATTAGAATCCTTAAAACCCATTTGACAAATCTAAAAATACTCAGAAAATTCAGGTAAAAAACTCAATAAATAATCATTAGGCAAACCAAAATCAAATTTAAACTTATCAACAACATAAAAGGAAAGTATTTGCGCTCTCAATAAGTATAAAAAAAAACCTATAAAGAACGAAATAAATTCAAAAAGAAGAGAAAAGGAGAAGCAAATGAAGAATTACAGAGAGGGAGGGTGTGAAGACATTTTTCTTTTTTTTTTTTAACCTAGAGGTACTAATTAAAATTTGGTGAAGAAGGTAGAGTGAAGAAGTTGATGGCTTAACATTTATTCTTTTTTTCTTTAGAAGAAAAAGTTTAAAAATCATTTTCTTTTTTATGTTTCTATGTATTATGATTTAAAATAATTTTTTGGACTCACTTGACATGTGTCACTATTTAATTTATCAAATTGTCACATCATCGTGAGTGTAACACACCCATTTTATATTCTTAGCTAATTGTCAAAAAAAACATTCTAGTGGTTCAAATTCAGAGTCGTATAGGTGTTCAATAGGTGCAAGTTTGAGTAGGGATATGCAAAAATCGAACCGATCGATAAACCAAATCAATAAGAATGTTATTAATTTATTGTTATTGGGTTATTGGGTTAACGGTTTTTAATAGTTTTATAAAAAAAATTATTGCGTTATTGGTTCCGTTCGATTTTTTCTTATAGGGTTATTGGGTAAACCGATTACTCAATAAGAATATATATATATATATATATATATATATATATATATATATATATATATATATATATATATATATATATATATAAATATATGACTTATTACATATTTCTCTTAATTTCTCTTTAATTTCTATCAATTAACAAACCTATTATTTCATTTATACAAACTCTTAATTTCTCCTAATAACATTTAGTTCACACTTGAAGATTCTTGCAAATTAAAACACATCATGTAGGATTTTTGGCTGTAACTAAGATTTATTTTTTTTTCATGTTAGTTATTACTATTTTTATTTTATGAGTATTTTCTTATCAGTTAAACCGAACCGTTAAGGACTAAAAATCGATATAAAATATCTTATTGGTTTGGTTATTGGTTTAGCATATTCAAAAATCGAAAATCAATAAACCGAATTGGTAGTATATAAAATCGAATCGGACCAACCGATGCACACCCTAAGTCTGAGTTGAGGGGTCCAAGTGAAATTTCAAAATAAGTCTAGAGTCCTATCGATGACTTAACCCCATCATTTTTTTTGAATAATTTTTAAATTTTAACTTTCAATTGACAAGTTTAGGATCATAAGATTAAAAATATTTTTATATATTTGACATATCTAATTAGTTTATAGATCACAAGCTAAGATTCAAAAATCTCTTTTACTTAAATTAAACATTATGTTAGGTGAAAATTAAGTAAATAAATAAATAAAAATATATTAATAATCATGTAAATAATTTCTACATTATTATCCATGTTCATATACTCCATGACTTACTTCCAAGGTAATGAAATAGAGAGGGAGAGAGAAGTGACACGGTAAGGGGTTGTTTGGTTGGAAACAAGTTATCCCGATATAATTAATTATCCCAGAATTAGTTATCCCTCCATATACATGGAATAACTTATTCCATCACTAAGGACAAAATGGTGGAATAAGTTATCTCTTGACTAACTCATTACATCAACCAAACATAGCATAAAATAATTTCACAATTTATTCCAGAACTATTATAACTTATACCTCGCACCAAAAGACCCCTAACATGATTTCTGTTTTCTTTAACAAACTACAAAGTGATTTCCTATTCAGAAGAGTTCCACTGGACAATAAATGCAAGTGTGGGGTCATCATCAAGACCAGCCTTTTTAACTTAACTTACCCCATTGGGATGTGCAACACTACACCCACCTGCTTCTTTCTGACCCTTAATTATTAGCTTATGTTAACCCCTAGATATTTTCATGGACAATCACACCTCATTGATCGCAAGATTTTTATGATGCTAATAGACCACTGTAATAATTGGCTTATTGCTAGAAAATATGTATTCATAACATTTCTTTTCTAACATGGAAAATATTTAAATTTACCTTCATACTTTATGAAATAGTCTCAATTTATCCCCTCCTAACAACTAAAGCTACAAGATTGATTTAAACATGCTCTGTTTTTTTTTAAAAAAAATCCACACAAACCCAAGATTTTAGGGTCAATTTGATAAAAGGACACTTTGATAACTTATTTTGACAAATAGACACAAGTGTTGAAAATTAAAAAAATAGACACCCTAATGGGTCCACTAAAATAAATGTCAACCCTAGCACTCAAGTTTAAAAACGTGCACTTTAATTCCACTCTGATTTTAAACCCTATTTTTTAGAAACTACACTTTACTACATGTCTAAAAATATAAATATTAAATATTTAATTAAAAAAAAAAAACTCAAGCTTCTCAACCAAGCTCCACTACCAACCACTATTTTGTCGATTTTCCCTTAATTTTTTAACTGTTTTTGATCATTTTTCATCGATTTTTCCGACATCCATCAGAAAGTGACATTACTTCTATTATTGTAAGTCATTTTCTCATATTTTTAGCCCCACATTTTCATTCAAATATCGTAAAAATCAATCCCACATTTTAAAATCAATTCTAGGCTCAATAGCAATATTCCAACACTCCTTAGGTTATTTCTAAGCTGTAATCCGTTGCATTATTTTTGTGGTCGTTGAAAAGGCAAGTTCAGGTACTGTACGCCAAGCAGCTAAGAAGAAGAAGACTCCAGTCTATTAAGTCTAGGATCATAAACCACTGTTTGGGTCTATTGAATACTATCATCGAGGTATATTATGTCTATTATAGAATACGTGGTTGTTGGTGGAGTATTTTCTGGTGAATGAGAGGAGACTCATAAATGTTGGATTTGGAAAACCACGTCAAAGGAGACAGTGTCCATTCTCCTTTATCGCAATGGTTCATACGCCGATATGGTTAAAAGCGTAATCGAGAGGAGTGAATTAAGTTGTGATCTAAGTGATGTGGTCATTAGTTACTTGATGAACGGGAGAGGTAAATCTATCTAACGTTCATAAGAAATGATAGACACATGAAATTATACATGCTTTGTGTTGAATCTGATAATTTCAGGCCTATATTGTAGGTTAAAGTTGTTGAAAGGTCTCAAAAATAAACTTCCACATCAGCCCCACCCCCACTTCCGATAGTGGATGATAGGTTAATGGAATATGATTGCATGGGTGGTCATGAATGGGATAATTCTGAAAAGTTTGAAGAAGAAGAGTATGGAGGAGGAAAGCAGGGGCATCCTGAACCACAAGCAAGGCACTCTTTCTCTGATGACACCGATCTTTGTGTAGGACAAATATTCAAAGACAAGAAAATATTGAATCTTTTCCTAAAGAAGGCATCAGTGAAAATGTCTTTTAATTACACAACGGAGAAGAGTTATAAGAAATACTTCAAGGTGAGGTGTGTAGATCCTACTTACTAGTGGATGGTGCGCGCATGTGCGAATGGAGTATTGGGTTGGTTTTGAATCCACAAGTACATAGGAGAGCATAGTTGTGGCGTTGAACATGTCACGGGAAAGCAAAAATTTTACACGGATGTTATTATCTCAATTTATTTGAACTTTTTCATCGACAACAATGGTCTAAGCTCGAAAGAGATCTAGAAGATCATATTTAGGAAGCTACATTGCAGGCCAGGCTATTAGAAGTGTTGGATGGCATGCGTCATTGCAAAAAACATAGTTTAAGGAAAACCTGAGCATGGATATAAAGTGTTTCTCACTTTTTCATATGTTTTTAATGGCCTCAATCCCGAGTCTATAAATTCCCTCATAGTTGAGGAGGAGTCGGGCAAGTTATGTACTACTTTATGGCGTTTGGGGCTTTCATTCATGGATATGCACACACGAGAAAGGTCATTGCAGTTGATGACATGTATTTGTTCAGCAAGTCGAGGGTGTGTTGTTGTCCACTGTCGCGCAAGATATGAAGAGGCATATATATCCCTTAGCGTATTGTGCGGTGGATAAGTAAATTGATACATTGTGGGGCTTCTTCTTCGAGAAGCTTAAGTCCATTATCGTCGACGTACCAAAATTATGTGTTATCTCCGACAGACATGTAAGCATAGCCAACAACCTATCAAACCATTATCCGCTTGCGTATCATGGTGTTTGAATGAGACATCTCAACGAAAATACTTGAAAGAATCATCATTGTGCAGATTATCTCCATTTGTACTACCATGTGGGAAAGGTGTACACGTCGAAAGAATTAAATGAGTACTTCAATGTCCTTAAAGAAAAATTCCCCAACATAGCATCTTGTCTCGAGCATGACATTGGATTTAGCACATAGAGCGGGGCTCACTTTCCAGGAAATAGATTCAATGCCATAACCACAAACATTGTCGAGATGCTCAACATAATGTTGCTCGATGAAAGAGAGTATCCAATAGCGGCTATCTTCAATTAAATTGCACATAAGTTTGGCAAAATATTCAAGAAGTAGTATGGGAGTTGAATAATTCAAGGACTACATTTGTTCTCAAAGTCAAAAAAATCTTGAGGAAAAATATAACCGAGGGCGACAAATTGTATGAGAAAAACATAAACGAAAGTATCGACGACATCATCATGCTTGGTTGTGGTCCTTCTGCCAATGTTAATCTATCAAAATGGTCATGTTCTAACAGGAAGTACGACTTGGTGAAATTGTCATGTGCTCATGCAATGGCATTGTTGCATTTGAAGAACGGGGATGATTACAGTAGTAGCATTTACAACTATTCTTCGCCCATATATTCGAATGAATTATACCTCCTTGCATACTTGGAATATATTTGTGAAGCACCTCTAGAATCGAAATGGAGCATGGCACGGAAGTATCTAGAAATGTAAGCTCTTCCAACTAATTTTGATCTCAAACTAGGGAGGATGAGGGTGAAACGCGTTAAGGGTGTGTTAAAGTCTTCAAGGCCGGAGAAAAAGAACAAGTGCTTCAAGCGCAAAAGGTCGGGACATAAGAGAACAACATGTAGCCTTAACATAGGAAATAGGATTGGCATTGTATTTTTGTTTTGTTTTGTTTTGTCAAATGCACTAGTCAATTTGTAATGTGTATTCTATTTTCAAAGGTAATGAACTGCAGTCAAAATCAACTTTTATTGTTGTACATTATCGATCACAATTCTTCTATTATATACTATGTACTAAATAGATTATACACTATAGTCATCGACTAGACTCATATTATATAATAAATCTATGTGTGGTCTACAGAGTAAAGATTAAAATACGTAGCAAAAAATACACCTTTTGAGTGGTCTATTAATGAAACTCTTTTTTTCGTACACTAAACACTTCAATGTAATAATGACGCTTCAAAAAAGACATCATTTTGAAAAGACCCATCTCAATTTATTATATTAAATATTATGTACTAAAAAGATTATACATATTACTTATCGATTAGATTCATAATATATAATAAAAATAAGTCTACAGAGTAAAAATTAAAATACGTTTAAAAATTAAAATACGTAGTAAATAATACACCTTTTCAGTGGTCTATTAACGAAATCTTTTTCTTTGTACACTGAATATTTCATTGTAATAATGACCCTTCGGAAAAGGCACCATTTTGAAATGACTCGACTGCCCCAACTTTTCGTTACCTATTCTCACACACCTTTTCACCATCTCTCTACACATGTATAGCATTTATTAGTCGATATATTTCTCCTCTGGTCTATTTAAAGAGGCTATTGGTTGATTCTAAACCCAATTTTACTGCATCACAAAGCAAGAAGAGAAGTAGGAAAAAAATACCAAGAAGAAGGTACCTTCTTCGTCCAATGCGTAGGATGATGACAACTGCAATCTAGATTTGCTTCGACTAAAGAGCGACCTGGATTTTATTTTTCAGGGTCTTACTACTGATCAGTGGTGGTTGGACATAGTGCTCTGCCGAATGGCCCATTTTCTTTGAGCCATAACTGAAAGGCTCCACTTGGACCCCCATGACCTCATCACCCCCTACTTTCCCCTAGTCTAGTGAAGTTTAGAAAAATGTAGTTCATTGTGGAAGCTTTCATAGTGGCTCCATTTTGTAAATGAAAGCTTCCTTTTTTATCTTTTTTTGTTGAGATTTTATCCCAACATTAGTATATGTAAATGCAATGAACTTTAAAATGAAAAAAAATCATTTAAGTACAACTTTGTGTTTAATTTATCTTCAGCATTGTGTTTAATTTATGTACAACTTTGTATTTACTTTATCTTTCATTTATGTATAATGAACTTTATGTCTTTGTTAATGATTCATCAGTATAGTTTAAACATTAGTAAAGATTGTTTAGTTAAAGGTAAGAAAGAAAATATTGAAGATAAAATCGACTACGCAAAATATTAATTATATACTAATATTTTTGTTGATGATACAGTGTATAAAGTTATTATCAACTTAAACACAAGTCGATCATCGACCTATGCAATGGTCTATGCTCAACTTACTGAATATATGGACAGTTTAAAATAATGACAAAAAAAAATTAAATTAAATAAAATTAAAGTATATCAATTAACACCATTCAACAATTCTAGAGCATTTTAGATATATCAACTGTGACACCCAATCACTTTTGAACGTGATCAAGTGTTATCTAAGGCACACTATAGTCGTAGATCTTTGATATGGGACTAAAAAGGGGAGAAATAAAATAAAATAAAATAAATATGAATCATTCAATCACTAAATAACAACTACATATCATGAGATTAGACATGTGTAATGAGAATAAGGAAGAGTGATGGTTGTCACTTGTGGGTGTTCATGTGACAAGTAATGTTTGAGAACAAGAATTCCTTCTCAATTCAGACACTTTTTCTGAGTAATTGATTGTTACTACCATTTTCCTCACTTATACTCATTTAATCGAGTGTCCAATTATTGTATACTTTTATATGATGATATTTAGTCACTTTACATTGCGTGAATGATGTTTATTTATTTAATTTTATTTCGCTTTTTTTAATCTCATTTTACTTGTCAATAGACCTATGATGATATCTGGCATATATTATAGATAAATATCTTTATCTATACCAAACTATATTAATAGTCATGTATCGACCAATTGAGTCTATTTTCAAAGAAGATGAAATTAAGAAAAGGAGAAATAAAATAAATAAACATCATTCATGCAATGTAAAGTGACTAAATATCATAATATAAGAGTACAAAACAATTGGACACTCGATCAAATGAGTATAAGAGAGGGCAATGGTAGTAACAACTAATTGCTCATAACAAGAATTTGCATTGAGAAGGACTTCTTGTTCTCAAACAGTACTTGTCCCAAGAATACCCACAAGTGACAACCATCACTCTTCCTTATGCTCATTACACATGTCTAATCTCATGTCATGATATGTAGTCATTCTTTAGTATTTGGATGATTCATATTTATTTTATTTTATTTTAATATAATTTATTTCTCCCCCTTTTTAGTCCCATATCAATGATCTAAGACTATAGCGTGTCCTAGATAACACTTGATCACGTTCAAAAATGATTGGGTATCACAGTTGATGTATCTAAATTTCTTTACAATTATTGAATGATGTTAATTGACATACTTTAATTTTATTTTATTTTATTTTTATTTTTTTCTGTCATCATTTTAAACTGTCCATATATTTAGTAAGTTAAGCATAGACCATTGCATAGGTCGGTGATCGACTAGCATTTAAATTGATAATAAGTCTATAAACTGAATCATCAACAAAGACATCAGTATATACTACATATGTCGCGTAGTCGATTATATAATACATAAATACTCTTTAGACTCCCTTTGAAGTAAATGATAAACCATTTGAATTTACCCCAACAGTATGATCCTTTACCAATAGTAAAAAGGTACAATTTTCAAACGATCAGTTTTTGGTAGCCCTACTATTTAAATAAAAGGGACCTTTATGAATTCCTCCATGTTCATTTATTCATCACTTTCTCATTTTTCCTCAACAACATTAATGTCGTGATTATCTCAAACGCCCTTAAGTACTTATATTTGTCATTGTGGTAATCTCTCTATTTTGAAGACATCACGAATCAACAAAAATTCAGGTTGAAAATTCTACAACTGTGCAGTTGAAAAGGTGTGTTTTTGTTTGAATAAAAATTTATTTATGGTCATCATATAATATAATTTACTAATTTATCGTCGTTATTTTAGGATAATGGTGAATGCTCTTATTTCAAGTTCATTTCTTTAGATTATGAGGAATCGAAATTTCAAGACATTGCAAAGTTTGAAATGTTGAAAAGGCTCCCAATAATCCTTAGAGAATCTGAAGAATATAAGGATCTTCTTATGACATTAAATAGAGAATCAGAACACAAGATTGATCACTTAAAAGGATTATGGAAAGACGTCAAAATTGAGTGGGATCAACTTAAGCATAGGTTGGCTATGACTGAAGAAAAAAAGAGAAGAGCCTAAAAGTTATTGTGTATGATTTACTATTAGTTTTAGATTTTTTAAAAGGTATAATGGGGGTGTAGTGGGATTAATTGTATTATGTCTCTTTTATTTATCGACTACTTTTCACTTATATTATATATGGTTTACCTTTACTATTCATCGACTACACAACACTGTACTATATATGCTTTACCTTTTAGTTAGAGTTTACAATCAACGATGACATTCATATAAAACTAATGATACATTGATTATATAAATTGTAAAATATTTATCATAAACTATAAAAGCAGTTTCAAAAATAAAATTGTTCAGTTCTACACACCAGAGCTAAAAAATAAAAACCTAAGATTGTCTTGTCTTCGACAAATAAACATCACCCACAAATAAAAGCTATACATTGTCTTGTCATTCCTCAACATTCTTTTTTTTCAGTTGCATGTTTTTGATGTTATCAACAACTTCCTTAAGAAAATCATCTATATTCGCCAATGCATTTTTTTCTTCCTCCGCAATACCTTCTTTTTTTGTTGCATCATTTTTTCTTCTTCTTTATGTTTTTCTCCTTCTATTGTTGCCATGGTTCCTTCCTCATCTTCTTTTATTTGTTCTTTCTCTTCTGTTGTTGTTTTCTTTCCTTCTTCTTCTTCTTCTTCTTCTTTCTCTATTTTTTCTCCTGTAATATTCTTCCCTACTCTTTCTTTCTCTCCTTTTTTTCTCCATCTTTTTCATTGTTTTCTTCTTCACAAATAATTTTTTTCATTTTAATCTTCTTCCTCCTGCCTACATTCATCATGATTATCATTCTCTACACCAACTGATTCATCATCTTTGTTTTTTTTCACAAATAACTTATTTATTTTTTTTGCATCGCCTTCATCCAGATTTTTCTTCTCTACAACAGCTGTATCATAACCTTATCAACATTGATCGAGGCCTGTTCCAAAGCTGTTACCTCAAGGAGTACTTCTGTAAGGCCCCGCAAAATTTTTAACCTTAATTCAGTCCTTTAAGCTAGTCAAGGGATCCTAGACTTAGAACACTCTAGCTAAGTTCCCAGACTTAGTTTATTTTTGGCCTTCAAAAGTTGTCAATATTATTTTGCCTCCTTAATGTCCTTTAATGGTCCGTATGTTTGTTAATTCATGATCATAGAGGTCAATAGGTGTTCCCGAACAAGTTTTGAATTTTTCAGACCTCGATTAGACCATGTTTGGTGTCCCAAAATAGTAGACCAACAGATCTTGACGCGCTGCATCGCCCATTGCATTGGTTAACATTATTGCAGGGACTTTCAGTGAAAATATTGAGTCTTGGTGCAATCATGGTGCGATGCGTCGGGTATCGCGTTGATGCCCAATTTCAATCATTAAATGTCCATATTTTTAAGGGTAAAAGGGTTATTTTTTGACCCCTATATAAACCCAATAACACATAATTCAGCTATTTTTCACCCAAATTATACTAGTTTCTCTCAATTTTCCTCAAGAACATGTTTAGGGTTTTCAATTGGGATTCAAATTCAAAAATATTTCACCGTCAAACTTCGTAGAATCAAGAACTAAGGTATGCATAGTGTTCATTCATGGATTCCTTCCATCCATGAAGTTCAAGAACCAAGTTTTAAATCATGTATTATGAATATTTTATTGTGGGTTGATTATGTTCATGAGATTATGATGATGTGATTCCCAAGCTGGAATCTTTATGTGTTGTTCATGAAACTATGTTAATGTGTGGCTTGAAATCTATAAGTTTAGTCGATTCACGGAATTTTGGAGTAATAATTTGTTGATTATGCCTATGCCTTAGTTTGTGCATGCAAGGTGTTTGATACAATGCCTAAGGGACTAAAAATTATGCATCATAACTCAATTGTGATCCAAATGATAAGTGTATGCTTTACCTTTATGATCACAATGACTTCTATGATATTGTTATGCATTATAAATGTTTTATGGAATAATCATGAGACTAGTTGATGAAATTATGACATATTTATATGCTTTCCCATTCATGTATAAGATTATGATAATCATGTACTCCATGAAATCCCCAACTTATTGTATTATGGATTGTTGATGTTGGTTATGTATTCAAGAATGTCATGCCTTGTTAGTTTCCTTCTATCGAGTCCTGGGGTACTTTTACCCGACAATTTAGTTGTGTGCCTAGATCCAGTGTCACGTTTTTCACGATATCCTCAGTCAAGCCATGTTCAGTAGAATTTAGTCAGTCATGTGACTCAGGAAAACTCAGTAATCCCAGTAATCTCAAAAAGCTCAGTAATTCAGCAATTTCAGTAGTATTCCATGAGTCAACGGAACTCAATGAACTCTGTCCAGTTCAATTTAGTTAATCATGATCAGTGTCTTTTTAGATGGGAGTAGGATTTAGCATCAAGTAAACCCAAGGATAAAAACAAGCGCTGACAGTTGAGGGTGTGATCCTTAGAAACAATCTTTGCATTCCAGACCTATGTAGCCAGCATAGGTTGAGACATCAACACTAACAGATGAGGGTTGATGAGGTGGATAGACACTGTTAGATGTGGTTCCCACCGTTCTCTTTTGGGAACACTGCCAGATGAGGGTCACCTACAGCTTGTCTTTACTAGTGGCGTAGTATTGACAACCTTCCAATTGGGGTTATAGGTTGGACCCCAACTCAGATATAATAAGTTATTTGGGGTATGTCGGTTAGATGACTACTTTCCACAGTTATATTCTCAGTCTCAGTCTCAGTCTCAGTAACAAAACTCAGATAGTTCTACAGAATTCAAAACTGTTAGCTACAATCAATTCAGTATAATATAAAACCCAGCTAGTCCCTTAGACATAGTCATTCAGTATCAATTATATTAGTTATCTGTAACTCATGTTATCAGTAATCAGACTCAGTAGTAAGTACCATCATGAATTCAATTATAGACACTTATTTATGCATATATTCTAACGTTCATGTTATATAGTCAGTTGGCTTTGTTCATGCATTTGATCCCCTTTGCGTTTAGCCTACCTCACTTACATACCGATACACTCAATCGTACTGACGTATTTATGCTATGGTATTTTGTACCATATGTTTAGAAGCACGAGATCCAGGGTATCCTTAGAAGATTGGACGTTCAGAAGATAGACTAGCAGTGAGTCCTCATCCTTCGAGGACATAATCATTACTTTATTATTTCAGTTTTGGTAGACGGAGTTAGTTGGGGACATGTCCCATCAACTCCTTATTTCAGACAATTTAGAGGCTTTCAGACTAGTATGTAGAGACATTTATTTCAGTTTTGGTATGGAGATACCATAATATTCAGATGTTATGTGTTATCAGATATTTGAATCTTATGGCCTTTCAATCTTTTATTCTGCAATTATATAGTATGTTATGCATTGCTCAATGCAGATATCAGTCATGGGTTAGCTTGTGGTCCTTCAGGATTATGAGCACCGTGTGGCATTCTAGGTACCAGATTCGGAGTGTTACAAAATTGGTATCAGAGCCTAAGGTTCAACAGTGTCCTAGGAAGTCTGAAAGTCGTATCTAGTAGAATCTTATACATGGGTATATTGCGTTTCACATTTATGTACAGAAGACTATGGGATATTTTAGGAATAGTTTCTCTTTTTTCAGTATTTATGTCATGCCAGTGAGCATAATTTCAAGTTAATCTCTCAGTCTAATCATTTTCTCTTCCGTTTACAGAACAAGCCTCCTAAGAAGAGAACTAGAAATCAGTCATCCCCTCAGCCTGAAGATCTTTTCGGCGAACATATCTCTCATGCAGAGATCAGAGCTGAATTCACTACTCTTGATCAGTCAGTTTTTGCTCAGAATGAATGACCAACTATCATTCTGGCCAATCCAGTGGCCAATTCAGACGTAGCCAGGATTTTAGACTTTACCCGAATGAATCCTCTATCCTTTTTCGAGTCTAATTCAGATGAGAACCCTCAGGAATTCCTTGACCAGGTTCAAAAGGTTACGGACATCATGGGGCTTACTACTACTGAGAGTTCTGATCTAGTTGTATATCAGTTGTAGAATATAGCTTACACTTGGTTTAACTATTGGATAGTAGAGAGGGCTAAAGATGATGAGCCTATTGAGTGGAAGGAGTTTGCCACTGCTTTTCTTGATAGATTCTTTCCCCTAGAGTTGGGGAAAGCTAAGGTGTTGAAATTTATCAACCTCAGGAAAGGAAACATGATGCTCAAAGAGTATTCTCTTAAGTTTACTCAATTATCCAGATATGTTTCTCATGTAGTAGCAGATAAAAGAGCCAAAATGAGTAAGTTTATGTCAGGGGTAAACGATAGTGTGGTTAATGAGTGCAAATCTACAATGTTAATTAGTGAGATTGACATAGCCAGGCTTATGATCTATGCTCAACAGATAAAAGACAAGAAGATTAAGATGAGAAAGAAGCAGAATAAGAGAGCAAGGACGGGTAGTTTCAACTTTGCTCAGCCTAAGTCAGAGAGTGGCAATTGTTTTCAGATCCGCCCAAAGTCATCCGTTCCAGCTCTTTCCTCAGCCAATGTTCCATCTCCTAAGTTCAGGGATGGTAATAGAGATAGGGCACCAGGCTCTAATTCTTAGGGCATTATTAGAAGTGTCCGCACCATCCTCTTTGTTAGATATGCGGCAAGCACCATTAGGGTACTTGCAGAGCTGGTAGTGATGTTTGCTTCAGATGTGGCAAGCCAGGCCACAGATTTAGAGATTGTCCCCAGTCAGGATATCAAGTTCAGCATAACCTTTACTCAGCTCACTCCGGTCACCCAAATCAGTAGGGTGCCACTTTTAGTGCTATTAGTAGGCAATGCCCAAATAGACTTTATACTCTTTAGTCCCGACAGGATTAGGAAAATTCTCCTAATGTGGTCACTAAAACATTACAGATCTTTCATGTACACGTTTATATTTTACTAGATCCAGGAGTTTTTTTGTCTTTTGTTACTCCTTACATAGTAGTTGATTTCAGTGTTAGTCCCAAAATTCTAGCAGCTCCTCTCTTAGTCTCTACCCCAGTATATAAAACCATCATAGCTCGACGGGTATACAAGAACTGTTCGATTATGATATTTTAGAAAGTCACTTCAGCAGACTTAGTTGAATTAGAGATGACTAATTTTGATGTTATTCTCGACATGGATTAGCTTCATTCCTGCTATGCCATAATCGACTATAGAAATAGAGTGGTCCAGTTTCAATTTTCAAAGGAACCTATCCTAGAGTGGAAGGATAGTACTTCAGCTTTCAGAGGTCAGCTTGTTTCCTACCTTCGGGCACGGAAAATAATATCTAAGGGATTTATCTATCATCTTGTTCAAGTTAAGGATACTAGTTCCAAAACTCCCAGTCTTGAATCAGTCTTTCCAAAACTCCCAGTCTTGAATCAGTTTAAGTAGTGAATGAATATTCAGATGTCTTTCCCGAAGATCTTTCTAGAATTCCTCCCGAAAGAGAAATAGACTTCGGCATTGATCTTCTTCCAGCTATCAGCTTATATCTATTCCAACATACATAATGGCACCAGCAAAACTCAAAGAATTAAAAGAGCAATTGAAGGATCTCTTAGACAAGAGATTCATCAGACCCAGTGTGTCCCCGTAGGGCACACCAGTTTTATTCGTGCGCAAGAAAGATGGTTCTCTTAGAATGTGCGTTGATTACCGTCAGCTCAATAAAGTCACGATCAAGAACAAGTATTCATTTCCCAAAATTGACGACTTGTTTGACCAACTTCAGAGAGCCAGTTATTTCAAAAAGTAGACCTCACATCAGGCTATCATCAACTTAGAGTCAGAGAATGTGACATTTCGAAAATAGCCTTCCATACTCGGTATGGTCACTTTGAATTCCTAGTCATGTCTTTTGGTCTTACCAATGCCCCAGAAGCTTTCATGAACTTGATAAACCGTGTGTTCAAATAATACTTGGATATGTTCGTCATAGTCTTAATAGATGATATTCTAGTCTATTCTTAAAATGAGCATAATCATGCAGACCATCTCAGAATTATGCTTCAGACTCTCAGAAATTATTAGTTGTTCACCAATTTCAGTAAGTGCAAATTTTGGCTAAGTTCAATAGCATTTCTTAGTCATTTCATTTCCGGTGATGGCCGTAGAGTTGATCTTCAAAAGACTAAAGCAGTCAGAAACTAGCCTCATCCTGTCTCTCTATCAGATATCAGGAGTTTCTAGGGTTTGGATAGCTATTACAGATAGTTTGTAGAGGGATTTTTATCTATTGCATCCCCTATGTCCAGATTAACTCAGAAGAAAGTTAAGTTTTAGTGGTCAGATTATTGCGAGAAGAGTTTTTAGGAGTTGAAGACTCGATTCACCTCTGCTCCAGTTTTGGCTCTTCCGGATGGTTCAGATAGGTTCATAGTGTATTGTGATGCAGCCAGAGTAGGTTTAGGTTGTGTCCTCATGCAGCATGGTAAGGTCATAGCCTACATCTTCAGACAGCTTAAGCCCCATGAGAAAAATTATCTGACTCATGATCTTGAGTTAGCAGCCGTAGTTTTTGCCGTAAAGATTTGGAGGCATTATCTATACGATGTTCATGTAGACGTGTTCACAGATCATAAAAGCCTTCAATATGTATTCTCTCAGAAAGATCTCAATTTTCGTCAGAGAAGGTGGTTAGAGCTCTTAAAAGATTATGACATTAGTGTCCTTTATCATTTTGGCAAGGCCAACGTAGTGGCCAACGCTCTTAGTAGACTATCTATGGTTAGTGTTGCTCATATAGAGGATAGTAATAAGAAGCTAGATTAGGAAGTCCATCATCTTTCCAGACTAGGTGTCCGCCTAGTTGATTCAAAAGAGGGTAATTTATGGGTTCAGAGTAGTTCAGAATCATCCCTAGTTTCTAAGGTAAAAGAAAATCAGGATAGAGATCCAATCTTGTTAAGTTGAAAGAGTCAGTCAAAGATTAAAAAGTAGTGGTTTTGTCCCTAGAGAGAGATGGTGTTTTGCGTTGTCAGGGCCATCTGTGTGTCCCAGGTGTAGATGACTTAAGGCAACAAATTCTTGTAGAAGCGCACGGTGCACGCTACTCTATTCATCCAAGGCTACTAAGATATACCATGACTTGTAGGAGATCTATTGGTAGAGTGGGATGAAGAGATATATCGCAGATTTTATCTCTAAGTGCTCTACATGTAAGCAGGTTAAGATAGAGCATCAGAAGCCTAGTGGGTCCATACAGGAGTTTAATATTCCTACTTGGAAGTAGGAAGAAGTGAACATGGACTTCATGACGGGTTTGCCTCGTACTCATCATTAGCATGATTTAGTTTGGGTCACTGTAGATAGAATGACCAAGTCATCTCCTTTTCTTCCAGTCCATACCTCCTATTCAGTGAAGGATTATGCCAAACTCTACATCAGAGATTTGTTCATATTGCATGGTGTTCCGCTATCTATTATATCATACAAGGGTACTTAGTTCACCACTAATTTTTAGAAAGTATTCCAAAAGGGTCTTGGTACTCGAGTTTACCTCAGTACAACCTTTCATCCTCAGATAGATGGTCAAGCATAAAGGACCATTCAGACCTTGTAAGATACGCTAAGGGTGTGCGCAATTGATTTCAAGGATAGTTGGGATGACCATTTGCCTTTGATTGAGTTTGCATACAACAACAGCTATCATTCCAGTATTCGGATGGCTCTATTCGAAGCTCTCTATGGCAGGAAATACAGATCTCCAGTCGGTTTCTTTGAAGTTAGTGAGGCCTCAGTTATAGGGTCTAACTTAGTATTCGATGCCTTAGAAAAAGTTCAGTTGATCAGAGAAAGACTTTGGGCTACTCAAAGCCGATAAAAGTCTTAAGCAGATGTGTGTAGAAAAGATCTCGAGTTTGATATTGGTGCTTATGTATACCTAAAAATCTCTCCCATGAAGGGAGTGAAGAGATTCGGCAAGAAAGAAAAGCTCAGTCCCTGATATATCGGTCCCTTCAAAATTCTCAATCGCTTTGGCAAGGTAGCTTATGAGCAGAAATTGCCTTCAGATCTAGGCTCAGTCCATCCAGTGTTCCATGTCTCCTTGCTAAAGAAATGTATAGGTGACCCAGTAGTTGTATTCCCTATAGAGGGAATAGGCATTCAGAATAACCTCTCTTTCAAATAGATTCTAGTAAAAATCCACGACTACTAGACTCGAAGACCGAGAAACAAGAAAGTTCTTCTAGTCAAAATTCTTTGGAAGAATCAATCTGTTGAGGGAGCTACTTGGGAAGCAGAAGCAGACATGCAGACCAAGTATCCTCACCTCTTTTTCGCTAATTCAGACTGAGCCCAAAGTAATAGTTTTCCTTAAAGCTTATTCATGTTTCATGTCCAAATTTCAGTTACAACTTGGCATTCATTTTCATGCTCAGATTCTCATTATAAACTACGTATTAAATTACCATTGCATATCCAGTCATATATTCATACATTATGTCAGTCACGTATTCATACATCAGATATGCATCCTTATTATGAGAAACTCAACTTATCAGAAATCTCAGTTATGCATTCATGAATCAGTTGCTCATGGATCAGATATGTATATTCAGTATGATACATTCAGTTTATCAGTCATGTAATCATGTTACAGTTATTCAAGTCTCGTATGTACTTAAGTTATCATTTCTCCCCACTCATTCAGTTTCATTCGAGGATAAATGTTTTCAAGGGGGAGATATTTTAAGGCTTCGCAAAATTTCTAAGCCTAATTCAGTCCTTTTAGCTTGTCAAGGGGTCCTAAACTTAGAAAACTCTAGCTAAGTTCCCAGACTTAGTTTATTTTTGACCTTCGATTCGCCACCTTAATGTCCTTTAATGGTCCGTATAGTTGTTAATTTATGATCAAAGAAGTCAATAAGTGTTTCCAAATAAGTTTCAAATTTTTTCGACCTCGATTAGACAATGTTTGGTGTCCCAAAATAAGGGACCAACGCTATCTTGGCATGCCGCATCGCCCATTGCGTTGGTTAATATTATTGCAGGGACTTCTAATGAAACTACTGAGGCTTGGCGTGATCATGGTGTGACGCGTCGGGTATCGCATTGATGCCTAATTTCAGTCATTAAATGTCCACATTTTTAAGGACAAAAGGGTCAATTTCCCAGCCCTGTATAAACCCAATAACACATAATTCAGCCATCTTTCACCCAAATTATACTAGTTTCTCTTAATTTTCCTCAAGAACAAGTTTTTAATTTTTAACTGGGGATTCAAATTCAAGAAAATTCCACCGTTAAACTTCGTAGAATCCAGAACTAAGGTATGCATAGTGTTTATTCACGGATTCCTTCCATCCATGAAGTTCAAGAATCAAGTTTTAAATCATGCATTGTGAATATTTTATTATGGGTTGATTATGTTCATGAGATTATGATGATGTGATTCCCAAACTAGAATCTTTATGTGTTGTTCATGAAACTATGTTAATGTGTGGCTTGAAATCTATAAGTTTAGTCGATTCATTGAGTTTTGGAGTGATAATTTGATGATTATGCTTGTGCCTTAAGTTGTGCATACAAGGTGTTTGATAAAATTCCTAAGGGACTAGAAATTATGCATCATAGTTCAATTGTGACCCAAATGATAAGTGCATGCTTTACCTTTATGATCACAATGACTTCTACGATATTGTTATGCATTATAAATGTTTTATGGAATGCTCATGAGACTAGTTGATGAAATTATGACATATTTATATGCTTTCCCCTTCATGTATAAGATTATGATAACCATGTACCCCATCAAATCCCAACTTATTATATTATGGATTGTTAATGTTGGTCATGTATTTAAGAATATCATGCCTTGTTAGTTTACTTCTATCGAGTCCTGGGGGTACTTGTACCCGACAATTTGAACCTCATTTTTTACTCGATTTAACTTGAGTTTTCAGCTGTAGATTTCTAAAAATATGGAAAACGTGTTTTTGAAGTAAAGTTCTAATTTTGTCCTTTTTCAAAAACCCATTTCAAAGATCCATTTTGACCCCGAACCAAAAATAGTCAATATGGGTGTCGTTGGTTTTGTTTTGATACATAGATCCCATATTTGATATTTTTAGTGGAGTTTGATATTGTTTGTGAAAAGTAAGATCATGGGTTCAAAGTGTAGCAGACTGATTTTGGCTTTTGAGGTAGGTTATGACTTAACTTTTTCAGACTGAGCTGGGTATTAAATAATGATACAAAATACTTGTTAAGGGTGTGAAATAATCATGAAAATAAGTTATTTATATGTTGTGCCCGTATGGCAGCCTATATATGGTGTAATTGTTGAAATTGAGTTATTACGTGATATGTGTGACCGTGTGAGGTCTTCTGTGATATTAATAGCCTTGAATACATGTGAATAATTATATTGTGTTATTAAAATTCTTAATATGGTGTCATTGGTGTATTGTGATTATATTCATACTTTATTTGGCATATAATGATCTATGTATTTATCGTATCTTCTTTTGCTTGTATTTGAAGATCTTGTATTTGCAGGTTCCCCCTTGTTCTTCTTATATGTGATATAATATGTATTTTTGTTCTATCTTGGTGTAATATTGAAATATATGTGAGATATATTAGAACTGTTAGTGCAAGCGGTGTGGGCACATTTTCTGATTTTAGGTGACGTGCCCTTAGTGTATATTTTGTATGCTTTATTTGCTACTTTTCTTGGTCGGCCTATGATACCTACTGAGTATAAGTGGACCGTACTTATGCCTACTGCGCCCTTTAGGTGTAGGTCCTAACTTGAGTGTGCCTCAGCTTGATTGACTCGGGCGATTATTAAAGCTTCCAAGGTAGCGGTTGGACATTCATGCGTCTGAAGTTCACCACTATCCTTCTACAGTGGTTATGTCTTTACTAGTATTCGAAGACAGATATTCTTTATATGTATTTGACTCTTGTTGTATTTGTAGTTCTTACATTATTGACACCAAGTTTTGGGCATGATTGGTATTTTAGATAAGTTCTTTTCGCATTATTATGATTACTTATATGGTTCGACTTTATTCTAGAATCCTTATCTTGGGATATTTCTATCTTTTTCTTTTCTTATCAGTTTGGATATTAGCCTTACTTGTCAAGGTATGCCACGACAAGTTCCATCACGACCCTCATTTTTGGGTTATGACAAATTGGTATCAGAGCAACTAGTTTTCATTGGTCTCAACAGTTTAAGAATGAGATGTCTAATAGAGTCTCGTAGATCGGTACATAGATGTTCATATCTATCTTCGAAAGGCTATAGGACGTTTTTAGGAAATTTTTCTCTTTTTATTCTTTATCGTACAAAGTTCTTTTATACCTTGTATTTTGAGTTATATTTTACTCTTTCTGCGCAAATGGTGTGGCTTATACTACTATCAGTTGAGAGATACTGTGAGAGATTGGTGGAGATTATTTGTCGGTTGTAGGCCTATTGATGCTTCTGAGTTGTCTGGGATCAGTTTGCTGATGCTTTTTTATACAGTTTGAGGGATCGGATGTGGGATAAGTCAAATTATTTAGAGAAATTCTCCATGACAGTTGTTGAGTATGAGTCACATTTCCCTGTGTTGTCCAGATATTCCTATGATAGTTTTTCCATCGAGAATAAAAAGACTCAAAAGTTTGTGAAAAGTTTGGATGTCTCTCTTTAGTTGGCTATGTATCAGATGGTTGTGCTTAGGGCTTTTCTTCAGAATATTGTGGATCATGCTAAGATGACTGAGGGTATTCTTTAAGTATGTCAAGGTGGAGCTAAGAAGGTGCATCATTTTTATGAGTGTAGAGGTCAATATCCCCAAGGTAGAGATTTTAGTGTTTCTCATGGATAGTGTAGTCCAGTGCAGATGGCCTTACAAAGTTTAGGTGTTGGACCTTCTAGTTTAGCAGTTCAGGGTGGTTGTTCGGGCCTAGTTATGCCTTCTCCTATTAAGACTAGTCAAAGAGGTTGTTATGTGCCTGATGAGACTGGCAATTTGTCCAAGGACTATCCTCATTGTATGCTTAGAGCTACTCTTATTTTAGCTGTGAGGGGTACGGGTGCTACCAGAGGTACAAGATACAGAGGTAGTAGAGCTCGTGGGGCCACTTAAGTAGTTGGTGGTTGTGGTCAGTGTTATGTTATACCAGCCAGACCTGAGGCAGAGGCTTCTGATGTTGTGATTACAAGTATCGTCCCCGTTTCTTTTAGACCTGCATCTGTATTATTTGATTCCAGATCGACTTTATCCTATGTGTCTTTATATTTTTCTTTGGGTTTTGATTCTGTTAGTGAGCCTCTTACCATGCCTATTCATGTATCTACCCCGATAGGTAAATCTTTAGTGGTGGATCGGGCGCATCGATCTTGTGTTGTACTTTTGCCAGGCGTGAGACTTTGGTAGATTTATTGTATTATATATGGTTTATTTTGATGTTATTTTAGGCATGGATTGGTTGGTTTCTTGTCATATTGTCTTAGATTATTTTTCTAAGACTGTGACGTAAGCTTCGCCGAGTATGCCAAAGATGGCTTAAAAGGGTGTACTTCATTCGGGTCCTAAGAGGGTCATATCTTATGTTCAGGCTCGTAAATTGGTTGAGAGGGGATGTTTAGCTTACTTGGCCCATATTTGTGACACTAGTGTTATTTTGCCTCCTTCCTTGGATTCTATCCGTGATGTCTATGAGTTTATGGATGTATTCCCTACAGACTTTCCTGGTATGCCTCCGAATTGAGATATTAATTTTAGTATTGATGTTGAGCTGGGCACCAAGACCATTTCTATTCTTTCTTATAGGATGGCCCTAACAGAATTGAAGAAATTGAAGGATCAGTTGTAGGAGTTTTTGGATAAGGGATTTATCTGACCTAGTGTTTTACCTTGGGGTGATCCTGTCTTGTTTGTGAAGAAAAAGGATGGCTCATGTATTGATTATCATTGTTAAATAAGGTGACGGTTAAGAATAAGTGTCCTCTTCTTTACATTGATGATTTATTTGATCAACTTCGTGTTTTCAAAGATTGATTTGAGGTTCGGGATCACCAATTGAGGATTAGAGCTTCGACTATTCAGAAGATAGCTTTTCAGACTCGATATGGTTATTATGAGTTCTTGGTCATATCTTTTAGGTTGACCAATGCTCATGTCGCGTTTATGGAGTTGATGAATCGGGTATTTCGATCGTATCTCGACTTCTTTGTATTTGTATTTATAGATGATATCTTGGTTTATTTAGAGCATTTGCAGATTGTGGTTTAGAGATTGATGTATGAGAAGTTGTATGCAAAGTTCTCTAAGTGCGACTTTTGGTTGGAGTCTATTTTTTTCATGGATCATGCGTGACTAAGGAAGGTATTATGGTTGATCCAGCCAAGGTTGTAGCGGTTCGTGATTGGGATAGCCCTACTTCGCCCATTGATATTAGCAGTTTTGTTGGCTTGGCAGGTTATTATCGGTGTTCTGTTGAGGGTTTCTCTTTTATTGCATCTTTATTAACCAAGTTGACCCAGAAGAAGATTTCTTTTCAGTGGTCTGTTGCTTATGAGGCGATCTTTCAAAATCTTAAAGATTTGTTGACTTTAGCTCCTATCTTGACTTTGCTCAAGGAGGTCATGAGATTTTTCATGTTTTGTGATGTTTTTGGTATTGGTTTGGGTGTTATGTTGATGCAGGAAGGCAAGGTGATTGCATATGTGTCTCGTTAGTTGAATTCTTATGAGAGGAATTATCCTACCAATTATTTGGAGTTGTGCGTTGTTGTGTTTGCTGTGAAGTTGTAGAGGCACTACTTGTATGGAGTCCGTTGTGAGATCTTCTCAGATCATCGGAGCCTTCAGTACCTTTTTCCCAAGCGAGATCTTTATATGAGGCAGCGAGGTTGGCTTGAGTTGTTTAAGTATTATGACTTGACTATTCTCTACCATCCAGGCAAGGCTAATATAGTTGCAGATACCATGAGCCGTAAGTCGACGAGCATGGGTAGCTTGGCACATCTTTTGACCAAGAGAGGACTTTGACCTTAAAGGTTTAGTCTTTATGTAAGAAGATAGTTAGGCTTGATATTTCAACACCGAGGCGTATTTTGGCATTTGTGGATACTAGATCTTCTTTGATGGAGCAGATTCGAGCTCATTGGTTTGATGATATTGGATTGAGGCTGATTCAAGATAAAGTGTAGAGTGAGGAGGCTAAGGAAGCCTCACTTGATTCACATAGAGTTTTGAGAATTGGGGGTCGAGTTTGTGTGATGAGAGTGGGTGACTGGATTAGGTTGATCTTGAAGAAGGCCCATTGTTCTAGATATTCTATTATGTATCATGATTTAAGGCAACACTAATGGTGGAGTCGTATAAGGCGAGATATGCCATATTTTATGGTTCGTTGCCTATTTTGTCAACAGGTGGAGGCCGAGCATATGAGACCTGGTGGATTACTTCAGAGGTTACCTATTCCTGAGTGGAAGTGGGAATGGATGTGACCGGTTCGCCTCGTACATCTCATGGTTCTGACAATGCTTGGGTTATCGTGGATTGGTTGACCAAGTCAGCTTATTTTATTTCGATTCGGGTCTCATTCAGTTCTGAGAGGTTAGCACATACCCTCATTTGTGAGATTATGCATCTGCATGGTGCGTTAGTGTCCATTATTTCAGTTTAAAGTTTTGTGTTCACATCTTACTTTTGGAAGACTTTTCAGGATGAGTTGGGTACTCGAGTTGTGCATAGCATTTCACCCCAGACTGATAGCTAGTCAGAGAAAACTATCCAGGTTTAGGAGTATGCTCCGCGCGTGTGTGATGGATTTTGGTAGCCAGTAGGAGTAGCATTTGGCTTTAGCAGAGTTTGAATATAATAATAGCTACCATTTTAGTATTGATATAGCTCCTTGTGAGGCATCGTATGGCAAGAGTTTTTTATCCCTAGTTGATAGGTTTGATGTTTAGAAATAAGACCTTGAGGTGCGGACTTGCTCCGTGAGTCTTTGGATAGAGTCTATCATTCAGAATAGACTTAGAGCAGCTCAGAGTAGGCAAAAGTGCTATACTAATTGTAGACTTCGTGCCTTAATATTTGGCATTGGAGATCGTGTTTTCCTTTGAGTTTCACCGTGAAGGGTGTGATGAGGTTTGGGAAGAGGGGCAAGCTTAGCCCCAGGTATATTGGTCCATTTGAGATTCTTTAGACTATTGGTGATGTGGCTTATGAGTCGGCATTTCCCCCTGATCTATCAGTTTTTCATCTAGTTTTTCATATTTTTATGCTTTATTGCTATATTCTTGATGAGTTTCGTGTCATTCGTTGGGAGTCGATTCAGCTAGATGAGTGGTAGCCTTTTGTTGAGGAGCCGGTCTCTACTTTGCTAGGGATGTTAGGCGGTTGCGCTCTAGAGTTATCCCTGTGGTTAAGGTTCAATGCGACATCGACCTATTGATGAGGCTACTTTGGAGGTTGATTTTGATATGTGTAGTTCATATCCTAGTTCTTTGTTGATTCAAGTAATCCTTTTGTCTTTAGTTCGAGGATGAACTAAATTTTTAGTCTTGGATGATGTGACGATCTAAAAATTTGATGAACTATGTGAAATTTATAATTTTATGTAATTTAACTTTCTTACCCCTCTCCGTAGTTATATTATGATAATTCTGGGGCATGGGAGTGATTGACATGATTTCGATGCATTTTGATACAATTTATGCGATATTGTGATTTTTGATGGCTTCGAGAGCCTTATTTTAGACTTATAAGAATATCTTTTGGTCCGTATGATGAATTTCCAAATGGACTGTGCTAACAACTCTAAAATATCAATTTTAGGCTAGGTAGACCTTTGGTTCGGGTCCCGATGCACCCGAGCTCATTTCAATCTATTGATCGAAAAGTTGAAAAATTAAAAATATGGGTGTGGGACCCATATTTAATCAAAATGACCTCGAATGAAAAATCCAACCTTGCCAGTAGATCTGAAATGTCGATTTTAGGGTGTTAGCATGTTTGGTATGATTTTACATCTTTTAAATCTCATTTCGACCCTCAATTTAGAAAATTATAATTTTTTTCGAAAATCTAACTTTGCCAACGCATCCGGAACATCGAATTTAGTATGGTTGAATAGTTTGTTTGCATTTATCGGACTTCGAACGAATCTCGGGCACCTCATCGAAGTTCGATTGTCCCAAAAGAATCTAATATAGCAGAAAAATCAACTATAAATAGAAGATTTTTCACCTCTTTTTGACTAATTTTGCTCATTTTCATCTTGCCTATTGGGGGTTAAACCCTAAAATAGTGTGGGAGCGTAAATTAAAGTTTGTGAGAGTTTGGAAAGCTAGATTAACACCAATTTCTTGATTTTATTATGGATTTAAGGTAAGAATTCACCCTTTTCTTAGCATTTCTTGATAAATTTCTCAAAACCTAAAAATCTTAGGGCTTGATTTTAAAATTCAATTTCACTCCTTTTCACTTGAATAATGTTTCTATCTTATAAATACTAATTTTTCATCAATTTAACCATCAAAACAACTTCGATTCTTGATTGTAACCCGGATTTCAAAAAATTTAGCCGGTAAAGCTCAAAAATGATTTTTCTTTAATTTGAACCTCATTTTTTACTCGATTTAACTTGAGTTTTCAGCTGTAGATTTCTAAAAATATGGGGAACGTGTTTTTGAAGTAAAGTTCTGATTTTGTCTTTCTTTTTTGAAAACCCATTTCGGGGGTCCATTTTGACCCCGAACCAAAAATAGTCAATATGGGTGTCGTTGATTTTATTTTAACGCGTAGATTCCATAGTTGATGTTTTTAGTAGAGTTTGATATTGTTCGTGAAAAGTAAGATCGTGGGTTCAAAGTGTAGCGAACTGATTTTGGCTTTTGAGGTAGGTTGTGGCTTAACTTTTTCAGACTGAGTTGGGTAGTAAATGATGATAGAAAATGCATGTTAAGGGTGGAAAATAATCATGAAAAATGGCTATTTATGTGTTGTACCCATGTGGGAGCCTATATGTGGTGTAATTGTCGAAATTGAGTTATTACATGATATGTGTGATCGTGTGGGGTCCTATGTGATATTAATAGCCTTGAATTCATGTGAATAATTGTATTGTGTTGTTAAGATGTTTAATATGGTACCATTGGTGTATTGTGATTATATTCATACTTTATTCTCCATATGAGACATGTGGAAATTCGTGTATGAAACTAAACTGATGAGTGGATATTGGCTCACATGGTTGTGGAAATACATCATTGTGGTTGGTTGTAAAAATACTCATTGTGATTGGTTGTGAGCATTACATCCTCATATCATACTCATTCATGAAACATTGGTACCACCATACAAACATCTGAGAAACACTGACAACACCTTTTTAAAACCCACCTCGAGAGATGTGTCGGAAAGGAGATACAAGTTATGTGGATTGTATATGGGTTGACAAACCCCCCATGGATTCTGCATTGGGATGCTTACCTCCGTAGGTGTATACGTAGATTGTACGACGATCCCAGATGTTGTGTGACAACCTCGTGCATCATCATCATATACATTACACTTACTTTATTGTGATATGTTGTGTTGTATTGCCATATTGACTTGTCATCTATGTATTTATAGTATCTTTTTTTGCTTGTATTTGATAATCTTGTATATACATGTTCCCCCTTGTTCTTCTTATATGTGATATAATACGTACTTTTGTTCTAGCTTTGTGTGAAATTTCAGTATATGTGAGATATATTAGAACTGCTATTGTAAGTGGTGTGGACTATGGGAACATTTTCTGATTGCAGGTGACGTGCCCTTAGCGTATATTTTGTATGCTTTATTTGCTACTTTGCTTGGTCGGTCTACGATACCTACTGAGTACAAGTGGGCCATACTCATACCTACTGCGCCCTTTCAGTACAGGTACTAGCTCGAGTGTGCCTCAGCTTGATTGAGTCGAGCGATTGTTGGAGTTTTCAAGGTAGCGGTTGGACATTTATGCGTCCGAAGTTCACCTCTATCTTTCTATAGTAGTTATGTCTTTATTAGTATTCGGAGACAGACATTATTTCATTGTGGTTATTTTTTTTGATGTATTTGACTCTTGGATTGTATTAGTAGTTCTTACATTATTGACACCTGATTTTGGACATGATTGGTATTTTAGATAAGTTCTTTTCGCATTATTATGATTACTTATATGGTTTGGCTTCGTTCTAGAAGCCTTATTTTAGGATATTTCTGTCTTTTTCTTTTTTCGTATCAGTTTGGGTGATAGGCTTACTTGTCAAGGTGCACCGCGATATGTGCCATCATGACCCTCGATTTTGGGTCGTGATAAGTCAGTATAGTATAGACACCATAAATAAATTACAGTATAGAATATACTACTTCAATGGTTTATAATCAATACTAGAAATGCTCAGGAAAATTCATAGAGCGCGTACTATGAAATTCCCTTTATCACATATGTATTTCTGCTTGGTTAAGTCGATCCGCCTCTTTAGATAGTCCAGAGTCAAGGCGAATGACTCCTTACTCCAAAGGTATCTCTCAAAGAAACTCAAGTTATCCATTATCTTGATGGTGTCTATGTCCACGATTTTTGACAAGCAGTATGTGAGCAATATGCCGTGCACGAATCAAACCAAGCAATATTTGAACTTGTCCTTCTTGTCCATCCTCCCACCTCTAATAAACTTCAACAATCTCTTGGCATTTACACTCCCCTTTTTTGCAATACTTTTGAAAAAAGTTTCACCCTCCTCCATCCTGTTGAGATATTTTGAATCATGGGAATAACACCCACAATTTAAATATGTGATTAGCACAAACTCCTTCAGGCCAAAACATGTAGGCCTGTCGTTGATGCAGAATCAAATTTCATGCAGCATGTTGTCCTGTTGAACTCGACGAAGAATTGTATAGTGGACAAGTTGTCCATTGAACTTTATATGTTCTAGCAAGTCCCATAAACAATCAAAATAGGAATTCTTAAACCTCGACTTTAGACGTTTATCAACCACGACTTTTTTGAATTCATAAAATATTTTCAAATGAGACCTAACGGATATCATAGCCGAAAATAATCCAACATCATCCATGATTATGGCGAGTTCGTACCTCTCAGCTGAAATAAACCTTGCACAGTAGGGCAAGATCAATGCTTCTTCATCTATCTTATGCTCAATTTTCATTTCCTCCTGATCATCTCTACCTAAAGCTTGAACATCTTCATCGCTATAACTTTTATTCACCGACTCATTGACTAATCGTTTTTTTTCTTTTCTCAGACCTTTCAACTTCTACAGCCTTGTTTTCATTACCTCTAGCCATTTTTATGATCTACGTATAAAAAATAAGATTTGTATACTATCACAGCAAGAATAACCTAATCAACCTAACAATCTATTAACATGACAACAGCTCCAGCAAATGAATATGGAATCAAAGTAGAAGAAAATCCTATCTAAAATATCATTACAGTCAAGCACAATTGAAGATCAAATTCAGAAATCAAATAAATACCTAATCAATAGAATGGTTTATTAACAGAACAACAATAATGTATGATCAGACCATCACCCATAATAACATACATCTAAAATGCCATTATATTGAAGAAAAAAATGAAGGAACCTAAATTTCTAGTACGCTAATTGAGGAAATTTGAAAAAGTTACACTGCAATCGTCAAGGAAAATCACAATTCATCAAAAATCGATCAACAATCAAATAAATATCAACTTAAAAGCACAGATTTTCAGTAAAATGAAGCCCCATTTAAAAAAAAAAATCAATTTTTTTCGTCCAAATCAAACAAATACCTAATCAACCGAACGATCTATTAACAGAACAAGAACAACGTATGATTCAAATCAGGAAATCCTCAACAAGAACATGCATCTACAACACCATTACATTGAAGAAAAATCAAATTTCCTGGCACATTAGTCGATGAAATTGACGAAAAAATTTCACCATGCAATCAACAAGGATAATCGATATCCATCAATTATCCATTAGCAATCAAACAAATACCAACTAAAAAATAAAGATTTTCAATAAAATCAACTCCCATTTTTAAAAAAAAAATCAAATTTTTCCTCCCAAATCAATTTAATCGACACAAACCAAAACAGAAAAAACGGAAAAAAAATCATCAATATGAAGCATAAATTACTTGAGAGATGAATAGAAATTACCTGAAGTTGAGA
Source organism: Capsicum annuum (assembly GCF_002878395.1). Taxonomy (NCBI): domain Eukaryota; kingdom Viridiplantae; phylum Streptophyta; class Magnoliopsida; order Solanales; family Solanaceae; genus Capsicum; species Capsicum annuum. The sequence continues at coordinate 162,060,920 of NC_061120.1, read as the reverse complement.
ATGGAAGTTCTTAAAGCTTTACATAAGGTAGAAATAAAAAATGGAGGTTAGGTGCAAAACCAACGGGAGATTCGATGGTGAGAGTGAGGAGACAGAAAATATTTTTTGTATTTTATAGAAAAGTTAGGTTGTAAAAAGTATTTTAAAAAGATTTAAGAGGTGCCAACAACTTTTTCATTTTTACACTTTAAATCATACCCCACACCTTTTGTCCCAAACCCTAGAAAAATAATTCAAAAAGAAAGTGGTGTCTATTTTTCAAAATAAGTGTTGGAAGTGTTCATTTACCCAAATCTTCTCAAGATTTTACCCTAAGGTGTTGGGTTGGATTGGGGGGAGAGGGCTGGGATTTGTCATATATAGTAGGCGTTTTGATCATGGGAATTTTTTTCATTTTTTTTTTTGAAAAATTATTTATTTTAGTAAAAAAAAGTGAAAATAATATTGTTTAGCCGTAAAAACTATTTGCCCTAGTAAATATTTTGGAAAAGTAAAAACAAAAAACACTTCTATTTCTCTTACGAATTTCAAAAATAACTTTAATTTATATTCATGATCAAACATAACACTCAATTCCAATTTTTAACTTCAACTTTCAAAAATTATTATTTTCATCGCCAAATGAAGCCAAAAACTCCTATCACGTGTATTGATCAGAAAAAAAATACAAAAAACGAAAGGAGACATAAGCCATTAATTCATAGTCCAGACCGAGGAGAAAAACAAAAGAAGGCCAAACACATCGACAGGCCCCTCAACTTGGCATGATCTTTCACTTTGGCACCTAAAATGGACGTTGTTCATTTTAAGCACCTCAACTAACGTGCCTGTGTGTAATTTTTGCTCTTTTCGCTGATTCATCATAGCGCGTGTGCTACACGCATTTTGAACGCATTTGAGGGGTATTTTTATAATTATTTTATCTCTTTTTCTCCTTCTTCCTCACCCTTTCTCCTTATAAGTTTCCACCATTTTTTTCTCACTTTTTTTTCTTCAATTACTATAATTTCCACCTTACCATCTCCATCATTCATTTTTTATTCTTCATTTTCTTCATCATTATATTTCTCTACATCTAATTCACCAAAAAGCTTCGATAAAAAGTTTTAATCTTTTTTTTCTCTCCACCATCCCTCAAACTTTTGATAAATTTTAATAATTTTTGATTGAATTATACTATTAATTTCATTTCTTTTCAATTTTGTGTCTCTCAATTTGATCTAATATACCACTTTTTCAACTGAGTTTTGCACAATTTAATTAAAGAATTCATTTTCCTAATTGAATTTTGCTCAATTTCAACTGGGTGCTTCTCAAATTTAATTGTAAATTTCATTTTCTCCACATATACATATACTGAGAGAAAGAGAGAACAAAATAATACACTCATACACAATGTAACATACACACGCAAAATAGAGGAGAGGAAAAAAATTGATGTAGATCTCGACCTCACTGGAAACAATCATCTTAATGACGACGACGACCATCTCCAGCGAAGTCGTTTCTATCATCACTAGGTGTCGAAAAAAAAACAGCCTAAAACAAGAACAAAATTGAATTTTCCCCCAAATTGATTAAAGAACTCATTTTTTTATACATGGATCATCACAAAAAGGATAAAGAAATTGTGTGTATGGGTGTGTTTGGTGAAGGTCCATCAATGGCGTTCTTTTCTGGGGATTTGGAATTTGAGGTTTTTCGGATTTAGGGGGTGTAGGTAAGTTAGAGAAGACAACGTTGGGGGTGGGGGTGTTGGGGTGGGGTATTTGGAGAAGACGATTTTGGGAGGGTGGGGTCATTTATTAATTAATTTTTTCTTTTTATATTTAAATATTATTTTAAGAAAAAATGACAAATGTCATCATATTACTGGTCACTTTACACTTTATCAGTGCGTGCAATACACGCACATTATATATTTTTGCAGATTTTGTAAAAAACGTCAAAGTAACTCATCGAAATATCAGTTAAGATGCTTAAAATGAACAACGTCCACTTTAAGTGTTAAAGTGAAAAATCGTGTCAAATTGAGGAACCTGTCGATGTGTTTGGCCACAAAAGAAGGTCAACAGACCTTCTATTCTATGGAACACACTTAACACGTAAGGCCTGAGACCATAAGATTTTAATATGCTATTATTCATGACTAAGGGCCATTTGCTTGCTGGTTAGGAGGTAATTATTCATTTATTAAATTTAACTTGGTAGACTTTTTTTTTTATTATGAGTAAAATTCAACACATCAAATATTAAATTTGATCAGCAATCCGTATATAATTAATAGATATGTAAGTTATGAAGAAATGATCTTTGTCTTATTTTATCAGAATAAAAGATGAAACAACTAATATATACATCACTAATGCTTATATTACTAACTTATACCTACAAAACTCTAATTAATTCAACCAAACAATCCTAAATATTTGTAATGAAACACAAAATCAATTAACTCATTGTTAGGTATCAAACGTTGAAGGTGGTGTTGTTTAAAAAATATGATATATATTTGAATTGCTCAAAATTGATTTTGTGAAGAATAAGTAAGGGTTTGGACATGCGATTTTATTTCGTAATTTAAAATTATGAGTAAAATTAATGTTTGGACATGTGATTTAATGTTGATTTCATATCATGAGATAAAATTTTAATTTCTTCAAAAAAAACTTGATTTGAAATTTCATATCATTGTTTGGGATTGTTTTCAAATACAAAATTAATCCACAAATTTATATTTTTTAAAAAACAAAATCTCACCATTTATTTCATATGTAAATAAATATTATAGTTCATATTAATATTACTCTTTAAATCATTTATATCTCATACAACAATTATTTTCACCGACATAAAATTTAGTACTACTTATTAGATCTTATTTTACCCTTTATTATTGAGAAAAGGCATCTTTTCCTCCAAACTTGTCGCCACAACTCACTTTAGCACTTAAACTTAACTTCCATTTATTTACTCCCCTTAACATCTTTAAAGTGAATTATTTTCACCCCTCAAAATTGAATACCACTCTCACGACGGAGAGTGCACTACACACGCGCTACATCATTGTCAAATCAGTCCCACATCAATGTCATGTCATTTTCCATGTAAGAATTTATTTTTTTTTAATAATCCCACACACTAACTTTTTATATATTTTATATATAGTATTTTTATATATATATTTAAAAGAGTATATTTTTTATAAAAAAATATATTTTATATAAATAAAATAGACCCCGCCCCCCTTCCTTCTTCTTCTTCACAACCCCCACCCCCTTCGTTCTTTCACAGCCCCCACCCCACCTCAATTCCTTCTACTTCTTCATTAGACAGCAGCCTCCATCCCCTTCCTCCTCCCCACCCTCCTCCTCCTTCTTCTTCTTCACATAAAAGCACCATTTTTTTCTATTTCTTTCTCCATTACCACAAGTTTTTTCAATGAATTTTTTTCTTCATCAAATGCAAAATTAACTTGAATTAGCTTGAGCAAATCCATCAATGAACTAAATATAAGTACATGGTCACAAAAATACATCAATACACAAAATCTCAAATCCAAATTCTTTCACATTAATCAAAACTCAAAATTTCAAAACTCCTAAATTTTCAATTTCTTACTCAAAAATGTCTACAGAAATGGCATAAACTGTCTGAAATTCAAAAATGGCATAGATGATATTCGCATGACATGAAATTCTTGGCCAAGAATCAAACTTATTCACCAATCTTGAACCCTTTTTGATTGTCGAAAAATAAAATTTTGGATTAATTAGGACTTGATAGGAAGAGAATTACAAAGAAACGGGGTGGGGGTATGAAAAAGATGAAGAAATGAAGTGTTGGGGGTGGGGTGGGGGTGGGCGTGGGGATGGGGAAGGGGAGTGATGAAGAAGATGAAAATGTCTTCTATGAATACATTTTTCTTTTAATGTTATATATATATATATATATATTTATAAATAGCAATAAAGTGGTCTTTTTAAAAAAAAAATTCACTCGCTCTTTTTTTTTGTCTCGTCAGTTATAGGAAGGAATTTAATTCATTTGAAAGTTGTTAAGGGGGTAAATAAACGGAAGTTAAGTTTAAGTACTAAAGTGAGTTGTGACGACAAGTTCAGGGGGAAAAAGATGTTTTTTCTCTTCATTATTTACCAAATTCAATATTTTGATCATATTCATTCACCAACTAAATTTATTACTACTTCATTTCAGATAAACGCTTACTAAAAAAATCATAATTAAATGAAAGCTCAACGTGAGAAGATTGTCTGAACTATGTGGGAGGATTATATTAAAAAGTGGTACACTACAACTCATGTTTAATTTTATGTTTTTGTTGAACTAAAGTCTCATCAATAAATGTTGTAGTGTGTTTTTATACTAGTTTTGTGATATTGTATTATACTTTTGTCATAAACTTTTACTTATTTGATAAGGTTATATAAAGATTGGAACACTTTTTATGGTTTTCACAACTTATGAGATTTTTATGTTTATGAGAAAACATACAACATAAAAGGTTCAACTTATATGTTGAAATAAAATTTCAATTTCATCTCATATTTTCAAATTATTACTATTTTATGTTATAATTTAAAATCATGATTTCATATTGTATAGCTAAACGCCCCTAAATATATTGCGGCCTCGCCGGGGGACACAGCTAACTAGGAGGGTGCGGTACAAGGTGTTCAATTGAATTTCTTTTTGTTAAAAAGAAATTACTTTACACATAGGACATAAATGGCTTATATAAAGTAAGAAGTACGTAAATCTCATTCACACAACGAAAGAATCCACCTACAAATCCTAGATGTGACATATATTTTTGTTGTCCTCTCATTTTAGTTTTTTAGTTTCCTCGATGGATTCTCACCTACTATAAATTAATAATTCCTGAAAAAATAAGTATACATGTAATGTTTTAGTTTTGTGAAGGCTACTTTATATCCAATTTTTTCTAGTATATCTATGACAAAGTGATTTAAAACAATTTTGTTATGTCGTGTGATTTGTAATTCTTGCGTATGTTTTTCAATTTTGGTAGGGTTACATGTTTGTGATGTGTATGGTGTACATTATTAATTCGACAAATCTGGTGGTTGAAACAAGGAAATATTTCATGACATTGGACTTCAGCAATTTCCAATAATTGTTGCCTAAAACTTTTTATTTGACATTATTATACTTATAGCACGTTTGATCAAATTTTTAAAATCAGTTTATTTTAAGAAGCGTTTTTTTTTCTTCTAAAAGTGCTTTTAATTTTTAATTTTTTTGTGAGGAGCAGTTCGTGCTTGACCAGTGAATTTAAAAAGTATTTTTGAGCAATAATTAGTATTTGATTATTGGTTTAGTATATTTGAAAATCGATAACTGATAAACAAAATCGATAATACATAAAATCGAATCAAACCGACCGATGCACATCCCTACATCAGAGCATGCAAGTCCATAAGTTCTAGTAATATAAAGGACATATGAGGAACAGTATTGTCATGCATTCAAACACCAGAATGATGGACATATGTTATGATTTGCATATTGAAAAACACTAATAATAATAATAGTAAAGAAAATAGGTAAAAATTTAAACGGAGTATTACGGCAAAAACACATATTTGTGACGGGATATTCATGATGGACACTTACTTTTCCGAATTTGTGACGAGATTATGATAGAGCTCAACCAATTTAAAACGATCTTATTCAGTTTTTGACGTTTGAATTTGTGATGGATTCTTCCGTCACATATATTGTTCTTTTTTTATTCTGTTTAATTAAGTGGATTGACATGCAAAACAATAGGAAAGATCTTCCTGACCATCTGAATGAAAAAAGAGGTAATGATCACTATCCAGCAACACAAATCCAACTGTCAAAGTACTTGTCTGTTTCAATTTATTTTTAACATTTTGATACTAAATTTTTAAAAGTAAATTCAAAACTAAAATATATTATAATATTTTAAATTTTTATAATCTTAAATATGTTATATAATTTAAAAATAATAAAAATATATGTATTTTTTTAAGTGGGCTAAAATGTACGAACAAGAGGGAGCGTCCAATTATACAATATGTTTCCGTTTTGAATTCATGTGGAGGTATAGTTGGTGGGTCCAAAATAACAGTAAATTGACAAAAGCAAAGTGCATGCATATAATTGCGTTTGCGTGTTAACTATTTAGGTAAAAAAAAAAAAGGCAGAGTATAAAAATTCCCGTGACTCTATTCAATTTACTTCTAGCTGACTCACTCACTTCCCGACAACCCGGGCTACCTTTTACTCCCTCCTTTAACTTTTTATCTGTCAGCGATTCTACGAATACAACACAATTTATTACTCCCTTGTTTAAAAAAAAAAAAAAATACTTCCTTTTTATTTTAGTTCTTTTTAAAAAGAATGATTTTTTTTGTAACTTTTTAATTTTAATTTTTCACGTGACATATTTAAGATCACAAGATTGAAGGGCGTTTTAATACATTTGACATATTTTTAATTTAAGACCACAAGATTCAAAAATCTTCTTTATTTTTTTAAATTTCGTGTCAAGTCAAAGTAGGTCATTCTTTTTTAAACTGTGGGAGTATTTCTTAATTTTATTTTATGTGTCATAATTTGATTAAATATAAAATTTAAGAAATAAAAAAAATTAGTAATTTTTATCAAACTATTCTTTATTTAAAAATATAATATTATTTTTTTTAATTAAGTGAGACCAATAAGGATAAAAGTGAAATTGTGTTTTTAAATAGTGAAAGGTGACATTTATTTTGGGATGAACAAAAAAAAGAAAATTGTGACACATAAAATGAAACGGAGGAAGTAATTTTTCTTTCTCAAATTATTTTTAAGATCTAATACTAAATCCTAATTAATACATTATGGTAAAATCATTGCAATTTTTATTTCTCAGGAGGTGTACAACATCCAAAGGTAAACAAGCAAAAATGAACAGATATTTTAGGACGGTTTCTTGCAAGTCTTTTTATTTCTACATTTCTTTTAGATGTTTAAAGCATATTACTTATCTCGATTTTAATTTATTTGTCTTGGTGTAATCAGATATTTAAACATGACAAGCGAAATATTAAAATTACTGAATTTTCAAATTAAAAAGAAGTATTTTTTTGAAACAAATTAAACTGAAAGTAAGATAAATAAATTAAAATGGAGGAAATATATTTTTTGTTGGATTGAATAATGAAGTTGTGACTATTGGTGTCAGCTAACCTAATCTGTCAAGCTCATCAGGTCAATTTACAAATTCATGATAACTAACTCCATAACGATCTAATAATTTCCAAGGGGAAACTTCCTCCAACGATTTGGCACGTAGTTGGATTTGGAGGAAACGATGAGAACAAAAGGAAAGCGAGAACATATATATCTTCACTTGTTCAATTCTTTGGCTTGTGGTGAGACATAGAAAAGAAATTTAAAATAACATTTCTATTGAATCGTACAAAAATCTCTTATCATAGCATAAAGAGATAATAAGGAACATGATCTCTGTTAGTGTAGCTTATTAAGGATACCATCATAAATAGAAAGATATAAAAATTGACGATTAAGATAGAAGAATAGTAGGTAGTTGTGTATGTTGGGATTGAATTCAAAGGCCGTGACGTCGAAGATAATAATTGCACATCATATTGTGATAAATTCGACAACAAGAAAAAATTATACTAAAAACATATTATTGATATGAATAGACATGCATATTGAAAATTAAATTTAAAAGTTTTAAATCTATTGGGAAAAATATTTCCCTAAACAAATTCAGTAAAACTATATATATTGTGGATGATATCTTGTTATTGCATGAGAAGATGAATCTCCTATTTATAGAAGTCCAAAACTTCTCCATCAAGAAAGAATTAATGTTAGCACGCTACTGGAGAGCTCAAGAGGCGCACGTTACGTAGGGTTTGACTAACGTACGCCTTTTCAGGGCTCGCTGTAAATGGTCTGTGCGCGCTGATCTGAAGACCCCGGTGAATGAGGTGACTAGTTCTCGTATGGTTACACCTGAAACAGGGATTACCAGCTGCTACCGACTGTCCAATTAGCCAATTTCTCTCGGAGACTGAAAATTCGCAACAAGTTCCAACGAAGACGGTTTTGGAAGCTTCGACTAAAACTGCAGTTCAAATGAGCAAAGTAGTGCAGGTAGAGCTAGAAGCAGTGGTAGCGGCGAGAAAACTCACCTTTTCTGCGGACGAATCTGTAGGACATCCTACAATGGCAGACGTGCTATGTGGGAATCGTAATATACGAAAAGGTATGCAACTTAGCATTTATTCCCCTTAAATTAGTGATGGGAATTAAGGTTGTGAAACTGAATACAGACGATGTTGGGGCTCAATGTCATAAATAGGAGTTTGCTTTGATTAGATATGTAATTGGGGGTAATCCAACCTTCAAGGAGATGTTGAATTTTGTATATGGTGAGTGGAATGAAATGGAAACCCCAAAAGTATTTATCCTTTCATATTTCGATTCTCATCAACTAAAGAAAAGTTGCTCATAACTGAAAAAGGGCCTTACACGTTCCATAATAAACCCTCAATCATTACAGACTGGATGCCTGATTACCATATGTCGAATGAGTCAATGCGAATTGTGCCTCTATGGGTGCAATTTCCTTGTCTGCCTATACAATTCTGGACAACAGATAATCTAGGTCGTATTGGGAGTTTCCTGGGTAAGCCAATTTGTACTGACAAACTTATAGCCCACGGTGAAAGAATATCTTATGCCCTAATGATGATTGAAATGGATGTTACACAAACATTACCAAGTGAACTCAAGATCATGAAGCCACATGGAGAGTTGTTAAAGCATAAAGTGAAATATAAGTGGATGCCTAAATTCTGCCAACACTGATGTACTTTTAGGCATTATGTTGTTGATTGCTCAAAGAATGTAATGACCTTCCAAGAACCTTCCAAATCTATACGAAGAAAAAAGAAGACGGAGGTGTGGGATAGAAGGAAAAGCTCGGAGATGAGATATCAGTAGAACCTACAAAGCCTAGAGTAGTTGATAAAGGGAAGAAGGTGCAAATAGAGGTTGCAAAACAAAAACTCAAGATTTTCAACAATGTCTAGATGATCTCAAATTGGAATATATTACTAAAAGAGGATGTGAATACTCTTAGTGTAATAAAAGAGGTGTTGAGGATAAAATTTACAGTAACATTGATTAGGAATTTGGGAATATTGAGTGGATAACTAAATATAATCATATTAAAGCTAATTTTATACTGCCTGTATGTTTAGACCACTCCTCAGTACTATTAAACACTGTACTCTGTATGAAAAACTGCAGAAGACCTTTCAGACTTTTGATAGTATTACTACAACAGAAGGAGTTTCAGGAAGCTATACAGGAGGTATGGAGTTAGGGGTGTGCTATGTATGTGGTTTGAAAGAAACTGCAAATGTTAGAAAAGAAAGTGAAAGGCTTGAATACGGAATTATCTTCTCTAAACCTCACAGTACAAGACATGAGGAACAAGGCGCAACAGATTCATAATAAGCTTAATAAAGACTTTCTTAATCTTGCCCTTATTGCTGAAGAAAAAGAAGCTCTGATTCAACTGAAAAAATGGGAAGTTATAAATAAAGGGGTGATCATACAAAAGTCAAGAGCTACATGAATTACTTTGGGTGATTCTAAAAAGTTTTTTCATGCACACTTGAAAGCCTGACAAGCTAGGAACAAGGTGTACATTATATATACAGAACAAGAAGTTAAATTGAATGATCCTAGATAATACAACAAGAATTTCTATCCTTTTTTAAGAATTTACAAGGAAGTGCAGGAATTAATCTTTCTTATATTACTATCAATATTTCCAAAAATCGTTCGTCTTACTCTTCACTAGCAACAACAACTTGTGCGAGAGGTTACTAAAGATGATGTAGTCTAAACTTTGAAAACCTTACCAAATTATAAGTCATCAGGTATTGATGGATTTCCTACAAAATTTTTCAAAGAATACTGGACTACTGTGGGAGATGAGGTGAGTAATGTAGTGATATAATTCTTCCAGAATGGTAATTATTAAAAAGTTGTGAACAATTTCACTATGACTTTGATTCCAAAGATTAGCAAACCAACCTTTGTTAAAGACTTTAGACCTATTGCCTGTTGTACTACTTTGAACAAACTAATTGCCAAGATATTGGCTAATAGATTGAAATTGGCAGTTAACTATTTAGTGGGACCTTTCTAATTTGTTTTTTTAAAAGGAAGGAATATATGGATAATCTACTTATAGCACATGAATTAGTGAAGGGGTATACCAGAAAAGAAGTGTCTCCTAGATGTATGATCAAGGTTGATATTAGAAAAGCATATGATTTGGTAGAATGATCATTTCTTAAGATGGCACTCCTAGAATTTGGGCTACCAAGCAAATTTGTAGAGTTGATCATAGGATATGTCGGCATTATTAATTATTCACTACTAAATAATAGGGGCTTAGTTCCTAGTTTTCAGACACAAAGAGGTTTAAGGCAAAGATATCCAATGTCCCCCTACTTTTTTGTATTAACAATGGAATACCTAAACAGATCTCTCAAAAGATTTCAGACCATCCCTGACTTTATTTATCACCCCAAGTGTGAGAAGTTAAGTTTAGCACATGTTTTCTTTGCTGATGATTTAATTATTTGTTTTAGAGAAAATAAACAATCCTTCAAGCTGATGATTGAATGCTTTGAGCACTCTCCACAATCTCTGGCCTAAAATCAAATATGAAAAAAAGTTATTTGTACATTAGAGGTGTTCAGCCTAATGTGAGGGAGGAAATACTAACTAAATTTCAATTCTGACCAGTGGAGATACCTTTTAAATATTTGGGTGTACCACTATCATCTAGAAAGCTAACAATCAATCAATTCTTACTTCTGGTAGAAAAGATTGCAGCTAAAGTGAAATGTTGGATTGTTAGATTTCTATCTTATGATGGTAGAGTTCAACTCATAAAAAGTGTATTCTTAGAAATTCAAACATATTGGGCCCAGGTTATCTTATTGCCAAAAAAGGTTCTATCAATGGTAACTAGCATTTGTAGAAATTTTTTGTGGCATGGTTCTAATGAAAAATCCAACAACGCATTGGTGGCATGGAATACATTGTGTCAATCAAAACTACTGGTGGTTTAAATATCCTGGAGTTTGGTAGATGGAACAAAGAAGCTATTGATAAATAACTTTTGGCAGTATCACACAAGGAGGACAAGTTATGGGTAGTATGGATACATAGCTACTATATAAGGAATATGAACCTTATGAATATAGAAACTCCACTACAAGCTAGTTGGGTCATTAAGAAGGTTTTGCAACTAAAGAATGGACTCACCCTCTGTTAGAAAATGATAAGAGGTACAACATCAAATCAGGTTATGTTGCAATAAAGCCTCAATATCCGAAAGTGGAATAGAAAAGTTTGGTATTGATTAAGGTTCTTGTTCCTAGGCATCAGTTTATTTTGTGGATGGCACTGCATAATAAACAAACCATTGTTTATAGACTTCTCAAATGGGGCATTCAGGTGCCTACAAATTGTGTGCTCTACGAAAAAAAGGTTATGAAATGCGTGATCATCTCTTCTTTAGCTATAGTTGTCCATCAAATTTGAGAAACCTTACTTATATGGATAGGGTTTGACAGATAAATTGGAAGTTGGAGAATGGAGATTCAATGGTTATCAAATAGAGTGAAGAATTTGAGCCCTTAAAGTACTATATTGGGGATTTTGTTTGCTACAGTTGTCTATGCAATCTGAATTGAAAGAAACAACAGAAGATTCAACTCAAAGAAGTAAGAACAGAAGGATATCATCAGACATTGTGTGATGTTAATGCATATCTTAGGACAAAACAAATGTAAATGGGCAAGCTGCCTCAACAATTTAAATTATTTTCCTACTGTCTAGATTTAGCCTGTCGATAAATTATATAGATATAGGTATGTTAGATTGATGTATTGATAATCACTAGTTGAGTTGAAATAACTAGTTGGAAATAACGGTTACTGGTTAAATGAAATAAATTTTGTTTGACAAAAAAAAGGTAATTCTGATTATGAAAGAAAATATAGTAAAGTGAAAATTCAAGATAAATTGTAACAGTTTCTAATTTGTCCTTTACAATATTATTTATTACTCTGCTATTACTATGCCTAGTACTAGTATTCTCTTATTTTTGAGATTCTTATTATTATTTATTATTTTTTTATTTTGATATAGTATTATTTGTTGTTATTACTATTTTTTGTAAAATATTTATCGACATGATTTTTTTACTTCTATAATTATCTCAAACCTGCTTTAAAATATGCTGAGCCTGTTAAGGTCACATTAAAAAGAAACCATGACGATGTTAATGAAGTAAAAAACTAGAAATGTACAAAAGAAGGTTACGGGGAGAGAGAGAAAATGAATTGAAGCTTGTTGAATTAATGAAATGTGCAATCAATACTAAACTAAACATTAATGAAAGTGGGCTGGATATATAAATCCAAATACAATATCAAGTGGGCTGCAACTCTTAAGTATATTGGGTCTTGTCATCTATAGCCTGGATGTTCAAAGCCCCTTCAAGATGAAGGGTGAGAACACTCCAAGCTTGGCCAAAGAGAATGATAAGAAGGACCAATGAGAAAATGATGAGAAGGACCAATGAGAGCCTTGGTCATAATGCCAGCGAGTTGATTACCTCTGCAAACAAAATAAAGAGAAATAAGGCCAACGCAAAAACTGTCATGAACATAATGACAATTGATTTCAATATGCTTCGTATACTCGTGGAACACCAGATAATTAATAATATGTAAAGTTGCCTGACTATCATAAAACATAGGGGCATGAGCAATAATGGAAAGTATAAAGAGGGAATAATGTAAAGAGGGAATAATTATTTCTGCTGAAAGTATAACCCCAGGAGACCAGAGCCTCTGACAATTTGGAAAACCCCTATTTAGAGACTTGTCTAAGCCCATAAAGAGATTTTCTCAATCTACAAACCAATGGAGAAGAACTAGGAGAAAAATCAGATACCTCAAGATCAGGTGGAATCTTTATATAGACCTTTTTATGGAGGTCATCATGAAGGAAGGCATTGTTGACATATAACTAAAATATTGTCCAACCTCTCTTGATAACAAGAGTAATCAAACACTTAACAATTGTGAGCTTGATGACTGGGGAAAACGTATCAGTAAAATCAATGACCCCTCTGTGTCTCACTTCGAATGACCAATCTATCTTTATACCTTTCAATAGATCCATCAACTCTTTGTTTGATCTTATAAAGCTACTTACATGGTATAACTTTCTTGTAAAGAGGAAGAGGAATAATGTCCCAAGTGTTGTTAGCCTCAAGAGCCTGAAACTCTATAATTATTTTCATCCTCCCAAGTAGGATGAGGTGCTTCCTGCTGATAAAATTGAGGGTCTTGAGTATGGATAACAATAGAAGATACCTTGGATGAAAAAAAAATAGATGAACAAACATACTAATTAAGATAAGTGGGTGGATAGAGGATCTAGTGGACCTTTAGAGAGGAGAAACAATTAAAGGAGGTGAAGTAGAAATAATATTGGTAGGAGGAGAAGGTATAGGAGAACTAACATGAGTATGTGAAGGCGGAATAACAAGAGTATCTGTATAAGGAAAAGAGGTATCAGGAAGGAATAAGAATTGGGAGTGAGCTGGATGATAAGGAAAGATGTGCTCAATGAAAGGTGAAATCCCTGGATAAAAGATTGAATGAGTAATTTATATCATTTCTTGCCACAAGGGTAACCTGGAAAGATAGAAGGAATGGGCCTAGGGTGAAACTTATCCCTTCCTTCTTTAGGAGTGGTAGTAAAACATAAACAAACAAAAAATCTGAGATGAATGTAACTAGAAGGATTCATGTGCACCTTCTCAAAGGGAGAAAATTGTTCTATTGATAATGTATGTGGCAGTAAGGACACAATCACGCCAGTATTTTAATGGTAGATGAAACTGAAACAATAAAGCTCTAGAAACCTCTAAATATGTGTTTGTTTCCTATTTACAACCTCATTTTGTTGTGGGGTATGAGGAACAATTATTTAATGTAAAATACCCTGGGTAGAAAAGCAGAAATCTCAACACTGTAACTAAGTTCAAAAGCATTATCTGACCTAAAATTTTGCACTTTGGAGTGAAAATGAACAAATACCATAGAAACAAAAGCCTTGAGAATAGTGAAAGCATTGTTTTTGCAAGAAATAAGATGAGTCCAAGTGACTCTAGTATAGTCATCCACTAAAGTTAAGAAATACCTAAAACCTGAATAAATTTTAGTGTTACAGGGTCTTAAAATGTCAATGTGCACTAACTGAATGGGAACAATAGAGTGAATTAAACTATTAGGGAAAGGTAACCTTTGTTGTCTAGCTAAAGGACAAATAGGATAAAAAAGATTGCTTGGAAGAAAGAACAGAAGAAATATAAGAAATACGCTTCATCTTTCTAAAAGGATTATGGCCAAGCCTTTGATGCCAATATACATCCAGTTTATTGACACTAGATACAGGAAAGTGATTCAAGTATTAGTAGTCAAATAAAATACACATTTAGTAAAATGAGAATCAGAATTACTACAGATAGTATTAGACAATGGAAAAGATATTAGTGGAACTGAAATATTAGTAAAAGTTATAGATAGTATTAGAGTGGTGGATGTTACAGATGAACTACATATAGTTGGAAACAATTAGACCTAAAGCTATATTCTTGAGAAAGCTTTGCTTGATGAAACATGGTCTGAAGATAATCATATTGCTCTAGACTGAATCTATGGGATGAAGAGGTAGATTTGAATTCACATGGAGAAGGGGTAAAGGTTGTATTTGTCACCTCAGATGGAGTATAAATAGGGGGAATAACAGTAGTCTAAACACAAGATATCGATTTTCTAAATTTATTGAAATTATAGTTAGGAGGATAACCAAACAACTCATGGCATTTGTCCACATTATGATTGATTTTATTACAGTATTTGCAGAACAATTTAGTAGAAAATCTAAAAGGTCCTACAGAGAATCCTCCATCTATCCCTCTTTTTGAGTCAAAATTGACCTTCTGAATGAAGGATCTATTAGGTTTAAAATTCCTTTTTAGAGGGACGCTTCTAGATGAAGAGTAAGATATGTGATTTTAAGTTGAATAACTAAGAAGTTGAAAGGTAGCAACATTACCTGAGAAGCTACTGCTAGTGGATGGGGTTTCTCTTTGACTCTCATCTTGTTGTAAAAGAGAATATGTTCTACTTATTGATGGGAGAGGACTCATCATAAGAATATTACTTTTGATAGTAGAATAGGAGTCATTCAACCCATTCAAAAATTGAAACAATTGTTGGTCTTCAATGAACTTTCTCAAATCCCTAAAAGTACAAGTGGTAATAACATATGCATTCTTTGACATATCCCACAGATTACTAAGCTTAGTAAAATAGATAGCTATGTCAGATGGCTCCTGAGAGAGGGAAGAAATTTCCCTCTACAGCTGAATATATTTAGAGCTATTTAAGCTACCAAATCATTGTTTAATGTCTTACCATACTTTATTAGCAGTCTTAAGGCAAATTACACTAGTGGTTATTTCTCTAGATACAGAATTAGTGATCCATGCCTTAACCATATCACTGCATCTTTCCTAGTATGGGAAATTAGGAGAATCGGGAGTAGGTCTAGAAACTCTACCATCAATTATAACTAGTTTATTTTTTGTTGACAAGGAGGTAACTGTAACGCCCCGAGTCTGGTGCCCAAAATGCTACACGGTACCTATGACCCCAAAGGATGACAAGATAACCCATGAATGATATCTGTAACTAAGCACTACATGATATACTATATAAATATGGAATATAAGTTGTAAGGCCGTAAAGATCAAAACTATAACATGTTTGATAAAATAATATTTGAACGGGGTATAGAAATACCCAAAATTGAAATAAACTGTCTGAATATACTGTAGTCTAAAAGCCTCTAAACTGTCTGAAAACTGTGAAGTTGATGGGACATGTCCCCAACTAACTCTGAACTACTGAAATAAACTAAGTACTAAAGGAATAAAATAATTAAATAATAATATTCTTGAATGATGAGGACTCACTGCTGACTCTGACTGCTGAAACTGGAATGCTACTGATGCTTTGGAGCTTGTGCTTCTGAACCTATAGTATAAAAATACCATAGTACAAATGCGTCAATACGATTGAATGTACTGGTATGAAAGTAAGGTAGGATGAATTCAAAGGCTTCATATGCATGAACAATACTAACTGACTGTATAACAAGAACGTGAGAATACATGCATAAATAAGTAACTGAAATTGAATACGTGGTAATACTGACTATTGAGTCTGAATATTGATAACATGAGTTACCGATAACTGAGATAACTGATATTGAGTGACTGTATCTGACAGTCTAGATTCTGATGAATCTAGATGAGCTCTAAACTGTACTGTGTGACTGTATCTGATAGTCCTGATATCTGAAGAACTATCTAAGTTCTATTACTGAGACTGAGTGACTGTATCTGACTGTCCTGATTCTGTAATTGAAACTATGGGAGAATTTATTTAATTGACATGCCCCGAATAAGCTATTATAGTTGAATTGAGGTCCAATCCATAACTCCAATTGGAAGAGTGTCAATACCGCACTACTGGTAAGGACAAGCTATGAGTAACCCTCATCTGACCGTGTTCCCAAAGAAGAACGGTGGGAATCTCATCTAAAAGTGTTAATCCGCCTCATCAACCCTCAAACTATGTTGGCTACATAGTTTTGGAACACAAGAATTGCTTCTATGAATCACACCCTCTGCTGACAGTGTGTATTCCCATCCTTGGGTTTATGCGGTGCAGAATCCTACTCCCAACTGAATAGATACTAAATTGATTTTCCTAGTTCACACTAGGCATGACTGAGTTATTATTTATTGTACTGATTAACTGTACTGAACTGAGTTCACTGAGTTCCGTTGACTGATAAAATACTACTGAAAGCTGATAACTGACTGAGATTACTGAGATTACTAGACTGATACTGCATTTATTGAGTTTTCCTGAGTTACATAACTAACTGAGTTCTACTGATCATGGATTGACTGAGAGTATCATGAAAACTGACACTGGCTCTAGGCACACAGCTAAATTTTTGGGTATAAGTACCCCCAGGACTCGATAGCATGAAACTGAAAAGACATGACACTTCTTGACACAAGAACATAGTCAACAATTCATAGTACAATCATTGGGGATTTCCATAAAGTATTTGCATGTCATAAGCTTACACATGAATAGGTATTGCATGTTATCATAATGTAATTTTACGAATCCATACTTATGAGCATTCCACTAAATCATTACAAGTCATAGCTTTAGCATGGGAGTCAATTTGAATATGTGGTTGCATCATGAGTTCATCATTTAAATCACGAATAGGTCATAAAACACAACTCTCATTCACTTAGGCATTTTAACAAACACATGGAAGACATAACCTTTTCTAGGGCATAACTTGACAACTAATACATGATGGCTATATCAAATACTTCAATTTTTAAGGATTTCAATCCACATACTAACATGATGTCATAATAATTCAATAAAGATTCAATCTTGGAAATCATATCACAACATAGACATGCGTACAATCAAACCCACAACATAAAATTCAAAATTTATATTTGAAAAAGGTTTATTGAGATTCATGGGTGAAAGGAACCCATGAATCAACACTTTACATACCTTAGAACGTAAATCCTTAAGGGTTCTTGAAGAGATTCTTGAGCCTTGCCCTTGAATTTTGAAACTAGGGTTTCCTTGTTTTTAGAGAGAATGATGAACTTCGAGGCAACTTGAGTAAAGAATGAGATATTTAGGTCATTTAGGGATTAATTTAGTTTTTGAGGCTGACCTGGCTTATGGTAAAATAACCTATTTACCCTTAAAGATGCGGCTAATTACTGAAAATTGGGCATTGACGCTATAAGCGACGCGACGCGTCAAAGGTATCGATGCGACACCCAACGAGTCATGCTATGATCACACCAAGCTTCAGTACTTTTAACTCTGGCAACCTATCATAATGTTAACCAACGCGATAGGCGATGCGGTTCACCAAGATCACATTGGTCAACTATTTTGGACTTCCAAACGTGGTCTAAACGAGTTTCGAAGAATCCAAAACTTGTCTAGGAACACCTATTGACCTTTCTGATCATGAATTCATTAAAATATAGCATTTAAGAATATTAAGGTTTCAAAATAAGATTGCGAGCTTTTAAAGGTTAAAATAAACTAAGTTTGGAAACTTAGCTAGAATTTTCTAAGTATGAGACCCCCTTAACAAGCATAAATGAACTGAATTAAGCTTAGGATTTTGCGGGGTCTTATAATATGTTCTCCTTGAGAACATTCGTCAATGAATGAGACTGACTGAGATGGGAGAAATGATATACCGGAGTATATACAGAACATGAACAACTAAAACATGAGTACATGACTGACATTACTGCTTTACTGAGATTTATTCTAAGCATGCATATCTGATGCATGAGTAACTGATTCATGAATGCATGACTGGATCACTAATGAGCTGAGTATACTAAATATGCATATCTGATACATGAATGCATGGCTGAACTGACACATGAATGCATTGTTGGGAGTACTGTTAAGCTGATCACACATATCAGATGCATAAATACATGACTGAACTGACTCATGAATATGCGACTTAACGTGTAATGGTAAAGATACCAAATTTGAAATGAAAATTGAGCATGGAACTAAATACTAAGTTTGTAACTAAAATTTGAGACTAAATAAGCATAAGAAAAGCTATTCCCTTGGGCTGAGCCTGAATTTGTGGAGAAGAGGTGAGGATACTTGGTTCACATATCTACTTCTGCATCCCAAGTATCTCCCTCAATGGAATGATTTCGCCAAAGAACTTTGACTAAAGGGACCTCTTGTTCCTCAGTCTGCGAGTCTGATAGTCAAGTATTTCAACTGGAATCTCTTCGAAAGAGAGGTTGTTCTGAATGTCCATGCCCTCTATAGGGACTACAACTGTTGGGTCACCTATGAACTTTCTTAAGCAAGGAGACATGGAACACTGGATGAACTGAGGCAAGATCTTAAGGTAATTCAAGATTATAAGCTACTTTGCCAAAGTGACATAGAATTTCGAAGGGACCAACACATCGGGATTGAGCTTTTCCTTCTTGCCGAATCTCTTCACTCCCTTTATGGGAGATATCTTTAAATAAACATGATCACTAATCTTGAACTCGAGATCCTTTCTGAATATGCATGAATGGAAATATTATAACATAACTGAGTTTGTGACATATGTCATGGACTGAGCATCATAACTGAACTGAGCCATTGAGTACATAGCTTATGACCGAGATTAGAGATAGATGGTCAACTTATGGGTAACCACTACTCCAAACTAGATTCATTACGTAAGAGGAAAATAGAGTGTCTAGGTTATAGAAGTTTGGGAGTTATAGTGTATCTCCCCCTTGGGATACTATGTCCCTTGAAGAATGCAGACTTGATTGAGATGTTGAGGAAAACTGAGGTGATGCACAAGGAACCTATGAACTGAATTATGACTCTATATCTGGGATCTAAGACTGATACATGAAACATGGACTGAGCTGTACACGCAACTACATGATTGGTCCATCTTAGAATGGTCACATTCATGAGACTTCTGATAGTATGACTAGTTGGACAGAATAGGAAAATATATGAACTTATTTATCTGACTACTGGACTGAGGTACTGGCTGTTCAGACTAATTCCTACTGGCTGGCTCATCTGATCGGCTGACTAATTGATGGCTGAGTACTGGGTATGTAAGACTGAAAGGTACTTAGTTTGGATAGCTGGACTTAAACTACAGAATATCATGCATAGAAGGTAAGGACTAACTGGGTAATATGAGATAACTAAGCATAAATAAGTGAAAGTTGTATTATCTTAAGGATGCAAGACTAAGCGTATAACATAATTCGGAAACTCTCTGTAATCTGAGGTACTAAAATACGACTAACTAAGTAATTGTTGGCCATATGCTATAGTC
This sequence comes from Capsicum annuum, assembly GCF_002878395.1. Taxonomy (NCBI): domain Eukaryota; kingdom Viridiplantae; phylum Streptophyta; class Magnoliopsida; order Solanales; family Solanaceae; genus Capsicum; species Capsicum annuum. The sequence continues at coordinate 162,040,751 of NC_061120.1, read as the reverse complement.
GGGTAATCCTGAAAGTGAACTGAGTTTCTGATCTGGCTGTACTATGACTGGGGATGAGATTGTAGCTATGACGGTAATTGAGACTGTAACCGCAACTAAGACTGTAACTAGGACTGAATGTTGGTTTCTGCTAACTGAGGTTTAAAATGGTACTGAAGTACTGAATTCTGATGGATAAGTAACCGGTAACTGAAAGCCATGGTCCTGTAGGACTACCTGAGTCCTTTACTGAATATAGATTATTGAACTAACACGATAACTAAGGCTTAAGGATAGAACATCAACACCATAAATTCACCGAAGGATCTTAATTGAAGGTATTCGTGACATAAACCTGAGTTCGACTGATCACAAGGAGTAGAGCATGTGTCATGTGAGATGGGCATACTGTAAAGTATGACATGAGTGCATGAGTCATGAGCTCATGACCTGAGTCTAAAGTTTATGTACTCATGGGACATGATTCGTAACACTAAGTAAACTAGAACTCCTTATCCTAGGAATTGGGAGCGTACACGAGTTTTTACTAGCGTGAATAAATATGAGCGATTGTCATAGAGCTGACATATAGGACATGAATAGATATCATGATAACTGATGGGTTTTGATATTCTGAGATGGTCTGTAGGATCACACTTACTGCAGGAATAGACAAGAATGTCATCTATGAATACTATGACGAACATATCCAAGTACTGGTTGAACACTTGGTTCATCAAGTCCATGAAGGTTGCGGGTGCGTGGGTAATACCAAAGGACATGACAAAGAATTTGAAGTGGTCATACCAAGTTTTGAAAGCCATCTTCAAAATGTCACATTCTCTGAGTCTGAGCTGCTGATAGCCTAATCTGAGGTCTATCTTATAGAAATAGCTGGCACCCTAAAGTAAATTGAACAAGTCATCGACTCCAGGAAGTAGATACTTGTTATTGATTGTGACCTTGTTGAGCTGACGGTAGTCTATAAACATTCTGAGAGAACCATCTTTCTTGCGCACAAATAAGACTAGTTCACCCCATAGGGACACGCTGGGTCTAATGAATTCCTTAACTAGGAGATCCTTCAACTGTTCTTTCAATCCTCTGAGTTTTGCTAGTGCCATTCTGTATGGCAGAATAGATATAGGCTGAGTATCTGGAAGAAGGTCTATGTCGAAGTCTATTTCCCTTTCGAGAGAAATTTATAGAAGATCTTCGGGAAAGACATCTGAATATTCATTCATTACTGGGATTGATTCAAGAATGGGAGTTTCAGAACTAGAGTCCCTAACTCGAACAAGAAGATAGGCACATCCCTTAGATATCATTTTCCTAGCCCGTAGTTAGGAAACAAACTGACCCCTAAATGCTGAAGTACTACCCTTCCACACTAGGACGGGCTCATTCGAAAACTGAAAATGGAAAATTCTATTTCTGCAGTCGACTATGGCATAGCAGGAATAAAGCCAATCCATGCCAAGAATAACATCAAAATCAGTCATCTCTAATTCGACTAAATCTGCTAAAGTGACTTTCTGAGATACCATATCTAGACAATTCCTGTATACCCATCAGGCTATGATAGTTTTATCCACTGGGTAGAGACTATGAAAGGCTCTACTAAAATTTTAGTACTGACTCCGAAATCAACTGCTATATAAGGAGTAACAAAAGACAAAAAGGCTCCTGGATCTAGCAAAGCATAAACATGCAAATGAAAGATAGGTAACGTACTAGTGACCACATCAGGAGAATTTTCCTGATCCTGTCGAGACTGAATAGCATATAGTCTGTTTAGGCATTGCCCACTAGTGGCACCAAAGTTGGCACCGTGCTGATTCAGGCAACCGGACTGAACTGAGGAACGGTTATGCTGGCTTTGTAGACCAGCCTTAGGATAGTATCGGACTCTGTGACCTGACTCGCCACACCTGTAACATACATCACTGGCGACTCTATATATACCTTTATGATATTTTCCTTAAGTCTGACAAAAGGGATGGGTTCTAGCACTGCTAACACCGCCTGAGTTTTAGGACCTGGCGCCCTATCTCTGAATTTAGGGACCAGAGAACTGGCTGAGGAAAGAACTGGAATTGAAGACTTTGGGTAGAACTAATAATAGTTACCACCCTCTGACTTAGGCTGAGCGAAATTGAGATTACCTGTTCTCACTCTCTTATTTTCTCTCTTTATTTCTTTTTTTCTACGTTTTCCTACCTCAATTTGCTGGGCATGAATCAGATGCCTGGGTGGGACAACAGCCAGCTAATTTCTCTAAGTTACTACTGAATAATATAAAGTGAGAGAGTCAATTCTGAATTCGCCATGAAAGACATGCTCGTCTAGGGAATCTGCTTGAATAGGCGAAGGTACCGACTGATTCTCGGTTCTACTTTCGTTAGTCCTTTTGGGAGATATGTTCTATAATAAAAGGGAGAACGGATTATACTAGGAGTTAAATTTGAGCTCATGCTCACTAGCATGACATGAATACTGAAAGAGGGGAAACTATTTCTAAAACATCTCATAGCCTCCTGTCAATAATTATGGTGCACAACACACCCATGCACAAGACTCTACTAGATACATCTTTCCAGACTTCCTAGGACACTATTTAATCTTAGGCTCTGATACCAAGTTTGAAACACCCCAATTTTGGTATCCGAAATGCTACACTGAGTTTTCCTGAGTCACATGACTGACTGATCTCTACTGATTATGTCTTGACTTAGAGTATCATGAAAACTGACACTGGCTCTAGGCACACAGCTAAATTTTTGGGTACAAGTACTCCCAGGACTTGATAGCATTAAACTGATAAGACATGACACTTCTTGACACATGATCATAGTCAACAATTCATAGTGCAATCATTGGGGATTTCCATAAAGTATTTGCATGTCATAAGCTTACACATTAATAGGAATTGCATGCTATCATAACGTAATTTCACGAATCCATACTTATGAGCATTCCACTAACTCATTACAAGTCATAGCTTTAGCATGGGAGTCAATTTGAACATGTGGCTGCATCATGATTTCATCATATAAATCACAAATAGGTCATAAAATACAACTCTCATTCACTTAGGCATTTTAACAAACATATGGAAGGCATAACCTTGTCTAGGGCATAACTTGACAACTAATACATGATGGCTATATCAAATACTTCAATTTTTAAGGATTTCAATCCACATACTAACATGATGTCATGAGAATTCAATAAAGATTCAATCTTGGAAATCATATCACAACATAGACATGCGTACAATCAAACCCACAACATGAAATTCAAAATTTATATTTGAAAAAAGGTTTCTTGAGCTTCATGGGTGAAAGGAACCCATGAATCAATACTTTACAAACCTTAGAACGTAAATCCTTAAAGGTTCTTAAAGAGATTCTTGAGCCTTGCCCTTGAATTTTGAAATTAGGGTTTCCTTGCTTTTGAGAGAGAATGATGAACTTTGAGGCAACTTGAGTAAAGAATGAGATATTTAGGTCATTTAGGAATTAATTTCATGTTTGGGGCTGATCTGGCTCGTGGAAAAATGACCTATTGACCCTTAAAGGCGCGGTCATTTAATGACTGAAAATTGGGCATCAACGCTATAAGCGACGTGATGCGTCAATGGTATCGATATAATATCCAATGCATCGCGCTATGATCGCGTCAAGCCTCATTACTTTTGGCTCTGGTAACCTACAACAACGTTAACCAACATGATAGGCGACACGGGGCGCCAAGATCGCGTTGGTCCACTGTTTTGGACTTCCAAACGTGGTCTAAACGAGTTCCGAAGAATCCAAAACTTGTTGGTAAACACCTATTGACCTTCCTGATCATGAATTCAGCAAAACATAGTACATTTAAGAATATTAAGATCACGAAATGAGATTGCGAACTTTCGAAGGCTAAAATAAACTAAGTCTAAAAACTTAGCTTGAATTTTCTAAGTATGGGACCCCCTTAACAAGCATAAATGGACTGAATTAAGATTAGGATTTTTTGGGGTCTTACATCAATATACTACTCCTCCAAGTCATAAAACCACTACCATTAAAAAGAACAACTTCAAGTTTACTACTCGAATTATCCAATGGGTGGATGTAGAAAGGATGATTAATGTCATTAGTAAAAGAAGCAAAACCCTTAGAGTGAGAAGTTGTGCTACTAGAAGTACCCGATACTAAAGACATATCAAATACATCGTGTTGAATCACAAACTAATAGGTAGTTAAGCAGCGAAATATAGACAACAATATGGATGAAGGAGACGGAGTACAATGCCATTCTTCAACAACTGAAAGAAGTAAGGGCCTAGTGTAACAAGTACGGTAATAGAACTGTGTGGAAATGAACGCCAGTAACAAATCCAAGCGTGAAAACAGGAGATATATGCACAATACAACTAAAAAGTGCAAAATCAACAAGGTTCCCTCATGAAACCCATTATCAAACCGTCAAATTGAGATCTGTGAAATCGTGAAATACTAGGAGATTGTTTATGAGGGTTGGATTGGAAGAGAGCCCGTAAAGATCCAATTAGAGGCTTTGATGCCATGTTAAGGTCACATTAACAAGTAAACACGGCGATGTTGATAAAGTTAAATCCTAGGAATACACTGAAGAAGGAGAGTGAGAGAGAGAGAGAGAGAAAAAATGAATCAAAGTTTCTCGAATTAATGAAATGTTCAATCAATACTACAAAATATTTGTTCCTATATATATACATATTCAACTACGCATTAATGAAAGTGGATAGGATATATAAGCCCAAACACAATATCAAGTGGGCTGCAACTGTTCAATATGTTAGGCCTTGTCATCTGTAGCACGAATCTTCATAGAGCCTAGAGTCAATTTTAAATAACTTCTTTATTTTACAAGATAAGAATAAAACCTCCTTTTGAAATGTCATTTATAGAATTACACTGAATATGTTATTGTTATTTCTGTTGCATTTGAAGTGGACCTAAACCATTTATAAATCTAGCAAGGGAGTTCGCCATGTCCACGGGCTATTAATGTTCTCACAGATAATTAGTCGGTTTTCCCCGAATTGAACTTGCTCCACATAAATTTATACGTAAAAAAATCATTTAAATTGTAATAATAGCAAGTTTGAATTCATAAAAGAAGTTTCAAAAATATGAGTTCATGATTAAATTATTTTTTTTGAAGGTTGAATTGATATATAGAAGTTAAATTGAGAATTTGCATCTCGTAAGTCGTAGCACGTCACTAAATTTGTTTTATAAGTAACAAATACTCAATATTACTTAAATAGGTGTTTGAACATGCGATTTTATGTTTGTGACATGAAATTGACGTTTAGACATGTAATTTCATCTTATCAGTTCATATCATGACATGAAATTTCAAAGGGAATTTCGAATCATGATTTGAGATCTTTCAAATACAAAAACTAACCCACAACTTTATATTTTGTAAAATGAACGACACCATTTATATCTATCAACCACTTATTTCATATGTAAATAAAAGTATGGTTCATATTATTACTTTATCAATCTTTAAATCATTCATATCTCAATTAATCATTACTCTCGCCAACATATACCCTGTTTGATCATGAGAAATACACTTTTTTTTCCTAAAAAATCTTTTCATTTTATTTGAAAATGACGTTTGGCCATAAAAACTTCACATACAACTTGAAATTCTATTTTGAAAAAGTGAAAATAAGTCTCAACTTATTTTTACTTTTTTTCTAATTTCAACTTTGAGTTTTTAGTTAAAAAAAAACTCTTCAAAGAGATATGGTCAAACACAACTTTAACTCCAATTCTAACTTCAATTTTTTTTTATTTTCATGACTAAACACCTGCAAAATTTGTTATTACTTCAAATTCTTACTTTATTATTTATTATATAGTCACCAAACTTCTCAATTGATCAATAAATATTCTATTTATAGTGTATAATACTTTTGTTATGAATTTTTTCTTATCTGATAAAATTGTATAAAGAATTGAGATAATTTTAATAGTCTTTACACTACTAAAAAATGGAAAAAATCGATCACAAAAATCGACCACAAGTGGTCGGTTTCCCCCAATTTCCGATCACAAAATCGATCAAATTGTGTGGTCAGTAAAGTAGTGATAATTTTTTAAAAAAATATATATATATATTTTTAAAATTCATTATTATTTTATTAAATAAAAAAAAATAATTAAAAAAAAAAACCGACCACAAGTGGTCGATTTTTTATTAAATTAAATAATTAATTTTAATATTAAATCGACCACTTGGGGTCGGTTTTATATTAAATTTAATTAATTTAATAAAAATCAACCACTTGTGGTCGGTTTTTTAATAAATTAATTAATTAATTTTCAAGTAACTAAGTCACCAACCAAGTCACATTCTAAACAAAAAAATCATCTATAAATTCCCTACACTAAACCATTCTCAACTAACAAAGTCACCAACCAAGTCACATTCTAAACAAAAAAATCATCTATAAATTCCCTACACTTAACCATTTTCAAGTAACTAAGTCACCAACCAAGTCATTCTAAACAAAAAAATCATCTATAAATTCCCTACACTAAACCATTTTCAACTAACAAAGTCACCAACCAAGTCACATTCTAAACAAAAAATTCATCTTTAAATTCCCTACACTTAACCATTTTCAACTAACAAAGTCACGAACCAAGTCATATTCTAAACAAAAAAATCATCTTTACCATTTTTAATTAACTAAGTCACCAACCAAGTCACATTCTAAACAAAAAAATTATCTATAAATTCCCTACACTTAACCATTTTCAACTGACAAAGTCACCAACCAAGTCACATTCTAAACAAAAAAATCATCTTTAATTTCCCTACACTTAACCATTTTCAACCAACTAAGTCACCAACCAAGTCACATTCTAAACAAAAATATCATCTATAAATTTCCTACACTTAACCATTTTCAACTAACAAAGTCACCAACCAAGTCACATTCTAAACAAAAAATTCATCTTTAAATTCCCAACACTTAACCATTTTCAACCAAGTAAGTCACCAACCAAGTAATTCTAAACAAAAAAAATCATCTATAAATTCTCTACACTAAACCATTTTCAACTAACAAAGTCACCAACCAAGTCACTTTCTAAACAAAAAATTCATCTTTAAATTTTCTACACTTAACTATTTTCAAGTAACTAAGTCACCAACCAAGTCACATTCTAAACAAAAAAATCATCTACAAATTCCCTACACTAAACCATTTTCAACTAACAAAGTCACCAACCAAGTCACATTCTAAACAAAAAAAATCATCTTTAAAGTTCCTACACTTAACCATTTTCAACTAACAAAGTCACCAACCAAACTACATTCTAAACAAAAAATCACCTTTAAATTCCCTACACTTCACATTTTTCAACTAACAAAGTCACCAACCAAGTAACATTCTAAACAATAAATCACCTTTATAGTCCCTACACTTAACCATTTTCAAGTAACTAAGTCGCCAAATTTGCATACCAACTGATATGGGAGCAAGTTCACAATACAAGAAACAAGCAACAAGACCAATAAGATGTCAACAACAATGCTACTGAATCGCACAAGGCCACACACGGCTTCACTAGACTTCAATATGAACAATAACAAGAAGACAACAACAATGGTAGTGAATCGAACATGGTCACACACGGCTTCACTAGACTTCAATATGAAAAATAACAAGACTTCATTATAAAAAATTAGAAAAAAGTCAACTTACCCTTGCTTGGCCTAAATTAAAGTGAAAGAGACAAGCGGTCACCGAAAAAATAACAAAGCAATCCTTTTCCTGAATTCGGATTCTGTCAAAAGGTAACATCAAATTCCAAGCAACCCATTAGGCAAGTAGAATTAAAAAATCTTGATCATTATGCAAAATAACAAATATCTTGCCATCCTTATTTTCTCGTATTTTTAGCTTAAAATCACAATAAACAAACCACCAACATACTAAAACTACAATGGAGTATCAATAAAAGTAAACCCTAATTTACTTGGTAAACACACAAAGAGGGGATCTTGATAAGCTTCACTTGACAAAATACACACATAGAACAAACTAAAATTATGTAACTAAATGGAATCGTAAACTAACTAAATGGAAATTTCCTAAAACTGAACTAACTAAACTTGAATCTTTACTTTGAACTAACTAAAATTGAATCTTGAACTAACTAAATGGAAATTTTCATTACTTTTTTTACTTTGAACTAACTAAATTTATGTAATGAAGCATAATAACTAGAACAAATGCTTTAGAACAAATAATTTTTTTACTTTGAGCTAACTAAAATTAGTACCAAAGCATTATATTTTTGAACCTTTAGCTAGTATCTAACAAGAAAAACATAGAGTTGAAGTTTTTGGAACTTACCGAAGTTGGGGGCGGTGGGAAACGATGACAGACGGTTTGAGGATTTAGAGTGTGGCTTTGATTTGAAGAATTTGTGTGCGTTGTATTTGTTTTCGAAGGGGGGGGGGGGGGAAGAATGGGTCGGGTTGGGTTGGGGTTTAAGAAATTTAAAATTTTTTTAATATTTTATGAAGTGGTCGGTTTTCCAAAAAAAAAAATCCAAAAAACCGACCGGTTTTAAATTTTTTTTGGAAAATCGACCAAAAGTGGTCGGTTTTAATAAAATATTAAAGAAATAATTACTTAAAATATAATTTTTTATAAATTAGCTAAAAAAAATTAATCAAATAACTAATTAATTAAGTTAATTAAAATTTTACAAAAATGATTATAAAGTAAAATATAAATGTTCGATTTAGTTTTATAATAGTTATTATCGAAAACCAATCGCATGTGCTCAATTTTAATAAAAAGATTAAATCATATAATTAGTTTTGTTATCATCATATTAACGCAATGCGTATATGTATAAATCAGATAGTTTGTTATTTTATCAACACATTAGCAAGAGTGGTATATTTCCTTAACAATATAATAATATTAATGAATTTTGTGAATTACGATATCATATATATATATATATATATATATATATATAATATCGTAATTAAAAAATTAGCGATTATTTGTATTACGTTAATTTGCGGTAATTCAACTTTCTGTCTCCTGCTCCCCTACTTCCTTCCTCCCCCCTCATATACCTCGTAATACTAGTCTTATGTTATTACAACTTCAAAAACATAAGCGTGTCTACATTGACCAAATATAGAATATCTACTTCCTCAATAGTTTGATATATATCAACGTATCATTCAAACTATTTTGATATATACATTCATTCAGTTATCTAGCTTTCGATTACTACATACGTCACTACACGATATATAAGTATATATATACGTATATTCAATTATCTATCAACTTTAAAATACGTATTATAAACATCAAATACACGATTTTACTACCCCATAATAATATACAACGTATTTCACAAATACTTGAATGAATTATAGATTACATTATCTTATGTCATTAATATACCTTCACTGTATATTATGTATATACTATATATATCTATATATCTATACATACACACACATATACACACTATCGATTATATCAAGTTCTAAATACGTACTATATATATCTCACATATAAGTACACAGGTATATTATTATCCAATAAATTAATGCGATGTGTTTCTTATACATACTCAGATGAGTGATCGATTAATTATATTTTATTAGCTTAATAAACTAGGTTTTGACTACATCGTTCATCAATGAAGGTTTTGACTACATCGTTCATCAATGGATCACTACATCATATATAAATATATATATATATAAAAACTCTTCAATTCGTACTATATATATCACATCCACAAGTATAATTACCTTATAATAGAACACGTTCATTATATTCTGATGAATTATCGGTCATATGTAACATTATTATGACTGAAAATATGTACTATAAATATCACCTTTCAAATACGTACTATAAACATCCTTTTTCAGCTTTCAAATATGTATACAGTAGTTTTCAATTGTCTATCCCAACGGTATGATATATATATATATATATATATATATATATATACACACACATATTCATTATATAAAGATTATGTATGTTTAACGTCATTTAACGTATGTATAAAGGAAAATATTTATTTTATATATTGAAATATAAGTAAAAGATAAAGATTATGGTGTACGTAATTTGTATATTGTATTTGATATATTTTTTAGTGGAAGTTTTTATATGTTAGATTGATTGATTTTTATTATTATTATATTGGTTATTGACTACGTGTAATCAGTATAACTTTAAAAAATAATATATTAGATTATCTTTTAATCCAGTAAATATATTATATTAAATATGTAATCTAATATATTATTTTTACTAATAACAATAATTAGATTACATGAAGTTAATATAAGATTATATAATTATTTTTTAAAACTAATTATTTACTTTTTTTTCTTTTTTAATTCCAAAACCAACCACATGTGGTTGTTTTCTTAAAATATTTATTAATATTATTTAAATTAAAAACGACCACATGTGATCGCTTTTTAAAAAAAAAAATTAATTTAGAACCGATCACAAGTGGTCGATTTTTAAAAATATTTTTTAGTTAATTTGTTTTCACTAAAACCGACCACAAGTGGTCGATTTTGGTATTTTTTTTAATTTTAATTTTTAAAATATATACTAATTAATATAAAAATTATTGAAATATTTATTTTGATATTTAAAAATAAAAAGCGACCATTTTTTAAATAAAAAAATAATATAAAGTGATCTATTTTTTCCGATCACATTTTGTGGTCGGTTTTTTCCGACCATATTTTGTGGTCGGTTTTTTAAATTTTTTTTTTAGTATTGTTACAACTTAAGAGTTTTTCAATTTTATAAGAAAAAATATAACTTAAATTCTAAAGTACATGTTCAAATAAAATTTCAATTTTATCTCAAATAATATCATATTATGATTTTATCTTACATTACCAAAAGGGGCCTAAGGGGGTGTTTGGATTGGCTTTTAATAAGGAAATTATAAACCAAAAATCAAAAATCATAAGTTGGTACTACACTACTTTTAGCTTTTGGCTTATTTTGATAATTTTTTACCTAAAAATAAGTGTTTAAAAGCACTTTTTCATTTTTCCAAATATCATCAAAACCTAAAAAAATGTTTAAAATTTAAAAACACCTAAAAATAAGTCAATTCAAACACTTACTAAATATCACAAAGAATCTTTAGGAAAAATAACAAAGTAATTTTTTAATTATATTTAAGCAAAACAAGTGACTTTAATTAAGAGGTAGTAGAATGATGTGATACTGAACAGTATGGTGGAGTGAGGTTCAACTGGCTACACGTACGTGGGCTCCCACTTGTCTCTGGAGCCTTAGACATATCAAGTCAGGCGTTGTCCATATATTTTAATTTGGTTTGATAATTATGAAATTTGGAACGAAAAAGGGTTAGAAATATTTTTAAAATATTAAAATTAATTTTAAAATATTTCTCATTAATTTATTGGGTCAAAAATATTCTCTAAGAATTAAAATTGATTCAAAAATACCCTACATCCATTTTATGACTCAAAAATACTTTTAAACTAATAATTTTTTAAAATCATAATTAAAATTTTGAAAAAGGATCAAAAATATCCCTCCATCCACCTTTATAGCTCAGAAGTCCCTTTCAACTAACAATTTTTCTAATTCATAATTAAAATTTTTATTAAATCCGTGACAGCTTTCTATTAGTTGAAACTAAATTAATTAAACTGTTAAATCTAATCCGGACCCAACCCAAATCGTACAAAATTTGCCCCAACAAAAACTATCCGACAGTATGAGTAATTTTTGTTGTCAAATGTAGAAACTTTGTTGACATAGAATATGTTAGTATAATGTAATGTTGTGAAGAATTTTATCCCCTAATTATAATATTAGTTTGGTATTTCTTTGTGATGTATATTTCTCTATGTTAGCTAACAAAACTAATTGAGATGTCTTGATTATGTCATGTCTTATGCAACATTATCTTGTTACTTCCTTCATTTCATTATACATGGCACATTTAGCTTGTATCAAAAAAATACTACATTCTTTTGTAAATAGTTGTCACTATTTTTGTTTATATACATCAAATTATCTTACCACCACTGACAAGTGCATTCTCCGTGCGAGACCAATTCACGCCACACACTTCACACCATTCACCGATTAAAATTATGATTAATTCTGTAGAATTTGAATTGTGTAGTTTTAGTTGAGTCTGGATTGGACTTAATATTTTTATTAATTTAGTTTCGACCAATAGAAATTTGTCGTGCATTTAATAAAAAATTTATTTATAATTTAAAAAATCATTTATTGCGATGGTATTTTTGATCCATAAAGTTGGATGGAGAGAAATTTTTGAACCAATTTCAATATTTGGAGGATATTTCTAACCCTTTTTTGATATTTTTAATTATGATTTAAAAAAACTCTTAATTGCAAGGGTATTTTTGAGTCATAAAGGTGGATGAAGGGATATTTTTTTAAACAATTTCAATACTTGAAGGATATTTCTAACCCAATAGGTTAACTGGGGGTATTTTTGAATCAATTTTAATACTTGAATGGTAATTCTGGCCCTTTTTTGAATTTGGAATTTGGTGATTTTTGCACGTATTTGGCTATTTGCTAATTATTTTTATCAATACAGGTATAAATAATTTTATTAATCAAAATTTAGATAGATTAAAAATTATAATTCACTACCCATTTTATTGATCACAACCTCATAAGCTTAATTGTTTAAATTGTGTTAAATATATCGTATTATTTGTGTTGTTATGGAATACTGGGACTTATTATTAAATAGCTCATAATGTCTAAAAGAATAAAACATTTAACATTAGTTATTTTTAATACTGTATAAAAATAAGGATCAAATTAAAATTGTAATAGTAATTCAATAGTAACACAGAGGACTTCAACGAGGTACGTATGTTAGTCCCCATAGTAATAATTTCAACATACGTAAGTATTCTTACTATTACTACTTTCAGTTGTTTCTGGTCACCGTGTCATCATATAATGACTCTTTTTCTCTCTCTACGTATGTACATGTATGTATATATATCCCCAGACGAAGAGAGTGAGAGACTAGCAGAACAGGAATTGCATACACGAAAATTATATTTGACTCGAGGAGTGTTGTCTCAAAGGATTTGAATTATACTTTTTGCCCGGTAAATTCATAAATAAAGTGATAAATGAGAGTGATATTGTCTTTTTACCTTTTTTCATTCCCAAAATAACTTTCCTGAATTGAAAACTACCGGTTTTGACCAAACCACTACCCCAAAATTCAAAAGGTTGGCTGACACTATCCCAAAATTTAAAAAGTTGGTTCAAAAAGTTGGCCGATATTGTCCCTTTCTTGTCGCTCACTTTCTCCTCGCCTTAATCCTTTCCTCTTCACTTAGTACTCATGAAACGTTTCATTTTCTCAAAAAAAAATTATCATGTTGCCCAAATGGTATTTGGTTCTTTTCTACTTCTCCAATTAGTTTTTTATTTTTATTCATTCAATATACTCTTTAAAAGTTGAAATTTTTTTTACTTTACATTTTCATTTACAAAAGTGGAAGTCAATATTTTTTGTAAGAGTATTCCTTGTTTGATTTTGGTCAGTTTTTCGGAAAAACAAAATCAAATCAAATAAATCACATTTTAAATATCGGAATCAAATCAAATAAATAAAAACAAATTTATTGTTTTGATTCTTTTTTTGGTTATTCAATATAGTCATTTTAAAAATAAATATTACAAAATCAATAACTCTTTAAGAAAGAAAGACGTGTAAACATTTTATCAAGTTATTTATGAAACTTTTTCAAAAAATTGTAAACATTGTTAAAAATTCTAGTCATTTCAAATGAATATAAATAAAATTTCTTACAATAAATTTTTATGCAAATAATAAAATATTTAGTCGCATATATCTTGATGATGGTATTTGAATTAAATAATTATAATTAATTAAAGAAGTATAAATTATTTTGAAAATTTAATATATTCTTAGAAAAATTACGTTGTATTACTATATATTTAACTTACCATAACTATTAAAAAATTCAATTCTTAAATAATTATATAAATTCAGCCCTTGTGGTGGGGCCCTTCCCCGGACACCGCGCATAGCGATAGCTTTAGTGCACCGGGCTGCCCATGATTTCAGATAAAAGCTTGGATAAGAATCTGATATATTCGTGTAAAATTAAGTGATGTGTCCGAAAGAATGTGATGTGTGAAATATAATGAATTCGTATAAAATTTAATAATATATTTTAAAAATATGATGTATCCGTATAAATTAAATCAGAATTATATTAAAAAGAATTGAATCGCTATGACAAAAAAAGACACAAAAAAGAAGAATAAATAAAACTAACCTACAAAATCCCACGAGCACCTCTATGTTAATTGCTAATACATAGAATTTGATTTTATTTTTTGAATCCTTAACAAATTAATTCAATAAATAAAATAGTATTTTTATATTATAATATAATGATAAATATGATATTCAAATCATATCTTTTATTTATTTATTTTATAAAATTAAATTTAAATTCTTATCACTTATCATCTAGTATGATTTTTAAATTTGAATTAAACAAAATTGAGTTGGAATCCTATTTATAATTATTTTTTTAACACCAATCACGCATCACACGGGTACGAAGACTAGTATAATTTCTAATAAGGAATGAATCTCCACGTGGATTTTGGTTTACTAGTCAAATAATTCTGCGATCTTCATATTTTATAATTTATTGTATACTTTGCCTATTTTTAACTGTACTTTTGTAAACTAGATATGCACAACCCGTGCTAGCATGGCCCCAATATATATTTTTTTATTTTATTTTATGTGACGTGAATAGAATTTAGATAAGTAATCATTAAAATAGTTTAAATTTTTAATTATTGTGATTTACAATACTTTTTTTTCTATTTCAATTTAAGTGACAATAACATAATTTCGAGAGCCAACCAAATATTTTATATTTTTAAATTTTAAAATTGTTAATTATGTGATTTATAATATTTTTTACATAATTTTTCAATAAAATATGAATACTCTCTCCGTCCAACTTTATGCGGCACAGACAAAATTTTGGTAATTAGTCAATTTTTTAAATATTTTTATTAATTATTGTTATTTACAGTACTTTTTATTTCATTTTCAAATAATATATGTTGTTTTATATCTTCCTTTGCTCTTTCCTAATTTATATGATACTAATATAATTTTGATAGTCAATCAAATTTTGTATGTTGACATATCATTTTGTTATTCTTAATTTTCTAATACATAAATGACTTATAATAAGGGGTGATATGGTAAAATCATCGTTTGAAGTACGACAATTTAATTTAAAACATCAAAAGTTAATTTTGAATTTTATGTCTATTTTATCTTATTTTTAAATATTATTAAATTTTTTAATATTTAGATGACTCATAATAATTAATTAAGAGAGATTGATTATGTTACTCCAATAAAAATTAATTAATCATCGATAACTCACCGGAGTAATATATTAATTAAATACGAAAATTATATTTTGCATATACAAAATATGATAATATTAAACATTATTGAATAGTGCATTATGTTTATCTCTCAAAATAATAAAATTTTATTATATATTTTTCTTTCTTTCTTTTTTACTTGATACATAATATTGACCCAATACAAATCTTAAGAAAATATTTATTAGGAATTTATTTAATTAAATTAAATTTATTAATTTTATACTTTAAAAATTTAAAGTTAAGTTTAAATAATAGTATTTCTATATAATAAAAAATAATTTTAAAACTTAAACTTACCAATATAAATAAGTAAAAAAAAAATGAATATAAAAGTCAATTAAAATAGTAAAATTGATTTACTTTAAATATTTAGTTGCAATTAATTAAGATAAAATTATTATAATATTAAATTAATTAAATTTAAATAATTTAAATTAAATCTATGAAAAGTTGGAAAATATTGTGGGACACACCTACTTAAATGTAGCTTTGAGGGCAAACTTGTAAATAAATAGAATAAAGTGAATTTTTGTAAGGGCATGGTCGGTAAGTAAATAGAAGATTGTGGACATTTTTTAAGGTTATTAATAAGATACAACTAACGTAGCACAAAAGACAAATTCTTTAAGCAGATTTTTCTTGTAAAAAGAGTAAAATGCCTTCAACTTTTTATTAAATTCCAAGAAGCAGCCATGTTGAAGTTGACTCTTCTGATGTCTTCCTCCATTTTATCCCATTTATGTGCACTAATGTAATTTCAACAGTCAATTAAATTTTTTATGTTGACATATCATTTATGTCTATTTTATCGTTTTTTTCCTAATTATTTTAAATATAGTAAAATAACGATTGAAGCAGCAAAACAAGCATGTCTTAAATGACTTATAATAACTAATTAGAAACGATATAGCAAAATCATCATAAAAGATACTTGTGAAAAAAAGTAAATGGATCTCATATAAGGCGTCAAGTTAATTTAACTATCAAGAGTTAATTTATCATTTTATTTCTAGTAATTTTCTATTTAATATTATTATTTTTTAATATTTAGATGACTATTATAACTAATTAGGGACGGTATAGTAAAATTACGGTTAAAGCAGTTAAAACAGTCATGTCATAAATATCTATTTTATTTTTTTATTAAATATTATTTATTTTTTAATACAGGACTTATAATAATTAATTAAGAACAATATAGTAAAATTATGATTGAAACAACTAAAGCAGACAACACAAACAGACATGTCGACCTGTTGCCTGAGCTAACTCCATCTTAATAATGTGGAGCACCATGACTATTTATAGTTAATTTGGTGTAGATTCACATTTTTAACATTTTAAAAGATCCACAACTAAATTAAGTCTTACAAATTAATCAAAAATAAACTGAGTCGCAAATTATCACGACTTTAGTTATCACAATAGTTAACTTCTAATTGAGAAATATTGGTTCAATATATCTTAGAATTAAATTGGGTGTCAATTTATTACGACTATAGTCAACATAATTAGTTGACTTCTAATTGGAATATACTAATTCAATATAGGATCGAATTGGGCCTCAATTTATCACGATTACAGTCAACATAAATAGTTGACTT
The DNA here is from genome assembly GCF_002878395.1 of Capsicum annuum. Classification (NCBI taxonomy): domain Eukaryota; kingdom Viridiplantae; phylum Streptophyta; class Magnoliopsida; order Solanales; family Solanaceae; genus Capsicum; species Capsicum annuum. Next base: position 162,023,591 of record NC_061120.1, on the reverse strand, counting down.
ATAACTGACGAATGTTGATTCAATTTGTATTATATTTAAATTGAGTCACAATATGTCATGACTAAAGTTAACATAAATGTTTGGCTTCTCTTTGAAAAATATTGATGCAATTTATATTAGACTAGACATTGAAGAACCCGTGCTAGCACAGACACGGTATTATTATTTTTTTATCTCAATTTACGTGACACAAATATAATTTAGATAATGAATCATTAAAATAATTTAAAATTTTTATTATTGTGATTTATAATATTTTCCCTTCCATTTCAATTTAAGTGACTCTGATATAAGTTCGAGAGTCAATCGAATATTTTATATTTTTTATGTGATTTATAGCATTTTTAGCATAATTTTTTAATAAGATATCAATGCTCACATCGTCCCACTTTACGTATCTTCTCATTTTTAAATAATATATATTACTTTATGTCTTCCTCTGTTCTATCGTAATTTTTATGGTACTAATATAATTTCGATAGTTAACCAAATAATTTATATTGACATATCATTTTGAGTATATTTTTTTTATGAAATATTTTAATTTTTTAATGTCTAGATGGCCATAAAAGTTAATTAGATGTGATATAATAAAATCACGATTGAAACAACGAAGCAGGCGCGTCTTAAATGACTTATAACAATTGATTAGAAGTGATATAATAAAATTACTATAAAAAATATTTGTGAAAAAAATTTAAATGAGTCTCATAAAAAATATCAAATTAATTTAAAACTTCAAAAATTAATTTATCATTTTATGTCTAATTTATCTTTTTTACTAACTATTATTTTTTAATTCATAGATGATTTATAATAATTAATTAGGGTGATAAGTAAACTTACAATTGAAGCAGCTGAAGAAGGTATCACAAAATATCAAGAGTTAATTTATTATTTTATTTTTATTTTACCTTTTTATTAAATATAATTATTTTTTAATACTTAAATGACTTATACTAATTAATTGAGAATGATATAGTAAAATTATGATTGAAGCAGCTGAAGAAGACATGTTGAAGACGTACTTGCTTATTGCTCTTTCTTTTTATTAGTAAAATTAAATTAAGTTTCAATTTGTCACCACTATAATCAACGTAAATTTTTGACTTCTAATTGAAAAATATTGACTCAATCTATATTACGATTAAATTGAGTTTCAATTTATTACGATTATAATCAACATACATGTTTGAATTTTTGATATTTTTTTGATAACCATGGTGTCCGGATCAGCTTGTGTGCACCAATCAATGTTAGGATTGGACTGTATCTTTATTTGTCTTGATCGACTATAGTCAATATGAATAGTTGACTTTTATTTGGGAAATGTTGATTGAATCTATGTTAGGATTGAATTGAATTTTAATTTGTCATGATTATAATCAACATAAATGATTTACTTCTACTTGAAAAATATTGATTCGATCTCTGTTAGGATCAAATCGAGTCTCAATCTATCACGACTATATTTAAATAAAAAATTGACTTCTCTATGGGAAATATTGATTTAATCTATGTTAGGATTGAATCATGTTTCAATTTGTCATTATAGTCAACATAAATGGTCGACTTCTATTTGGAAAATATTGATTCAATATATACTGAGATTAAATCGAGTCTCAATTTGTGAATTTAATGACTGGCCAAAGTAATCATATCTGGATTTATGTTGATTATAAATTTAGCGACTGAACTATCACTATTTTCAATTCCAAAAACTTAGGCACCTCAAGTGGACGTTGTTCACTTTTGACACCTCAAGTAGTATACGAATGTGTCATGTTGATAATTTTTACACAATCCGTAAATATATATTGGATGCGTGTATTACGTACGCACTGACGTGTAAAGTGACCAATAAAGTAGGACATTTGTCATTTTTCATCCAAATAATTTTTTAATAATTAATTTTTAAAAAATTACCCCCTCCTTCTAACCCACCCACCCTGCCAGTCATCTTTTTTAAACACCCCGCCCTCGACCTCACCCTCCGCCCACCCCGCCCTCAATAATCTTCTTCCCCTTTTCTCTTCTCCAACCCCCCCCCCCCCCCCCCCCCCCCCAACCTTCCCCCCCCCCCTTTTTTTAAACCCCCCCCCCCCCCCCATCCCCACCACCAAATTATCTTCTCCAAATATCCCTTTCCTCCAGCCCTACCCACCCACCTAAATCTTCTTCAAACACTGCCCCTCTCCCCCAAGCCCCACCCACCCAAATCTTTTCCAAACGCCGCCTCTCCCCCAATCATCTCATCCAAAAACCCAACCCCAGCCCCTTCTCCCTTTTTAAAAAAAAATTCTTCAATTTTGCTTTGATTTACAAGTTTTCTTCATTGATTTTGCTTAGTTTTTAGTTTTTCTTCATGGATTTAGCTCTATTTTTTAGATTTTCATCATCGATTTTGCTTTGATTTTTATTTTTTTCATTGATTTTGCTTGGTTGTCAATTTTTCTTCACGAATTTAGCTCTTTTTAAATTTTTCTTCATCGATTTTGTTTGATTTTCAGCCTTTCTTCATTGATGTTGCTTGATTTTTAGTTTTGATTCATCAATTTTGCCTTTAATGATTAAAAAAAAATGATGCTTATTATCTAATCTTCACGAACCCCTAAATGCGTATATAAATTTCTCTCAATAATTTGTACCATTAAGTTTAAGATCAACAAAAATGATGGATAAAAATGTGAAAGAATTATAAATTAATTTTTTTTTGGGAGGGGGGGAGTTAATATACTGTTTTTGGCAAGACGAACCCCTAAATGTGTATCTAATTTTTAAATCTCTTCCACTATTTTTCACCATTAAATAAGCTTAAGATTGACAAAAATGATGGATAAAAATGAGGAAGGAGGTATAAATTAATGGAGATGAGTTAATATATTGTTGGTGGGCCAACTTGGGTGCCACATCAGCCAAAAAAGGGCTTTCACGCACCTTGATGGGGGTGTAATACATGCACCTTGCCAACTCAGCAAAAGGTGTCAAAATGACACACCAGTACGCTACTTGAGGTGTCAAAAATAAACAATGTCCACTTGAGGTGTCAAGGAAAAAATGACGCCAAGTTGAGGGGCCTGACGATGTATTCTGCCTTTTTTTATGTGATTTATAGTGCTTTTAGCATAATTTTTCTATAAGATATCAATACTCTTATTGTTTAAATTACGTGTCCTCTCATTTTTAAATAATATATGTTACTTTATGTCTTTCTCTATTCAATCATAATTTTTATGGCACTAATATAATTTCGATAGTCAACCAAATAATTTATATTGACGTATCATTTTGAGTGTATCTTATTTTTTTTATGAAATATTATTATATTTTTAATGCTTAGATGACCATAAAAATTAATTAGGTAATAAAATCACAATTGAAACAACGAAGCAGACATATCTTAAATAGTTAAATGACTTATAACAACTAATTAGAAGTGATATAACAAAATTACTATAAAAATATTTGAGAAAAAAAATTAAATGAGTCTCATATAAGACATCAAATTAATTTAAAACTTCAAAAATTATTTTATCATTTTACTATAAAAATATTTGAGAAAAAATATTAAATGAGTCTCATATAAGACATCAAATTAATTTAAAAATTCAAAAATTAATTTATCATTTTATGTCTAATTTATCCTTTTTATTAACTATTTTTATTTTTTATAATACTTAGATGACTTAGAATAATTAATTAGGGTGATAAGTAAAATTACGATTGAAGCAGTTGAATAAGGTATCACAAAACATCAAGAGTTAATTTATTATTTTATTTTGATTTTATCTTCTTATTAAATATTATTATTTTTTAATACTTAAATGACTTATACTAATTAATTGAGAATGGTATGGTAAAATTACCGTTGAAGTAGCTGAAGCAAGCATGTTGAAGACGTGCTTGCTTATTGCCCTTTATTTTTATTAGTAAAATTAAATTAAATAAAATTAAATTAAGTCTCAATTTGTCACCACTATAATCAACGAAAATGCTTTTCTAATTGAAAAATATTGATTCAATCTATATTACGATTAAATTGAGTTTCAATTTATCATGACTATAATCAACATAAATATTTGACTTTTTGATATATTTTTTTTATAACCATGGTATCCGAGCCAGCTTGCGCGCACCAATCAATGTTAGGATTGGATTGTATCTTAATTTCTCTTAAGCGACTATAGTCAACATAAATTGTTGACTTTTAATTGGGAAATGTAGATTGAATCTATGCTAGGATTGAATTGAATTTCATTTTGTCATGATTATAATCTACATAAATGTTTTACTTGTACTTGAAAAATATTGATTCGATCTCTGTTAGGATCAAATCGAGTCTCAATCTATCACGACTATAGTCAAAATAAAAGATTGACTTCTAAATGAGAAATATTGATTCAATCTATGTTAGGATTGAATCATGTGTCAATTTGTCACGGTAGTCAATATAAATGGTCGACTTCTATTTGAAAAATATTGATTCAGTATATACAAGGTTAAATCGAGTCACAATTTGTGAATTTTATGACTCGCCAACACAAGTGATGATTTCTAATAACTCAATTTCAATTATTTTTAATAAGATAGAATGATGATAATAATAATAATTATTATTATAATAATTGACTTGATAATTTTTTGAGTTTAATTTTGATCAACTGTTTAAAAAATTTAAGTGAAATAATATGAAAAATACTTTAAGGTTTTAGTTCATACTATTGTTGACTTCTAATAAATCAACTTCACTCTTATGTATATTTTAAAAATTTATTTTCATGAGATTAAGTGAAAAAAACTTAAAAAGATACTAGCTTTGAAGTTTTCTTTTGAGTTTAATTTTGACAAATTATTAATATATATCTTAGCGAAAATATATAAAAATACTTTAAATTTTTAGTCAACACAATTATTAACTTTTAATAACTTAATTCACTCTTATGTATATTTTAAAAGTGAAAAACTTTCAGAAAATAGCCTAACATTCAGCAAATTGGAGGAACCATAATCTAACTTCAAAATTATCAGATTTAGTAAATGTATCAATCGACTTTATTTGATATAAGACATAAATACAATGAGAGCAGTTACATGCAACCTTTTTCAATTTTTTCTCTTTTTTCTTTTCGTTTTCTTTTTGTTTTTCACTCTCTTTTATTCCTAACTTTTATTTCTCTTTTTTTTTTCTTTTTTAGGTACTTTTTGCTCTTTTTTTTTCTTTTTCGCGATTCTCTTTTTTTTTAAAAAAAATTATGTTTTTTGGGTTTTTTCTCCTTTATTTTTTTTTTTGTGTGTTTTCCCTCCTTCTTTTTTTTTTTTTTTACTTTTTTCTATTTTCGTTTCTTTTTTTTTTTTCACTTTTTTTCTTTCTTTTTTCTCTAGCTTCTTTTTCTCTTTCTTTTTTGTTTTTTTTTCCTTTCTCTTTTTTTGTTCTATTTTATATTTTTTTTTGTATTTTTAAAAAATATGGCTACGTCTAGCATAAATCATGAATGATAATGAAAACAATACAATCACTTATTGTATTCGCACCATTATTTATATTTTTCTATTCGTTGATGCAATTCTATTTGTATTTCTATTTTATAATTCGCAATTTTATATGGATGCACTTAATTGAAAAGAGAGACAATGAATTGTAACTCCTTTCACTCCCTCTTCTATTAGTATTAGGGATCATTTGAATTGTAATTAATTAAAACTTAGGCTAAATAAAATAATTAAGAGTTTATGTTTGTTCAGTTATGCAGTTTTTTCTTTTTAATAGTTATTTTTGTGAGATGAAGTAAAAAATAAAATAAGCAATATATTCAAAAAAAAAATTCGGCTTCAATTTTTACAAGCTAATTAATTTCCTTAGATAAAATAATTATGAAAATACTTTATAATTTTAGTGAAACAACATAAAAATACTTTCAAAATATTAAATATAATTTAACTAAAATAAATTTGTATTTTATCCCGGCTTTCTAGTCTCGAAGTCGTGATTCTATGATTATAAATTTTTTGACTAATTTGTTAGAACAACATTATCTGACGATCCAAATCATTTTTATTTATTTACTCAATCTTTGCATACAGTTGAATTTTCAGTCAAACCAATATAAACTCAACATGCGAGTTATTTAGAGTCAAGATAAAAATTACACCAAATTTTGTAAGTCAAACTTAATTAATTTACAGTTGAATAATCACGTTGATAACTATCAATTGAATTGCTATTTAAAGGCGATTTTCTTTTGTTTGTAAGTAAAATAAAAATAAATTTAACTTTAAAAGTAATCATATTTGGATTTATGTTGACTATAAATTTAGCAACTGAACTATCACTATTTTCAATTCCAAAAATTTCATTCATGGTTTCTCTTAAATATTTTTGTTATATTGGATTCATTTTTTTTAAAAAAATTATAGGAGAAATTTTGTAGATTAGATATATGGAGGATTTAAAATTTAAAAAAATGTAAAAGTTAAAAAAATCTATATAGTAAAAGAACTAAAGAGATAGAAATATTGGAAGAAAAAAATATATAATACAAGTCAAAAATGATGATTAAAAGATTTCAAATTGGATGAGAGTTAGAATAAGAAAGGAAAAAGTAGAATGAAAAAGTAAAAATATAAGGACATATGAAAGAATAATAAAAAATAAAAAATAAAAAATCTGAAATAAGCAAAATATGAAAGAACAATAAAAAATAAAAGTCAAAGTGATTTTATTTTTGGAGAAAAAAATAAATGATTTCATGCTTAAAATAAGTGATTTTGCATTATGGAGGAAAAAATGGTGATTTTGAAGCCAAAGAATACAAAGTAGCCTTTTTACATATTTCGAGTTGTCCGAGTCAAATTGGTCTCGAGTCCTTTAGCACTACCCTTGCATATAATATTTTGAGTCAAAAGCAAATGCTGACTGCTGAGCTAATATCATTAGAGAAATCTTTTGCTTGCTGTAGAAGAGCAAAATCAGATAAATGAATACTGTAAATGACGCCCGTGTTTGCCGAACGCTTCATGCACTGGACCTTTCTGTTTTCTGTCAGTGCTTCCACTTACATCAGTCGCACCATTTCAGCAAAAAACTAGCATTTCTAATTCTATATATACTCTACACACTTCTTTCACTATCTATCTCTATATTAAACATGTTAATTGGGCCGGGCTGGATCATTCTGGCCTG
>NC_061120.1:162005336-162013411 GCF_002878395.1 Capsicum annuum | reverse complement strand
TATAAATACCCTACAATTTCAAATCATTTTCCACACAGATCTCACTCTCTCAAATCTCAACCTCTCTCAAATATTCTAATTATTTTCTAAATTATTCAATTTTATTTTTAAATTTTGAGTTTACAATTATCGAGTGAAAGTTTTCTAAAGTCGCAACTTTCGGATACTTCAAAATTTGGTATTGCATTTCATCTCTTACATTTAATTTTTAATTAGTGTATTAATTGTTGAATATTTATTTTTATTATTTTGAATATTTTTTAATTTGATTTATAATATTGATAAATTAAGAAACATCAGTAAAAGTGTCAAAAATTTATGTTTTGAAAGTGGTAGTGGTAGTAAAAAATGAATTGGTGCCGGTTCCGGTAGAGGTAGTTCAAGTACTAGATATATCCGTATGCCTCTGGTACCGGTTAATCAACCTTTTGAGGAAGAAATAGGTGTAGGTGCTCACAATATGAATTATGCAGAAGCTCAAAAAATTATGGTATAGATGAAGAAAATGGAGTAGATGTGGTTAATTTAGATGAAGATGATGAAAATATTGGTGAGACACCCGCAGTAGGAAATGCTAATGTTAGATCTAAATCGGTTAATCTTTTTTTCCGTTCTCCCCGTGCCTCAAGAGCTCGTAGAAGAACTAGTATTGCATGTAAATCTTTTACGAAAATAGAAAGAGAAAGTAAGGTGCAATGCAATATCTGTGAAATTGTATATGAGCATAAAATCAGAGACAATAAATAGGGTACTTATGCTGAGACATTTAAGAGCTAGACGCGCTAGAGAGTTAATTATTGCAGAAGATGGTGAGGCTGTTGGTGGGCCAGCACAAACTAGATTGAACCCAACAACCGATCAACTAATTAAGAATTATAATAAAATAAAGGACCGAGAAGAAATAGCGAAAATGATACCTGTGGTTTGTTTACCTTTCACTTTTATTTTTTCGAATGTTTGTATTCATTATATTCAAGTAATTTATAATTCTACATTTAATGGTATTCTAGAAGTACTTGTCGAATCGATATTTTTAAACTCCATGCACAATATGTTTATTATTTATTTACATTATTAAAAAAATATTCAATGTAGAATTGCTCTAACTTCTGATATTGATCGTGATATTAATAAAAATGATTATTTAACAATTACTTGTCAGTGGATAGGTAATAATTTTCATATGCAAAAACGTATTCTACCCTTTTTGTATGATGAAGATCGTAGACATACTGAAAATTTTATTTTTGAATCTATTATTAAAGTTGCAGAATATTATGGTATTGAAAGAAAAATTTTATGTATTGCTTTTGATAATGCATCTAACAAGAAGACTGTTATTGACACATTAAAAGTTGACCTTTCTACGCCATTACTTGAAATATTTCATGTTAAGTGTGTTTGTCATATATATAATTTAATTGTAAAAGATGGTCTTGAATTTTTTGAGTTTTATATTGAAAAGGTCCGGCTTGCTGTTGACTTTATTCAAGGAAATTAAAAAAAAGTGAGAATTTAAAGTTAAATGTGAACAAAATGAATTTAAACCAATATTAATGCCTGAAGAATGTGATACTAAATGGAATGCTACTTATACTTTTTAAAAACTTATCTTGCTTATAAAGTTCCTATTATAATGACTTTTAATCAATATTTTGATTCTTTTCCTGAGTGTATGCTACATGATTTTGATTGGGCTGCAATTAATGATCTTGTTAAATTTTTGAAAAAAAATTATATGGCCGCGATTGAATTTTCTGGTGCTTATTATCCTACTGTTTGTAATATTTTAGCTTATCTACCCGACATTTCTTGTTTGCTTAAAGAATATAAGAATAGAGAAGTAACAAAGAAGCTGCTAGTGCTATGTTTGTTAAATTTAAAAAATATTTTTATCCGCTTCCCCCAATTTACTTGGTTGGTGCTTATATTAAATCCATGTATGAAATATAATACTATGTTCGAATTTAGTTGTATTATTTATACTATCTTAGAGATAGAGCTTGAAGAAAAACCTTCTTTATTTACGGCTATGAGTGATACGAATAGTTACATGGAAACATTATTTAACCGTTATGTTGATTTACTTGATGTAGCTGTACCAACACATATCACTACAACTGTCGCTCCTCAAGCTCCCTAGGAGCCACCATCTTCTAAAAGGCCGGCACATAGTGATTTTTCTGATTACTTTTATTATTTAAATGTTTGGGACAGGGCTGCGACTTCAACATACAGAACAAGTTCTCGTATGAGCTTAAGTATTATCTTTGATAGCCGATAGAGGATCGTAGAGCAAGGATCAACGCGTTGGATTGGTGGAAGAATAATGAAAGACAATATCTTGTGCTTTCAAGATTAGCTAGAAATATATTAAATATTTCAATGTCAATCGTTGCATCGAAGAACACTTTTAGTCAGGGACGACAACAACTTAGAGACAACCGACACTTATTGAGAAGCAATGCTATGAATGTTCTAGTTTGCCTTAGAGATTGGATTAGCGCAGAATGAAGAAATCAAGGAATGAAAGTGAAGCCGAAAGACGAACAAAATCTTAAAGAAATTATTACTTCAAGGGAGAACTCATCACAATCAAGTTCAATGCATGATTTTGCCCCAATTGATTTTGACTTTTCTATGCAGTTCCCGTTAATATTAACATGCATGAGTTGAAAAAAATGATGCAAAATTTATAGATTTTTCATTCATGTAAATTATAAGTTTTGGATCATTTTGCAATCAATAAAATGCAACACTCATTCACTCCTTATTTTGTAATTTTTTTCATTTAAATTGAATTTCTAGTCTGAATTAAATACTTTTAATATATTACTATCAAACTTTACACTATGTAATAAACATAACAAACATATATACACATAATAGAAAAATAAATATCTTCTAAGTTCAAATATAATGAAAACATATAATGAATATATGTTCAAAACTTCAAGTATTATTATATTAAGTAGCATACATTATAATATTATAGGTATATATGTGTTTTCTAAAGTACTATAACATAAAATGTATATATCTTTCAACTTTCAAGTGATAATTAAAGTAGTATATATTCTAAATATATGTGGATTTATTTTCTATAGACTCTAAAATAATATATATTTAACGTATACATGTCTATATGTTTTCTAAAGTAGTATACATATAGTATATATGCTATATGTATATTATTTCAAGTGGTATTTTAAGTAGTATATATTCTACATATATGTGTATATATTTTTTATAGACTAAAATAGTATATATTTAATATATACATGTGTATATGTTTCTAAAGTAGTATTATGTGTAATGTATATATTGTACGTATATATGTGCATATATTTTCTATGCATATATTTTCTATAGAATCTAAACTAGTATATATTTAAAGTGTACATATGTATATATTTTCTAAAGTAGCATACATTTAGTGTATATATATTGTATATACATTATTTAAAGCAGTATATATATTATATTGTACATATATTAGCATATATTTTCTATAGAATCTAAACTAATATATATTTAAAGTACTAGTATGCCCGTGCGATGCACGAATGAACGGATGAAAATACTATATAAGAGCATTTGCTATTACAAAAAGTGTTGTTGGTTGATTGTAGAATTGTAAACTTCTTCTCACTAATGTTGTTTTATCTTTTAATAAAATTATAGTGTCAGGACCAACGTATACTATCTACTAATAAGTGCCATAGTCTTTTGTTGCTGGCTTATATATAAAGGGAATATGAATGCTTGTCACGCCATGTTATGGAGCATCATGAAGTAATGGATAATGAAGCACAAAAAAGCTACATTTAAGGCGACATACATACATATATTAAACAATATTTACAATAACACTATAGGTGCGGCATACTAGTTGGTGCACCATTAAGTGCACCAGGCTCATTTGCACACTATTAGTACACTTTCCATTGATATTTGGAGCCTCCAATTCAAACAGAGACAATGATTCGTAAACCCCAAGAGGTTTTTCTATACATTAGAGAGAGGGGTCAGAAGATAGATATTCACATACAAACATAAAATTCAACATGATGATACCTCTAAAGCCACACTCATTGAATCAAATTTTAACAGCAAAGATTACAAAACCTGAAGGCTTATATGCCATGATCATTTACTCGTTAACACGAAGACTTATATGCCATGCTTCCTCTTTTTTTTTTTCTTTCAAAAGGCAAGCATATGAAACTTTTAAATTCACTTCACAACTTTACAAGATTTGTAACCCACAACGGTATACCTCATCACCACATATTAGTACTGACAGTTGCCAAAAGCTCTTTTTTCAATTCTAATCCCAGAATTTGAATATAATAGTGTTAGAAAAACGTATTCATGTCCATTGATGAACGGAGATCAACCAAACTGCAGATAAGAATCAGAAAGCACGGAAAATCATGTACCCATAAGTTCACCTCTAAATAAAAAAAAAATCCACTTCTCAGAGCTTTATGGAAGTCGGTACCTGAATTGAAATTCAAGTCCAATTTCATGCTTCTTACACTCAAACCAGTACATAAAAAACAGAAACATACCTTTTTAATGCTTCTTTGTCGCGCCTAAGAGACTTCCGTAACAATTTATCATTAACAAATTTCTCTGTTTGTTAACATCCCAACAATGCTTTACCACAAATCAATTACTGAGAATAATAATAATTTCTAAGAATAATTATGGATGAACAAGTTCAACAGTAAGGAAGTAAAAGCTTTGAAGTTTCCACATAGTACGTCTCAAGTTTCAACTTCCTTTTCTCCCAACTTTTTGATTTGAAGTTTCCACCTTTCTTTTCACATGGTACATTTGAGATCAGAGGAATATTCCACCTGTCTTTAGTTTTACCGTGTCAAATCAAAATCAAAAAAACAAATTGAACACTTCCTTAAAAGTCCTTGTGAAGGCCAAACCAAAACCAGGCAAAGTAAAACACTTTCTCGAACTCCATACCAAATTACAGATATTACCAGTGGATAACTAATGCTTTTTTCACCATGGCATTCATATCACCCACAGATGAACACTGGCACAAAGCATAATAGATACAGAAAGAATAGTCACACAATAGATAGAGAACAGGCACGATGATGCTAAATTTCTCCAAATGTAGCAGATTTTATGAAAGAATTGGTTCCCAAAAAAATTAGTCGCTACATTGCTACAATAGATATCTTAACCTCAACTCCAACTTAACAATCACGATTTTGAAAGAAATGTGGTGAAACTTAACTGGAAGCAGCACTTTTCGTTCCCGATAAATCTGTAGGAGTGTGATGGCTTCTAAAGCTGCTGAACGTGCTTCATATTGAGTCAAAACATAGTGATTTGGAGCCCAAAAATAAATCCCATCCTTTTCTAGTACGCAAAAGTTACCCAAAAAGAGGACTACAGTTCCTGCGAGCATACCAAAATGAAGTTTTCATAATCAGATATAAAGAATTATATTCTTGTCCACATTATCTTCAGTTGTTTGATAGGTTATTAAATTTGATTACAATCACACAAACAGAATAGTAAAATTCCAGCAAATGAGGAATCAACTGTCCATCTCTGATCTACGACTCTACAGGAACACTTGGAAGAAACGAGAATCCGTCTAGTTAATGATAAATGGCACACAACATTTTATACAGAAACAGCAACAACATAATTTCAAGAAAATGTCAGAACCAAAAACAAGTGCATTTTCATCTCAGCAGTGCACCAGATGACAATGTCATTGTATAGGATACCCAAGATTTGATGTATCAGTGCATACTGCAATAATCTGCTCACAAGAGTCTGTTTTCGATCTTCCTTTCTAAAGAACCTGATCAGTGAATAAAGTGCCCACTCAAGTTTTTACAAAGGGGTAATATCTTGATGCTCAAATTACTGAACAAGCTTCTTTAGATACCCATATAGAATAAAGCAAGTATAAGTAAGTGTTTATTCAAAACTTTTCTTTTGGTAGATACTTAATAGCAATTTAAAACCAAGGAACTATAGAATAAACTTGAAGATGAAAACTTACTTTAAATACAAAGTACATATTCACATTATAAAATCAAGGCGAGTACAACAAGAGCATATTCACAATCTGCTTCCATAGGCAGTTTTATGCAGTCAAGAATGAAGGTGAAGTGCTTTACTTGGTTAGTGAATAAGAAAGTAGGTTTTCCACATGAGGCTCTGCAGACCAAAACACATCTCTTTCTGTATTGCAAAGTAACAAAGCAAGTATGGGATTCATTCACTGGTATAGCCTGTGTAAACTGGAGCATGCCAAAACACAATAGACTTACCCAGCTGCTGGATTAGGAAGGTTGGCAACAAAAGCCAAAAAAGATAGGGCCTACAGAGGGTAAATTATACACAGACCTTACCCCTACCTTGTGGAGGTAGAAAGGCCCTGAAAAACTAAAATTAAAAGTCAAAAAATGTTGGATAGCAATTAAAAGTCAAAACAATGAAATCCGATGCTATATTACTCAAGAGTTAAAACAGGGACAACTAATTTGAATAGACTTAGATTTATGGTGAATTACAGTATAATTAAATGCTCCTAACAACTGTAAATTTCAAGAAAAACAGATCAAGAAAGCCTTGAAAACTGAAGGGACCAATAAAAGTGCAGCAGATATTCTACAGAATGGTGGGCAAATCTATGGAAAAGTCACTTTTACATACTGTCTCAAAAGAACTCCCCGTACATAAAGAAAAAACATACTGCAATCACACGCACCTTGTTGAAGACATCCGAACCCATGAAAAAACTGCTGGAGTAGGATGAGGATGTGAAGGCATGCTTCTATTTGTCATCGGTGTTGATGTATCCCTTGTTGAAAGGTATTACGAAAGCCTCCCTTGATCGAAGAGTAACCTGAGAAAAGAAATGCCTAAGAATCCATCCGACAGAATACAACCCAAAACATGAAAAATTAACAGATACCCAAAAGAAATAGAAGATCAACACTTAATCAGGAAATGTGGCTACCGGTAAAGATAACCACCAGTCCATCACAGAGATAAGCTGGTAAAATTTGAGATTACATATGGGCGAAACGTGAAGGAAAATAAGAAAGCAAAAAAATATCCATAATAGAGATCACCATTACGATCTAAATATTAAAAAAGAAAAAACCTCTAAAAATAAGTAGATTTATTGAAGGTCAGTTAAGAGTGTGCAAAATTAAATATACAGTCTTAATAGCTAACGTTATCCTATATACATAACATAATTTTTCGATAAAAATTGTGCATCTGATTACCCTTACAGAAACTGCCCTTGCACCACAGTGGTGGACACCCATTAAGTACAAACTGGTTGAAGTCCTTGTGGATGAAAGAGGAAACAAATGATCAGTTGGAATAACCTTTCTAACTGGATACACCATTTATTAAGAGAAATTATCAAACTCAACACACCAACTCATATAGCGACTTGTAAAAGATCCGTATATCAATACATACGAGTCAGCTAAACATCACCGAGTCCCTTCCGTGTATTCCCAACAAATAAATCCCCAGATTTTATCATGCCTGGGACGCGTCCAGCAATAGAGAAACAAGGGAACCGAGCCACTGCTTTTTTTCTCCCTAGAGAAACTATGGCAAGTGCCTTAGTGGCTGGCTTGTACATAGCCAATTTCTCATCTTTTGCTCCCTTTGTTAACAACGCGATGTTCTTGGCAGCTATCTTTGCATGACTTTGAGCCAAATAACCTTGTTTAAGTTCCTGCATTTCACCATCACAAAAAGTAGGAACAAATCCGGTGCAATAAGGACGTTCAAGAGGGTGAGAAAAGATTCATTTACTTACCGGAATATCAGTGATATCCCCAATACCAAAAATATTGTTGTGACCTTTGACCCTCAAATTTGAATCAACCATTAGCCTTCCTTGGGTATCCAAACTATCCTTCAAGATAGTTTCTTTTAGCCATGACGAACCAATTGATTTTCCAATGCAAATAAAATGGCAATCAGCAACTATAGCTTCTCCACCCGATGTTCGATAAACACCATCTGATGAAGAGTTCAAATCAACAGATTGTCCT
>NC_061120.1:161998136-162002336 GCF_002878395.1 Capsicum annuum | reverse complement strand
ATTAGAAAGTAATCGTATGGATGAGCTGATTTTATAACGGTGATGGCACGAATGAGCCAAACTTTTAACTGATGACATAAATAAGTCATTTCTGATAGTTCAATGGCATATTTGAGTCTTTTCTCTTATATTAATTAATGACATGGACCTCTAATAAAAGCCCACGTGGTAAAGCTATTTTTGAAAATCCACCGTTAAAAAGTAATGACATGGATGAGCTGGTTTTGTAACGACGATGACATAAATGAGCTAAATTTTTAACTGATGGCATAAATGAGTCATTTCTGATAGTTCAATAGGATATCTAAATGTTTTCCCATATCAGAATAACTAGTTTTCAACCAAAACGACCCCTTATTCATGCGTGGTGAATTACGTGTATATCGAGTATGGTTGTTAACTAGGCCGGTTTGATTCAAACCGACACCGGCCCATGTAATTTACCGAGTTCTGGGTCGATCCAGCACCGGGTCACTCTTAACGGCTCGATCCGGTCCAGACCCAAACAGTGAAATTTGCTGAAATAGACCGGAACTGGCCCACTTAGCATGTATCCGATTTTGACAGGTCAAAATTAGAAAAAAAAAAAAAATTCAAATTTACATATTTTTTTCAATATATACACACCTATATACATTTTAAATACGTTAAACAATATACATACAACATATATACACTAAATATATACTACTTTAGAAAACATATACATGTATACTTTAAATATATACTAATTTAGATTCTATAGAAAATATATGCACATATATACATACAGTATAATATATATATATTACTTAAAATACTACTTTAAATAATATACGTACAACATATATACACTATATACATACTACTTAGAAAATATATACACATGTATTTAACACACACACACACACACACACACATATATATATATATATATATTACTTTACTATTACATATAAGAGAGAATAGCAAACTTTGGTAATCCTCACAAGACTACTTTAGTTATTTCAACTAATTTGTTAATCCAGTAAAATTATGGCGTGTAGTTGGCATAGAGATATTGATAAAACTACTTTATTTCTTTACTTGCCAAATGAAATTTTGTATGCGGTGTGTCATAATTTGAGAAATCGTTATTGAGTTTTTTTCTTAAATTTTTAATTGTTTAACTAATTTATTTTTAAAATAGATAATAGAAAGGAAATTATAAAGTGGGAAATCAAACCTTCACCAATATGGTGACAGTTCAGGATGACAATCAACTGAATTATTTAGAGTCCCCTGTTATTAACTAATTGGTACATCTCTTAACTAATTGTATAAGATTATATTTATTTATGATGAACGGAGTATGGTTCTCAATATTTGCTAATTACTTTTTATGAATTGAATGAGTTTTTTATGAGTAATTTTATCTTGCTCTTGAAATTACCAATAAAATCTTTTAAATATTAAAAGTTGAAATTCTTGATAAAGTTAAATGAAGGTTGTGGTATCAATAAGATCAGATTATTTTTAAAATATATTTTTTGATTAATTGAGAATTAATATTCTTAGGCATAAATTAAACATAAAGAACTAATAGATTCTCGATGTTCATTTTGGTAAATTTAATTTTTTTACCCCTTAATTTAAAGTAAAACTAATCTATTGCCATATTAACTAACTTAAATTCTCGCCACATAAAATTGTGAACAAAATTAAGACTTAGTAAATATCTAAAGAAATATATTTTTATTTATAGCTATAGAATATATATTCATAAACTCATAAACATATTAATATTTTTCAATTTATGGCCTTTGTGAATTGTAATTATTTTATATATTTAATCATATTATTATATAAAACATTAAATTACTTGAATTTATACCCAAATTTAGCACGGGCCTTATAAAACTAATATTACTCCTATATATAAATGAAAACTTGGTTACTACTATTTTATCTTACATGATGACTACTTTGGTAAATAACACTTTCAATCAACAAAAGAATACGTGGTATGTCTATTCCCACATGTCCTCACATATATATCTCTAATTACTCCTATATATAAATGAAAACTTGGTTACTACTATTTTGTCTTACACGATGGCTACTTTGGTAAATAACATTTTCAATCAACAAGAGAATATGTGGTATGTCTATTCCCACGTGTCCTTTTGTATATTCTACAAAACTCACATATATATCTCTAAGAAAAAAAAATACATATGGCTATAATGATAGGCGATCCACTCCACCACCTGCTGACGGTGGTTCCGGCGGTGATAGATATAGCAGCTCATCCGCAGGTGGTAGTGGTGAATACGATGGTTGAAGAGGCGGAGGGATTTGTTGATTGAAGCGGGTTTGTTTGATTTTTGTGTTGCGGATATTTTTTTATTTTTGATGAAAGTTTTGATTTTGATTGTTTTGTTTTTTTGGATTGATTTGGTGGATCCATAGGATATTGATTGGAAAATATTATAGAGCAAAAACGGATTTTGAGGGTTCCCATAATCAATCAACGGCTGATACGCGCGAGTCGTCGTCACAATATAGAAGAACTGACTTATCCTGTAGCTTTAATCAGAACCACGACAGTGGTAGAGGAAGTGGTGGTGACCTCACCAACAACCCAGCATCAGCATAGTAGGACTACCAATGCAAAGAAGGGAAGCAGTCCATTCGAAGAATTAATTAAGAAGCTCTGTTGGTCTCTTTGGGCACAGCAACATGAGACTTTTATTTGGCAGAAGACGGCTGATTCTGAGTATTATACATCCAGGTAAGGCTACAGAGAAAGCCACACTCATTTACTCTCGGTCTCCATCTATGTTCGGTTTCTTGCTTCCTTGAAAAGCCACTTCTGAATTTTATTAATTCAATTCATAAGCTAATTTTAAGATCAAAGAAAGAATGAAAGTACAACAGAGTTTTAGTTCTAGAAATATGATACCTATTAAGGCAGAACTGCCTATATCATTTACAAAAGGAAAAAGTTGCCCTTTATGCTCAGGGGTTAATATTTATTTGTTTCGACCTGTTCTCCATTTCTCCCTCAGTTCCTCCTTAGAAAAGAATAAATAAATAAAAGTCTTCACATATTTAGGTAATGCACTAGAATATTCAGCGTGCGCATTTTAGGCCCGTGCTAAGTTTGGGTATAAATTCAAGTAATTTAATATTTTATATAATAATATGATTAAATATATAAAATAATTACAATTCACAAAGGCCATAAATTGAAAAATATTAATATGTTTATGAGTTTATGAACATATATTCTATACCTATAAGTAAAAATATATTTCTTTAGATATTTACTAAGTCTTAATTTTGTTCACAATTTTATGTGGCGAGAATTTAAGTTAGTTAATATGGTAATTTAAGATTAGTTTTACTTTAAATTAAGGGGTAAAAAAATTAAATTTATCAAAATGAACATCGAGAATCTATTAGTTCTTTATGTTTAATTTATGCCTAAGAATATTAATTCTCAATTAATCAAAAAATATATTTTAAAAATAATCTGATCTTATTGATACCACTACCTTCATTTAACTTTATCAAGAATTTCAACTTTCAATATTTAAAAGATTTTATTGGTAATTTCAAAAGTAAGATAAAATTGCTCATAAAAAAACTCATTCAATTCATAAAAAGTAATTAGCAAATATTACGAACCATACTCCGTTCATCATAAATAAATATAACCTTATACAGTTAGTTAAGAGATGTACCGATTAGATAATAACAGGGGACTCTAAATAATTCAGTTGATTGTCATCCTGAACTGTCACTATATTGGTGAAGGTTTGATTTCCCACTTTATAATTTCCTTTCTATTATCTATTTTAAAAATAAATTAGTTAAACAATTAAAAATTTAATAAAAAAACTCAATAACGATTTCTCAAATTATGACACACCACATACAAAATTTCATTTGTGAGACTACCAAAGTTTGCTATTCTCTCTTATATATAATAGTAAAGTAATATATATATATATATATGTGTGTGTGTGTGTGTGTTTGTGTGTTAAATACATGTGTATATATTTTCTAAGTAGTATGTATGTAGTGTATATATGTTGTACGTATATTATTTAAAGTAGTATTTTAAGTAATATATATATTATACTGTATGTATATATGTGCATATATTTTCTATAGAATCTAAATTAGTATATATTTAAAGTATACATGTATATGTTTTCTAAAGTAGTATATATT
>NC_061120.1:161986472-161998036 GCF_002878395.1 Capsicum annuum | reverse complement strand
TTATATTGTACGTATATATGTGCATATATTTTCTATAGAATCTAAACGAGTATCTATTTAAAGTATTCATGTGTATATGTTTTCTAAAGTAGTATATATTTAGTGTATATATGTTGTATGTATATTATTTAAAGTAATATATGTATATATATATATATATATATATATATATATATATATATATATATATATTATATTGTACGTATATATGTGTGTATAATTTATATAGACTCTAAACTAGTATATATTTAATGTATACATTTGCATATATTTTCTAAAGCAGTATATATTTAGTGTATATATGTTGTATGTATATTGTTTAACGTATTTAAAATGTATATAGGTGTGTATATATTGAAAAAAAATATGTAAATTTGAATTTTTTTTTTGACCGGTCAAATTCGGATACATGCTAAGTGGGCTGGTTCCGGTCTATTTCAGCAAATTTCACTGTTTGGGTCTGGACCGGACCGAACCGTTAAGAGTGACCCGGTGCTGGACCGGCCCATAACTCGGTAAAATTACATGGGCCGATGTCGGTTTGAATCAGACCGGCCCATTTAACAACCATACTCGATATATACGTAATTCACCACGCATGAATAAGGGGTCGTTTTGGTTGAAAACTAGTTATTCTGATATGGGAAAACATTTAAATATCCTATTGAACTATCAGAAATGACTCATTTATGCCATCAGTTACAAGTTTGGCTCATTCATGTCATCGTCATTACAAAACCAGCTCATCCATGCCATTACTTTTTAACGGTGAATTTTCAAAAATAGCTTTACCACGTGGGCTTTTATTAGAGGTCCATGTCATTAATTAAGATAAGAGAAAAGACTCAAATATGCCATTGAACCATTAGAAATGACTTATTTATGTTATCAGTTAAAAGTTTGGCTCATTCGTGTCATCACCGTTATAAAACCAGCTCATCCATACAATTACTTTCTAATGGTGGGTTTTCAAAAACAGTTTTGTCACGTGGCCTTTTATTAGAGGTTCACATCATTAATTAAAATAAATTAATATTAATTTTAAAATATCTGAAATTAGTTAGTATCGAGAATATTTGTCCCACCATTTATACCATAGTGATTGAGTAAGTTATCCCATATAAATGATGGAATAATTGGAATACCGCACTTCTTTTAAGCCGTAATTTGAAAATAACTTTTCAACAATGTATGCTCCCATAATTCGTGATGGGAGAATGGAAAAGTTCTATTAGTATGCCTCCTTCTTTTTCTTGTTTGCCTTAATCATTTATTGACTTCTTTTCTTGCAACTTCGAAACATCTATTAGAGTCACTAGAACTAGAACTAATCAGTTACTGTATGATAAAAAAATTACTGTAGGATAGAACTTTTGAGGCTTCTGTTAAGTATAACATTTATAATGATTTAGAATCAATAAGAATAAACTGCCAAAAGATATACACTAATCACTATTTTTCTGATAATAAAAATAGTTGTTGTAGAAAAAATACTTTAATGGATGTGGGTCGGGTTATGTTAAATGAATCGGTTCTTTTAATGAGTCTAAAATATTTTGAAATTGATATTAATTTATTTTAACTAATGACATGTACCTCTAATAAAAGGCCACGTGACAAAACTGTTTTTGAAAATCCATCGTTAAATAGTAATACCATGGATGGGTTGATTTTATATTGGCGATGATACGAATAAGTCGAACCTTTAACTGGCGGCATAAATGAGTCATTTATGATAGTTCAATGACAGATTTGAGCCATTTTTCTTTAATTTTTTGGCTCATTTAATTAATGACGTGGACGAATCATTGTTGACCACTTGTACAAAATGATTTTTCCAAAATCCACCAAACTAGATTGTTAAAATAATGGCATGAATGAGCCTCTTTTACCAAGTGACCTTTTATTAGAGGTACATGTCATTAATTAAAATAAGAGAAAAGGCTCAAATATGCCATTGAACCATCAGAATTAGCTCATTTATGCCATCGATTAAAAGTTTGGCTCATTCGTGCCGTCGCCGTTATAAAACCAGCTCATTCATGCGACTACTTTCTAACAGTGGATTTTCAAAAATAGTTTTGTCATGTGGTCTTTTATTAGAAGATTACGTTAGTAATTAAAATAAATCAATATTAATTTCAAATATCTGAAATTAGTTAGTACTGAGATTAGTTGTCCCACCATTTATACCTTAGTGATTGAGTAAGTTATCCCATATAAATGATGAAATAATTGGAATAACGGACTTCTTTTAAGCTGTAATTTACAAATAATTTTTCAACAATATATACTCCCCTAATTCGTGATAGGAGAATGGAGAAGTTCTATTGGTATGCCTCCTTCTCTTTCTTGCTTGCCCTAATTATTTATTGACTTCTTTTCTTGCAACTTCAAAATATATATTGGAGTCACTAGAATTAGAACTAATCAGTTACTATAGGATAAAAAAATTTACTATAAGATAGGACTTTTGAGGCTTCTTTAAGCGTAACATTTATAATGATTTAGAATCAATAAGAAACTGCCAAAAGATATACACTAATCACTATTTTTCTGATAATAAAAATAGTTGTTATTGTAGAAAAAAAATACTTTAATGGGTGTGGATCGGGTTATGTTAACTGGATCAGTTCTTTTTAATGGGTCTAAAATATTTTAAAATTAATATTAATTTATTTTAATTAGTGACATGTATCTCTAATAAAAGGTCATGTGGTAAATCTGTTTTTGAAAATCCACTGTTAAAAAATAATGACATGGATGAGCTGATTTTGTGATGACGATAGCATGAATGAGACAAACTTTTAACTGATGGCATAAATGAGCTATTTGTGATAGTTCAATGGTATATTTGAGCCTTTTCCCTTTAATTTTTTGGATCATTTAATTAATGACGTGGACTAATCATTGTTGACCACGTGTACAAAATAATTTTACCAAAAACCACCAAACTAGACTGTTAAAAAAATAGCATGAATGAGCCAAACTTTTAACTGATGGCATAAATGAGTCATTTTTTATAGTTCAATGACATATTTGAGCCAAACTTTAAAACCGCAATACTAAGGCCCCACTTGACCATGAAAATCATAATTTTTCATAGTTGGAGTTGGACTTGAAGTTGAAGTTGGAATTGAAGTTGTGTTTGGCCATGGATATAAATTAAAGTTGTTTTGAAATTTTTTGAGAGAAGTATGAGTGAAAAAAGTGAAAACAAGTAAAACTTATTTTCACTTTTCCAAATACAATTTTGAAATATTATTTGAAATTTTCATGACCAAACGCATCTTATTTTCACTTTTTTCACTAAAGTGAAATAATTTTTCGATAAAATATAAATAGTTTTCATGTCCAAATTGCTACTAAAGTTCCGAAATAACTAATTTTGAAATACGTTATTTCATTCATTTCATCTCAACAAAATATGAAATAAGCTCATCCTAAAATTAATTTCGAAATTAGTTATTCATTATTTTTAACCCTATGAGCCCTAATTGCACTATTTGAATTACCTTTCAAATGCTAATTTCTTACTTTTGTCTTTGAACGAGCTTATCTTTAATTTTTATCATTTTAAAATTAAATTAACTTATAGATTATTATAATGCGAATATATGAAGTTATAAATTTATATCTCGCAAAAAATTAATTGCCCTCAAAAGTAAAAACTAAAAATCCCCAAAATACGAGGAAAAGTGTAAATAAACCATGGAGCAAAGTGCATCTAAGTATTCTTTTGCCCTCTGTATAACTTATGTAATGGTTCTTACGGACATTTTTCTCATTTTCATCTATTTTGCAATGTGTAGAGTTTTTTTTTAATTGTTCAATTTATTTATAACTTATTGAAATTGTCGGTTTAATTTTTGGACAATTTATTTAAGAATTTTATTAATACTACTAAATGTGTTGTGGAACAGTTAAATTAAACTAGAATTTGATAAAAGATATATTTCATTAGCTTTCTAAATTATTTTAGATGTCTATAAAAATTTTAGTTATGATATATTTATATTATTTTATAACTTATTAATATTTTAGAAAGAGATAGTAAATACTATATATTAAAATATTATTATTATATGACAGTTGTATTGTTAGAAATAATATTTTATTAATTATGATACTTTTAAAATATAATATTTATTTTATCACAAACCTATGCAATATTCGAATATATACAAACAGGATAATAGATTTCTTATGGGCACCTCACTCCGCGTGGAAGTGGAGCCGTGCCCATCAAACATCACATTTAAGAGTTGGCCTGACCATAGTTGGCCATACGTTGCCATTTTATGGGCACCTCACTCCGCGTGGAAGTGGAGCCGTGCCCATCAAACATCACATTTAAGAGTTGGCCTGATCATAGTTGGCCATACGTTGCCATTTCAAAGACAGATGACTCACTATAATGATACATATACATATCTATATCTATATAGATATACTAGTAAGTGTACGTGCTTTGCACGTGTATCTCGTATTGAATTTAATATTGTAAGTGTCTTATGTTAATCAATAAAACTATATATGAAAAAAAATTATTAAAAAAATAGCAATTGATATTAAAATAAATATTATTTTTATTTATAATAAATGTATATCTCAAATATGTTACAATTAAAATTTACAAAGGAAAATAAGATGGTAGGGATTATAAAATATATAAATAGGTTATAAGTATAAGATTATCATGAAAAACACTTTTACTTTAAAGCTCTTCAAGTTGGACGTCCTCGATATTTAGGAATCTGCATAAACACCAGATAAAAAAACACGAATTGAGTGTGAACTTTTTCTTTTCTTGTGTGGAAAAGAAAAAATAATTATCAAGTGAACGTAATAATTTAATTGAGTACATCAATTCAGCAATAACATGAATTGTGGTGGAATAATTAAGATTCTTCTATCTTAAATATAAAAAATATCTAGTTGGAGATTGTCGCCAGAATAAGCCCTACATCACGTATTCTGATATAGTTGAACTCCAATGTGTGATATCGATTAAGTGATACAACAGTAGCCATAGTCAAAATGAAGAGAACTGATTAAAAGAAAGAGTATAACAATGGAAGAAACACCAAATTAAACAGAAAACAATACTACCCAACAATTGTTGAACAAGTATTTAGTTGGGACTCCGCTTGTGCTATTCTCTACTCCTTCAAGTTTCTACATAAATAACAACTATTGAAAAAAAAAACTAAAAAGTGATGTAAACTAATGTGATATACGGCTATAAGACAATGACCTTGGAGATGTTTTTTCTCTCCATATAAAAAAATTCTAAACCTAAAAAAAAGCTGAAACTATGGGACTCCTAAATGGATTTGTGTACGGTCATTATGTTTTAATTCTATCTAATAGAGTAATTATTAAATAATTTAAGAAAAAAAAAGTAAAAACACGATTTTATCTATTGCGAATAATTTTAATGAAGGACAAAAAGTTCAAATCATTTTTCACGATAAAAGTAATATCAAAATAATACAATTAAATTTAAATTTTACACACAACGAATTATAAACTACTACAAAATAACAAACTAATTTAGATATTACGATAATACAATTAAGTTTAACCTTTGCCTAAAAAAAATTTTAAAGCCGACACACATTCATCTAACATCTGTAAATTAAAATAAAGCAATAATATAATAAAGATATCAAAACAGTACAATTAAACATAACCTTTACACAAGAAATTCTTCAAAACCAACTGACATTCATCTACTACCTGTAAACAAAAAAATTTTATAATAGTGATCACAAAGCTTCGATTTTGATCCAACTAATTCTTATCTGAGCAAAAATTTTGACAAACAATATATATATATATATATATATATATATATATATATATATATATATATATATACACACACACACACATACACACACACACATACCTGTTGAATTCTATGATGCTGACAAAAACAATGAAGAGGTTGAGGGCTAGAAAATCAAACATCCATCAATCTAGACATGCAATTGAATCAAGTTAGATGAGCATCAATGATATTCTTTCAATAGACAAATTTAACGTACATCTCAATATTTATAGAAGTATTTCCTTAATAGAGTCCTATTTTAAGAGTATTTTCTAATTAAACAGTAGAAAGAAAAATATTAATTAATTCTTCTACTATATATTTTAGGAAGTCTAGTAGGAACAAAAATATTAATTAATTCTCCTACCATGTATTTTAGGAATCCATATATTTTAGGAAGTCTAGTTAATATAATAAAAAATAATTACATAATAAATTAAAAAAATAGTGAAAAGTCGGTTAGAAAAAGTTAAATTTGGAAATAATTTAATTGTATGAAAATATAGGGTGTTTGTGAGATGAAAGAAACCACAAAAAATTGAAGGAAAGGTGTCTTTTAAGTCTTGGATGAAGAATTGGTGACATTGACCAATTTAAAGGGTCAAACATAATTAAAAAACTTGATTAGGTTAATTGTGGACTTGATTAATATTTTCTAAACTTTTTAATCTTTTCAAAAATACAAATTAACGCACACCCACAAAACTTCCCTCCCGCTGCAAATCAATCTCTCTCTTCTCTCTTTCTCTCGATAGTTTCTCTCTCTAACTTCTCCCAGCCAACAACTTATCAAATTTCTCCCTTCAATCTTGTGCAACTTCAACCTCTGGCAACAAATAGTTTTGAGTTCTTGCCCGCTCCTTTTTTACTTTCAACCGTCGATCGACGTAACAACATTCTCTGGCGACAACAACTTCTAGCTCTTCATCATTTCTTTTCGATTTTCACAAGTAAAAAATTAGGGCTTTTAAGTTATGATAAAAATGAGGAACTTGATTTATTGGTGTTTGTTAATTTTTTTTGTTTTTTAATATTTTTTTAATATTTGTTATTTTTTAGTTGAATTTCTCATTTGGATGTATCTGCTACTGTTGTTTTTTAATAATGGATAAAACATGTAATGTGAATCCAACAGATGAGTATTTGTTGCAACATATATGACTAATATGTTGCGCAAGTTAGTAATCTGTTGCAACATATATGACTAATCTGTTGCACAGATTAGTAATATGTTGCAACATAAATGACTAATCTGTGACAACATATATGACTAGTCTATTGCAACATACATGACTAATCTGTGGCAACATATATGACTAGTCTATTGCAACATATATGACTAATTTGCTGCAACAAATGAGTAATTTGTTGCAACATATATGACTAATCTATTGCAACAGATTACTCATCTGTTGCAATAGATTACTCATCTGTTGGATTCGTTTTATAGTGTTGTATTATGAATCCAACATATGGGTCATATGTTGCAATAGGTTAGTTATATATTGCAACAGATTACTCACTTGTTGCAATAGATGACTCATATATTGGATTCATATTGTAGGTTCTATCGATTGTAGCAGTAGCAGATACACCAAATAAGAAATTCAACAAAAATTATAATTTTACTTACAAAATAAGCTATGAAGTAATGTCCAAGTGATATACGAACAAAATTTGACCTAAATTTTTTTAAAAAAATTTCAATAGGGGCACAACGAATAAGTAAAACACTCGAAAATTTTTATGAAACAGGTAAAAAGGACAAAAATAATATACCATACATCAAATGCAAAATAATCAAACGGACAAACATTTGAGTTTTCCTAAAAACGTTTAAGTTCCCTAATATTTTAATTGTTTTCTAATAGTTGACCCATCTGTTAAAACAGATTTTCTATTTGTTTGATAATTTTCAACAGATGAATCATCTGATGCAACGTGCTAGTCATCTATTGATTCAAATTAAGCAATTATTAGTAATAACTAAATTGATCTAACTAAAATTAAAAACGTCTCTATGACAATGAGACAAACATTTGTGTTCTCCTAAAAATATTTGAGTTCCCTAGATTTTAATTATTTTCCAACAGATTATCTATTTGTTGCAACAAGTTAGTCATCTATTACAACAGATGTTTATAACAGGTTAGTCATTTGTTTATTAAAATCAAACAAATATCAATAATAACTAAATTAGTTTAATTAAAATTGACGACAAGTCTTTAATACAAAACCTTAGATAAGGGGACAAATGTTTGGGTTCTCTTAAAAACATTTGAGCTTTAGTATTTTAAATTGCTTTTCAACATATGAACTCGGAACCAAAATGAGTCACGAAATTAAAAAAGTGACCAAAATAGGCTACCTATTTAAAAAGTTACCAAAATAGGCTAAAAGTAATAATTGATTACGTTTTCTACTTTTTCTTAACGGTCAACTAACGGAGTTGACTTTTACAAAAACGTAAGAATTTCTTACGTTTTACATTTTTTTCGTAAAACGTAAGAAATTCTTACGTTTTATAAAAAAAATATAAAACGTAAGAATTTCTTACATTTTACACGATAAACAAGGAAAAAATACAATGAATTGTCAAATCAATTAAAAAAGGTACTAAAAAAAAGAGTTGTTCAACGTAACAAAAAGTTACGTTCTTAACTTTTTTATAGCAGTGGTCCCCCACCCACAATTCATTTTTTCACAAATATCCCATCACTTCTACTTTTTCCTCTTTTTACATATAATAATTATGAATTTTTTTATTAGTTAAATTTATTAATATTTTACATGTAGTTCAAATAATTTTTTTTTCTAATAACTTTTTACGTTTTACATAAAAAAAGAAAAGAAGAAGTATCAATTACCTCATTAACTTAACAATTTTCTTATATTTATTCTATATCAAAAAATAATCACTTCTATCCTTAATTATCCGATTTCTCTTTTAAAAAATTATACTTTTGAGTTTTCCTCTACTCTAAAATAGTGAAATGTTGAATTATCATCGATCAAATACGCTACTATATACAAGAATTATATTTTTTTAGGAGGGTTCCTCAAAAAATATATTTTCTTATATTAATTTAGGAGTGTTCCTAAATTAAATTGTGATTTTTTACTCCATTAATTATAATATGAAACGTATTTGTGCATGTGAGTCTCCTCAATATCCTAATCGAAACACTAATAAAAAACTACGATGAATCACTATCCGAAAAAATTAATTTCATATTTTTAACACACCAAAAAAATATAATTCTTGTATATAGTAGCATATTTGATCGACGATAACTGAACATTTCACTATTTTGGAGTAGAAGAAAACTCAAAAGTAGATTTTTTTTTAGAGAAAAATCGGATAATAAGGATAGAAGTGATTGTTTTTTTTTTTTATATATAGAATAAATATAAGAAAATTGTTAAGTTAATGAGGTAATTGATACTTTTATTTTTAATTTTTTTTGACGTAAAATGTAAAAATTTATTACATAGAGGAAAAATAAATTATTTGAACTTCATGTAAAATATAAATAAATTTAACTAATCAAAATATTCATAATTATCATATGTAAAAAGAGGAAAAAGTAGAAGTGATGAGACATTTGTGGAAAAAGAAATTGTGGGTGGGGGACCACTTCTATAAAAAAGTTAAGAATGTAACTTTTTGTTATGTTGAACAACTCATTTTCAGTATCTTTTTAATTGATTTAATAATTCACTGCATTTTTCCTCGGTCATCGTGTAAAACGTAAGAAATTTTTACGTTTTGTATTTTTTTATAAAACGTAAGAATTTCTTACGTTTTACAAAAAAAAAAGTAAAATGTAAGAAATTCTTACGTTTTTGTAAAAGTTAACTCCGTTAGTTGACCGTTAAGACAAAATAGAAAACGTAATAAATTATTACGTTTAACTTATTTTGGTAACTTTTTAAATAGGTGACCTATTTTGGTCACTTTTTAAATTCTGTGGCTTATTTTGGTTCTGAGTTCACATATATCTTGTCTATTTAATAATTTTCAATAGATGAGTCATATGTTGCAACAATTTAGTCATCTGTTACAACAGATGTCTATATTTGTTGAATAATTTTCAATAGATGAGTTAGCTATTACAACAGGTTAGTCATATGTTGCAATAAATGTCTATATATGTTTGGTCATTTTCAATAAATGTCTTTAACTGTTTGGTCTTTTCCAACAGATTACGCATCTATTGCAATATGTTAATTGAAATCATAACTGAACTTATCAATTCATCTTTACTTTTAGTTAAATCAATGTTGTTATTACTATTAATATCTTAATTTGAATCATTTCAAATAAAATTGGTCAATTAACACTTTACTCAAGACGAATACACTTCGATGATCATGTAATTACTATAAGATTAATTGAAATCGTAATTAAATTATCAATTCATCTTTAATTTTAGTTAAATCAATTTAGTTATTACTAATAATTACTTAATTTTAATTATTTCAAATCAAATTGGTCAATTGATCATTCTACTTAAGACGAAACACTTAGTTG
Organism: Capsicum annuum; assembly: GCF_002878395.1. Classification (NCBI taxonomy): domain Eukaryota; kingdom Viridiplantae; phylum Streptophyta; class Magnoliopsida; order Solanales; family Solanaceae; genus Capsicum; species Capsicum annuum. The sequence goes on along the minus strand of NC_061120.1, from coordinate 161,987,666 downwards.
ATCACGTAATTACTATAAAATTAATTAAAATTGTAAGTGAACTTACTAATTCATCTTTAATTTTAGTTAAATCAATATATTTATTTCTAATTATGGCTTGATTTGAATCGTTTCAAGTAAAATTGATCAATTGATCACTCTACTCAGGACGAACACACTTAGTTGATCTTGTAATTACTATGAGATTAATTGAAACAGTAATTGAACTTATTAATACTAGTTAAATCAGTTTAGTTATACTAATATAATGACTTAATATGAATCAATAGCCGATTTATATGAATCATTAGATGACTAAGATGTTGCAAAAGATGAGTAATCTGTTGAAAATGACCAAACAGATAAAGACATCTATTGCAACAGATTAGTCACCTATTGCAACATATTAGTAATCTGTTGGAAATAACAAACAGATAAAGTCATATGTTGCAACAGATTGGTCATCTGTCGGAAATGATCAACAGATAAAGACACTTGTTAAAACAGATGACTAATCTATTGTAACATATGTGTATATCTATTTGATAATTTTCAACAAATGACTCATCTGTTGTAACAGATTAAATCTGTTGCAATAGGTTATACACTTAAATAATCATGTAATTATTATGAGATTAATTGAAATTGTAATTGTTAAATCAATTTGGCTATTACTAATAATGGCTTAATTTGAATCATTTCAAATAAAATTAGTCAATTGATCACTGTACTCAGAACGAACACACTAAGATGATCGTGTAATTAATATGAGAATAATTGAAATCATAATTGAACTTATCAATTCATCTTTAATTTTAGTTATATCAATGTAGTTATTACTAATAATATCTTAATTTGAATCATTTCAAATAAAATTGATCAATTAACACTTTACTCAAGACGAATACACTTATATGATCATGTAATTACTATGAGATTAATTAAAATCATAATTAAAATAATCAATTCATCTTTAATTTTAGTTAAATTAATTTAATTATTACTAATAATTGCTTAATTTTAATTATTTTAAATAAAATTGGTCAATTGATTATTCTACTTAAGATGAAACACTTAGTTGATCATGTAATTACTATAAAATTAATTGAAATTGTAAGTCAACTTACTAATTCATCTTTAATTTTAGTTAAATCAATATAGTTATTTATAATTATGGTTTGGTTTTAATCATTTCAAATAAAATTGGTCAATTGA
>NC_061120.1:161752646-161986372 GCF_002878395.1 Capsicum annuum | reverse complement strand
TTCAATTAATTTTATAGTAATTACATGATCAACTAAGTGTTGATCATGTAATTACTATAAAATTAATTGAAATTGTAAGTCAACTTACTAATTCATCTTTAATTTTAGTTAAATCAATATAGTTATTTATAATTATGGTTTGGTTTTAATCATTTCAAATAAAATTGGTCAATTGATCATTCTACTCAGGATGAACACACTTAGTTGATAGTGTAATTACCATGAGATTAATTGAAATTATAATTGAACTTATTAATTCATGTTTAATTCTAGTTAAATAAATTTAGTTATTACTAATATAATGTCTTAATATGAATCAATAGATGACTAACATGTTGCAAAAGATGCTCTGTTGAAAATGATTAAACAGGTAAAGACATCTGTTGGAAATGACCAAATAAATATAGACATATGTTGCAACAGATTACCAACCTGTTGCAATAAATGACTCATCTATTGAAAATTATCAAATAAATATAGACATCTGTTGCAACAGATGACTAAGTTGTTGCAACAGATGACTCATCTGTTGAAAATTATCAAACATATATGATATATGTTGAAAAATAATTTAAAATACTAAAGCTCGGATGTTTTTAAGAGAACTCAAATGTTTGTTCCCTTGTCTAAGGTCTTGTCTTTAATTTTAGTTAAACCAATTTAGTTATTACTAATAATTGCTTAATTTGAATCATTTTAAATAAAATTTATCAATTGATCATTCTATTAAGGACGAATACATTGATTGAAATTGTAAGTGGACTTATCAATTCATTTTTAATTTAGTCAAAATCAATTTATTTACTACTAATAATAACTTAATTTGAATCATTCGAAATAAAATTGGTCTATTAATCACTCTCCTCGAAACAAATACACATAATTGATCATTTAATTACTATGAGATTAATTGAAATTGTAAGTGAACTTATCAATTCATCTTTAATTTTAGTCATATCAATTTAGTTATTATGAATAATGACTTAATTTAATTCATTTCAAATAAAATTGTTCAATTGATCACTCTAATCATGACGAATACACTTAGTTGATAATTTAATTACTATGAGATTAATTGAAATTGTAAGTTTATCTTTAATTTTAGTTAAATGAATTTAGTTATTACTAATAATATCTTCATTTGAATTATTTTAAATAAAATTGGTCGATTGATCACTCTACTCGGGACTAATACACTTAGTTAATCATGTAATTACAATGAGATTAATTGAAATTGTGAGTAAACTCATTAATTCATGTTTAATTTTAGTTAAATTAACATAGTTATTACTAATAATGGCTTAATTTGAATCATTTAAAATAAAATTGGTCAATTAATTATTCTACTAAGGATAAAACACTTAATTGATCATTTAATTACTGAGATTAATTGAAATCGTAATTGAACTTACTAATTCATCTTTAATTTTAGTTAAATCAATGTAGTTATTTCTAATAATGGTTTAATTTGAATTATTTCACATAAAATTTGTCAGTTAATCATTCTACTCAGTACAAAACACTTAATTGATCATGTAATTACTATGAAATTAATTAAAATCGTAATTAAAATTTCTAATTCATCTTTAGTTTTAGTTAAATCAATATAGTTATTTCTAATGATGACTTAGTTTGAATCATTTCAAATAAATTTGATCGATTGATCACTCTACTCAGGACGAACATACTTAGTTGATCGTGTAATTACCATGAGATTAATTGAAACTGTAATTGAACTTATTAATTCATATTTTATTTTAGTAATCAAGTTAGTTATTACTAATAATGACTTAATATGAATCAATAGATGACTAACATGTTACAACAGATGAGTAATCTATTGGAAATGACCAAACAAATAAAAACATCTGTTGAAAATGGCCAAACAGATATAGACATCTGTTGCAACAAATGACTCACTTGTTGCAACAACTAATTCATCTATTGAAAATTATCAAACAGATATAGACATCTGGTGCAACAGATGACTAAGTTTTTGCAACATATGACTCATCTGTTGAAAATTACTAAATAGACAAAATATGTGTTGAAAAGCAATTTAAAATATTAAAACTCAAATGTTTTTAGGAGAACTCAAACGTTTCCCCTCTTGTCTAAGATCTTGTCTTCAATTTTAGTTAAATAAATTTAATTATTATTAATAATTGCTTAATTTGAATCAACAAATGACTAACTTGTTATAAACATTTATTGCAACAGATGACTAACTTGTTGCAATAAATAGGTGATCTGTTGAAAAATAATTAAAATACTAGGAAACTCAAACATTTTTAGGAGAACTCAAATGTTTGTCCCATTGTCTTAAAATTTTAGCTAAATCAATTTAGTTATTACTAATAATTGCTTAATTTAAATCAATAGATAACTAACATGTTGCAATAGATGATTCATCTATTGAAACTTATCAAACAGATAGAAAATCTACTATAATAGATGGGTTATCCATTAGAAATCAATTAAAATACTAGGGAACTTAAATGTTTTTAGGAGAACCCAAACGTTTGTCCCCTCGATCCTTTTGCATTTGATGTATGATACACTATTTTTGTCTTCTTTACCTATTTCATGAAATTTTTCATGTGTTTCACTTATTCGCTGTGCCCTTGTTGAAATTTTTAGAATTTTTTTGGGTCAAATTTTGTTTGTATATCACTTGGACATTACTTCATAGGTGATTTTGTAAGTATAATTATGATTTTTGTTGAATTTTTTATTTGGTATATTTTCTACTGCTACAATTTATAGAACCCGCAATATGAATTCAATATATGAGTCATTTATTATAACAAATGAGTAATCTGTTGCAACATATGACTAATCTGTTGCAACAGATGACCAATATGTTGGATTCATGTTACAACACTATAATACAAATCCAACAGATGAGTAATCTGTTGCAACAGATTAGTCATATATGTTGCAACAGATTACTCATATGTTGCAACAGATTAGTCAATATGTTGCAACATATTACTTATCTATGCAATAGATTACTCATCTGTTGGATTCACGTTACATGTTTTATCTACTGTTGAAAAAATAGTAGTAGCAGATACACCCAGATGAGAAATTCAACTAAAAATTATAATTTTACTTATTAAAATCATCTATAAGTAATTCCCAAGTGATATACGAATAAAATTTGACCTAAAAAAATTTGATCAAGTAGCTATAGTAGCTGTAACAACAATGTTCAACAACAAGAAGATGATAACGATGAACAAGAAGAGATGATAATGAAGAACAAGACGATGATAATGAAGAAGAAGATGAATAAAGCAACAACAACAATGAAAAACAAAATCACGAAGAGAGAGAAAACTCCAATAAATGAGAAGAGAGGGAAACGTGCCCTTTTTTCCTTCATTTCTAGTTATATTAGGTTTTACATTGGATCAAAGTGTAAATTAAAAAACTTGTGGGTTATTTTTAAACTTTTCTTAATTTCTTAATTCTTAATAAAGTAATTGTCACCTTCACTCAATTATTAAGACTTGTGTCACCCACACTTTATTTTAAAACTCTTTTGTCACCTAGAGCCCAAAGCTCCAAGAAACCAAGTAGGAACCAAATAGGATTAACTAAAAAAAAGGTGTTTTAACCAAGTGTAGTAAGAAAAAAATCCGTATGTTTTACCATTAGTTAGGGAAAAAAACGTATAAAAAAATGGGGGAAAGGCTAAATTTGAAAAAAGTCAATTATAGGAAAATTTAGGGTGTAGGAAAAAAATCATATGTTTTACAATTAGTTAGGAAAAAAACGTATAAAAAATGGGGGAAAAGCTAAATTTGGAAAAAGTTAATTATAGGGAAATTTAGGGTGTTTTTTTGGGTGAAAGAAACCAGGTACAAACCAAATTAACTTTGGTAAGAATTTAATTGTAGGAAAAATTTAGTATATTTATTTTGAAGAATTTAATTGTAGGGAAAAGGGTAAAAGACGGTTTTATTTAAAGCGAACTCTTTTAATGAAGGGTAAAAAGTTTAATTCACTTTTCTGAAATTCTTCACACTTTTAATATATTATAGATTATAAATATAGATTATAGATTATAAATAGATATAGATTATAGATGTATAAGTTACTTTAACTTTACTTGTTCCCTTTAAACAACCTAATGTTCATTTCTCATCAAATTATGCACCTTATACATATTACTGTAATGCATATAAGATATGCTTATACACGTAAATAACATACTTGGTAGAAAAAAATTTGATAATATATTCAATTCCGAAAAAGAAAGTAAATTATTTACACCAAATATTCAAGCCTGGGTTCTAATGGGACACTATCCGGAGATTTCTCGGAGGGACTTTTAGCTTTGACGTCTAGGTACGCTAGACTTATCCTATTCTTAGATTGAGCTGGTATTAATATATTAGTGTGCTAGCTTTGGACAGGTAATTGTAGCTTGAATATCATTTAAAATATTTTATGCCTTATTTATCCCTTTAGGATTCCATTTGGTAGATTTCAGACCCGTTATCTCTTAGTACGGTGTAGTGTTTATGAACTTAGGGCAAGGTATTAAGTTTGAAAATCTTGAATTCCTCCCTTTTAACTAACTTATGCATATATTTAAATACATTCAAGTTACAGTTCTGGGCTAGCATATACTTTATTTCTGTTATTTATTGTGTGTTCTGGCACCACTTTGACATTAGTTACAGAATGGTTTGAGTTTGAGTTGTACAGTTGAGTATGATTACTATTAATTCTAGTTTAAGTCCGGCATTTAGTTATGATATGATCTGAGAGTTTTGGTACTGATTACTATTGTTTTGAGAGTTGTGATTCCTTTGAGTTAGGGTTCGAGGCCGACGTCTGATTATGACGAGTGACATCATACTGTATCTTCACCTTTATTATTTTACTTTCATTGCTGTTTTCATTTAATTCTCTATTTTTATGTACTGATTTCTTTCTGCTAACAGGTCCAGCTACACTTTGACTCTTGCACAACTTTATCTAGTTTTATTGATAGTGGTCATATTCAGTTGTAAAGACTTACCAGCTACAGGTACCAAAGAGAATACAGAATCCCTAAACAAAATAAATTGGCAATGGGTCAGAGAATAATATACAAGCAACGATCTGAGTTTTTTCATTAGTCATTTTAAATTTAGCATCATAAATTAGAGGTCTCATTTGATATGAGCCTCCATCTTTTGACCCTATGTAATAAACATTTTTAGACATAATGTTAATGAAAACTCTCATCAGTATGTGCCTATTGCAAAATAGGCCAAACATGCAATCCCCTTTAAAATCAATTATTTTGGAATTTGTTCTTTTATTTTTCCCAACTCTGATAAGCCATAAAATAATTTTCCCACAACAACACATTGTAGGTTTTCTAGTTCATTCATTCACTTAACCTCTTGTTCAATGCACTTAATTACAGGAATTCTATCAACAAGATCAGCTTTTAAATTGAAATTGGAGCAATATCAGTCTTGTTTTGTAAGGATTTATTTATTACAGTAGAATTCATTAGGCAACGTAGTTCCCAATAGGAGATGGTTCTTTGGGGTGGGGGGTGGGGGTGGGTGGGTTTGTGAGGTTTTAGAGGAAGAATTTAATGATGGAAATTGGAATGTGGAGGCTACGGAGGGGATCTAATCAAGCACAGGTACTGCCTGGCTGTTGGCCATGGCCATGAAAAGGTGGCAATGCAGGGTTAGGTTTGTGTAGGTTGGAGAGAGGAGAGAGTTTTCTAAACTCATTTATTTAGAGAAACAACTCATATATATATATATATATATATATATATATGGCCGAACCAATTGCCCCTCAAATTTGTTCCTTACATACACTTACACCCCTAAACTAAGACTTGTATCTATTAAATCTCTAAACCCCTCCAATTGGTTCCAATTGAGTATTTTTTGCCCAATCAGCTAAAAGCTCAAACTGTATGTTGCACACACGCACTGATGTGGCAAAAAGGGCTAATCGGAAGCTGCCACATGGCATTGTGGGTTCGATAATTATTAAAAATTAATTATATAATTATTTAAAACATAAAAATAAAAAATTGATTATTAAAAAGAAATTATATAATTAAAAAAATTATTTAAAAAAATTATAAAAAAATTTAAAAATATAAAAATAGAAAAACTGATTATTAAAAAGAAATTCTAAAATTTTTAAAAAATAAAAAATTTCATTGAATATCCAAATTATTAAAAAATAATTATAAAATTATTTTAAAAATAAAAATAAAATAAAAAATAATTATGAAAAAAATTATAAAATTTTTTTAAAAATAAAAATAAAAAATAGCATTGAGGATCCAAATTATTAAAAATAATTATAAAATTATTTAAAAAATAAAAATAAAAATAAAAAATTGCATTGAGGATTCCAATTATTAAAACACAATTATAAAATTATTTAAAATATAAAAATAAAAAAAGATTAATAAAAGAAAATTGATTATTTAAAAGAAATTATAAAATTTTTTAAAATAATAAAAATAAAAAATTGCATTGAGGATTTCAATTATTAAAAAATAATTATAAAATTATTTAAAAAATAAAAATAAAAAATTGATTATTAAAAATAGATTATAAAATTATTTAAAAAATAAAAATAAAAAACTGATTATTAAAAATAGATTATAAAATTTTTTAAAAATTGAAAATAAAAAATGGCATTGAGGATCCAAATCATTAAAAAATAATTATAAAATTATTTATAAAATAAAAATTAAAAACTAATTATTAAAAAAAAATTATAAAATCTTTTAGAAAATAAAAATAAAAACCCCCACCTTCCCCAGTCCCCGCTCCCCAGCGTTAATCTCCCCCCACCCCATGTTCCTCTTCTCCATTAAAGTGAGTTTTGCTTCTCCATAAACCTCAAAAACACACACACAAGTTTTTTTTGTTTAAATCTACTTCAAGAATTCAAAAGGGGTCTAGAAAAAAATCCTTTTAATTGAAATTTTTCATAAAATGGTGATATTAATGGAGAAAAAATTAATCTTTCTTGTGGAGGAAAAAAAAATAGTGATAAAAGTGATCTTTCTTGGAGAAAAAAGTAATCTTTATTGAAATTTATTGTAATTTTTCAAGAAATAGTGATACTAATGAAGGAAAAAAAAGTGAATCTTGTTGAAAATTTTCAAGAAATGGAAATAATTATGGTGGATTAAAAAGAATTTGTTCATGTGAAGATGGGGGGGGGGGGGGGGGGGGCGGAGACGGGGGGGGGGGGGGGGGGGGAAAGAATGAAGATGGGGGGTGGGGGGGGGGGGCGGGGGCGGGGTGCTGTGAAGAAGATGACATAGGGGGGTGGGGTGCTTTTTATAAAAAAAGAATTAAGAAATTATAATAATTAAAAATTATATTAATAAAATAATTTAAATATAAATTTTTTAATTAATATTTTTTGAAGCCCTCAGTGCCACTTGGCACATTTCTATTCGTAATTTAATTAAAAAAAAGCAGCTCACGCGCTTTTTGAGAGTGCATTGCACACGCATTGCCATGTGGGCAAAAAATGCCCAATTGAAACCAAATTGGAGGGATTTAGGGGTTTAATAGGTACAAACCTTAGTTTAGAGGCCTAAGTGAATTTCAGGAACACGTTTGAGGGGCTATCGATGAGTTTGACCTCTCTCTCTTTCTCTCTCTCTCTCTATTCCACGATGGGTTGAAAAGCTAAAAGATATTCAATTGATAGCTAATAGATATTTAGGTATTCAATTGATTAAAGCTAACAGATTTTTAGATATTTACGTCATGATTCAAGTAAATGATCACGACAATAAAAGGTCAATGATGGATTATAGGTTAAAAAGTGATGAATAATTCTTTTCTAATTGTAAGAAAAAAAATTAAAAGAGAAAAATAAATCGAAAGAACAGAATAGACAATAATTAAACTGATGGATATGAATTATATTTGATTTGATTTTAATAATTACAAAATCAAATAAGCCAATTTGGTTTTAATTTGGTTTTACCCCAGAGTTGATCCAAATCGAACCATGAACACTCCTAAATAAGGTGATGTGCCACATTTCTATGACCTTCAATTGTATTTATTCTTTTTCTCATTTTTTTGGGACATTTCTCTCTCCATTTCACTATATAATAATAACACCATAATAATTTAAAATATTTTTTATTTCTTAAATATTTTTATGCAAAAAATTATCTTCATAACTTACAACACTTTTTTTTCATAACTTCTGTTGTAATAATTAATCTTGCACTTTTAATTCACAAATCTCATATTCATAACTCCTACTAATCTTAATAATCTCCACTACTTATATGTATTTTCAAGTTCATAAACCTCAAATAATAATTTACCTATAATTTTGACACCTTATCGTAACTTTCTCATCATGAATGCTTACGGGTCACAAGAGAAAAATAACAAGTTGCATATTAGAATAAGGAAAGTAGTTTCTTACCAAATTGGGGAGAAGGTGACATACCTCAAAGAGATTTATAATACTAATCAATTCTTTATTTTAATTGTATCGTTTTATTTCAATTCTTTTGTCATGAAAATGCTTTCCTTGCATATTTTATTTTATATTCTACTAACATATTTCCTCTCATTTTAATGATTTTGTTTACTAAATTGGAATTCAGTGTTTATTCTTAAATTCCGGAGATACAAATTGAGGTAGAGTAGAATATAACAACTGACGATTCTTTGGTTAAATCAAAAAATATATAAAAACTAAAAGAGTGAAGTCTCGGTTTAGAGACAGGAAATTCTATCAAGATATTATTATGTTGTTATTCAACAAATCAGATATGCAATAGAAATGAAGCAAAATTATTATTAGAAAATATATTTAATCTATTAATAAAAATATATTCAATTTAATAAATGTTAAATTTTTTTAAATTTCATCTTTTCAAAGAAATCTCCATAATATATAATTAAAATAAGTGATAATATTACGGTTAGACAATAAAATAAACATAAAATTGATCAAAAAAAATATTAATTCTTTAATGACTGTGCAAAGGACGACCAGATTTTCTAGTGTAGAATAGGCTCAATGGTGAGAATATGAAAGTTGAATTCATTAAAATATTTAAATCTTTGACTCACCTATTTTTAACCAGAATAAAATAGTTTTTTTCATCAAGTTATTGCTATATTGTCTTTTTTAGTCATTGTGTCATTCGGCTCATCATATTTTGACCTTCAATGAAATTATGCATACACTTCTAGTCCTATGAGTAATAACGATGACAAAAGCTAACAGAACGACAAAAGCTGACAGAACATTCACTCCATCGAAGAACAATCTTGATATTTAAATTCTTAGTTTTTTTTCTACATTAGTCAATTATTCATGAACGTGGCTTTTGTGGCGGATCTAAAGGGTTGATAGGATGTTTATCCGAACCCTCTCGATAAAAATATAAATTGATATATATCTATATTTATATTTATATCTATATTTATATCTATATCTATATCTATAATAATATATTAAAAGTGTGAAGACTCTTAGAAAAGTGATTTGAACTTTTTGTCCTTCATTAAAAGACACTCATTTAGATAAAAGTGTCTTTTTACTATTTTTTTTTAATTTATTTTTAATTATTTTTATTATATTAATTAGACTCCAAAAATATATGAGACTCCCAATATGGAAGGAGAATCAATTAATATTTTTCTTTGTACTGATCAATTAGAAAAATACTCCTAAAATAGGATAAGAAAATAATCCTAAAATAGAACTCTATTAAGGAAATACTTTTAAAAATATTGACATACACGTTAAACTAGAGAAGAAATCGGTTTACTTGTTGAAAAAAATATAATTGATGCTCATCTAACTTGATTAGGTTGCATGTCTAGATTGGTGGATGCTTAATTTTCTAACCCTCAACTTCTTCACTATTTTTGATAACAAAATAGAATTCAAAATGTGTGTATATATATATATATATATATATATATATATATCTTCCTTATTTTCATTCAAGTCATTCTTTATGGTCAAAATATTGCTCAGACAAGAATTATATTCAGTAAAACTGAAGCTTTGTGATCACTATTGTATTATTTTGTTGTAGTTTACAAATCGTAGATGAATTTACAAGTAGTAGAAGAATGTCGTCCGGCTTTGAGAAATTTTTAGATAAAGGTTAGGTTTAATTGTACTGTACTTATATCTCTGTTTTGAGATTTTTATGTGTACAGGTTAAATTTAATTGTATTATTTTGATATCTCCATTATTGTATTATTTTGTTATAGTTTACAGGTGGTAGATGAGTGTCAGACGACTTTGAGAATTTTTTTTGTCTAAAGGTAGATTTGTTTTGATATCTCTATCATCTTATTATTTTGTTGCTGTTTACAGGTAGTAGATGAATGTGGTTTTGACAATTTTATTGGGTAAATGTTAAGTTTAATTAAATAAATTCTACAAAAGATGTTGAATACAACTATTGTATTCATCTTTATTATTTAAACAAATCTCCTATTTAGTGTAACGTTTGAACTCAATAAAGTGAGGTACACGGACGAGGCGCGTACACCTAAACTAGTATATATATGTCCAAATTTCATGGCTTTATGACGGGTGCATTTTTCCCGTAATAATCATTAGTTGTCACGCCCAAAGCCTAGATCCTGGACGTGGCATGCATTTGATACTATTTCTAGTACGAGTAAACGTTCTAGTATAACACATGAGTATACAACCAACATAAAAGAATAAAACTGAAATAATATGAGATTAAAATAAGATTCCTTAAAGGAGAAATTCTTTCATCAAGATTTATTAACACCACTTAATATTAAACAATACTAACAGTCATGATAAAAGCTGAAAATTACAAAATTTGTTTGACAATCATACCAGCTTGTAAAAACTCTTATAAGCACCAGTACTGAAAGAAAATATAAAAAAGTCAGCATATCTCATTCGACTCCTAGGTAGAAAAGAGGCTCACCAATTACCGATGATAGAGATCCTAATGTGCGCCTGGTCATGGACTTTAGTGCTAGAACCTACATATGAAATGATATAGTGCCAAATACAGTCAATATGAGGAATGTATAGGTATATAAAACCATTCCAGGAGAATAGCAAAGGAGGATACTATCAATGTAAAAAAAGTTCAAATTTAAGTGAAGATAAACTAGAAAAGAACAAGAGTATAAATTGATAATAATAGAGTAAATTTAATACTTTTGATTATTTGTGGGAGCAAATGGTGAACCAACATAAACTATCATGTGAGTTCATAAAGTTTGACCTAGACACAATCGGCCAAGCCATCGTACACCTTGCCGAACATAGGACATGACATGAAATGATTTGATAAGAAGGATTCATAAATATCCCTTTTGGAATTCATGAAAAAGGGTCATCCAATTTACGAAATGATCTCTATTCTATGTCGGCAAACATAGTTTCAAGCATTTGTCATTAATACCTATGCCTTCTTGGTTAGCCATCTAACTCCCTTAATATTATAACTTTGTCTTATTTATTCAATTGAGATCAATGTGCTTGCCTTTTTAGGCTCATTCTCATATATTCATCTTTTCTTTTGGCCCGTAGTCATGAAATGCCACTTTAGGGCTCATCTTGAGAGTTGACCACAATATGATTATAAATTATGAGTTTTTATCATTATTAGTGAGTTATGAAAGGTAATATCACAATTCATTAAGTTATAGTTCATGAATATGGATGCCATAACTCCTGAGAGGATTATGAGTTAACTGGAAATATTCTTGTAAGATTCATATTTATATCATGCAATGAGAGACCCAAATTATCAAACTAAAATTCTATGTCCTAAATTCTTTAGTACTTCATGAAGCTAAGATGTGGATAAAAGTGTTCCATGTAAGTTTCATGACTCACACCCAAGCAATTAAAGCTTGTTGGGTTCAAGATCAAAGTGTGAATGGAGAATGGAGGGAACCAAGTGTAGGGAAAGAATTGAGATAACACTAAAAAATGGAAAGTGTACTCAAAATTGAAAAGTCTACTAATTCTCCCACATTGGTGGGAGAAGAAAAATTTCAAGTTCTTATATTAAGGAACACTTACTCCATATGGTAAGTGAGGCAAGAAAGAAGAGGTGCCTCGAGTCGTCGTCATTGTCGCTCGACTTTAGCTTCGAAAAATGATCAATCGATGAGATCTATATTTTTGGACCAAATTTATTTAAACATAGGAATTTCCAGTACGATCCAAATGGAAAAAACATAACACCGTTTTTCTCCTTCATTAAAATGCATGCATGTAGTACAGAAAGAAAGTGAAATGGTGCTTCAGAAGGGATGCAACTCTTCGATGAAATTACACACTGATCTAGGAAAAGAGGTGTATTTTCGAATCATTTTAACTGTCTAGTACTGATTCGATGAACAGACATGATGTAACACCCTGCATGTTTCTAAGATAGGAAGTGAATAAGTATTCCTACGTATGAAATCTCCTATCCTGTGATTCATACTTGAGTACATGACTTACAATGAATATCCTAGTGATAGGATATCTTATGATGCATTAAGCATGTTCATATGAGTCACTTAAGGTAATACAAGCTAAGAGTTTTTGAATCCATCAAGTTTTAGTGTTCGATTTTATAAGGGTCATCTTTGAATGAGTATAACTCGATGTTAATATGGTATTTTGGCTGATTTAGACCCACCAAATTGTAGATAATCTAATTAGCTTTCCAACGATACCAATTTTGCCTTAATCCAATACCCGAGCGAAAAGTTATGCCCATTTTCGTGAGAGATAGTAAGGATAGGCGATTGGCTAGGTGCCGCCCAACCAAACATAGGCGATTGGTTAGGCGCCGCCCAACCTAGCTTAGGCAATCACTTGGGCTCCGCCTAAGTCAGTTCCAAGTGCCAAAAACACTCCGTTTTGAGTTATTTTAAGGGTAATTAAGTCTTTTAACACTCCTTACACGTCCCTAAACTTAACCCTATGAAATATATAGCTTCTAAACATATTACAACCCTATTATCATCTCAAAGCTCATAATCCAAGAGCTCTAAAAGAGAAAAATAACTAGGGTTGCGTAACTAAGCTTGAAGATCTGATTTCAAGAAAATTCCTCTGTCAATCATCAAGAATCTTCCTTCTAAGGTATGCGTGAGTTGATTCATGGACTCTTTTCGTCCATGAATCTCAAGAACCATCTTCTAAATTTTGCATTATGATGTTTATGTTGTTGGTGGTTGATGTTCATGTGGTTGGAGTTTGATGATGCCTAAGATGAGATCTTTGTATGTTTATTGTGAGGATATGGTGGTATTTAACGTATAAATATGTGAAATTGGAGATTGAATATTTGTAATCTTGATGAATCTACCTATGCCTAAGATGTGCATGTAAGGTGTTTGTGAAAATACCTAAGGGAATAGAAATCATACTTTTATGACATAATAAGTCCTAAATGACTATTCCATGTTCTAAGTTTATGTTCAATGTGATCCCCATGCTATTGTCTTGAATTGAAGAAGTTGTACGAGATGCTCATGATATTGTTGCGATATGGAATGACCATGTTATTGAAGCCATGCAAGTATATACGTGTTGTGTGCATTCCCGATCATGTGATAGTTTGTTGAGAATCATTCTTATTATGAAAGCCTTACTTATGATATTGTGAATTGTGGACTCAAATCTTGTGATCAAGTCATGTCATGTGTGTCAGTTTCCTCCTATTGAGTCCTGGGGGTACTTGTACCCAAAAACTATAGCTGTGTGCCTAGAGTCATGTCATGTTTCACGATATTCGAACTCAAGCTATGATTCCATAGACTTCAGTCAGTCATGTGACTCAGGAAAACTTCATGATCTTAGTCAGTTGTCAGATATCAGTAACATTTCACTAGTCAACGAAATTCAGTAAGATTAAGTCATGCACAATCAGTTATTCATGTACAGTCCCTCCAGATGGAAGTAGAGGTTAGCACCTAGTGAACCCAAGGATGGGAACTCACCCGCCAGTTCAGGGTGTGATTCTTAGTAGTCATCCTTGTGTTCCAGAACTACGTAGCCAGCATAGGTTGAGATATCTTAACCCGTCATATTAGGGTTGATGAGGTGGCTTAACCCGTCAGTTTAGGGTTTCCACTGTTCTCATTGAGTACCCGCCAGATAAGGGTCACTCACAGGCTGTCCTTACCCATGGCACAGTATTGACACCCCTCCAGTCGGGGTAGAGATTGGACCCCAGCTTAGCCATAACGGCATACATGGGGTATATCGGTTAAACACTACTTCCCACAGTTTCAGTATCAGTCTCAATAAAAGAACTCAGGGCGTTCTTCAGATTTTAGTATATAAAGGACTGTCAGATACAGTCATCCTTGTTATCAGTTTCAGTATTAGTCATGACAGTTATCAGTAAGCCATGTATTAGCTTACAGGTCATGCTATCACGTATTCACCGTCCCAGTTTCTATATATGTGTGTTTGCACTCCCACATTCATATTAGTCAGTCAGTGTTGTTTATGCATGAAACCCTTTATGTTTAGCCTACCTTCCTCGTATACTCAGTACTCAAGTTGTACTGGCACATTTGTCCTATGGTGCTTTCTTTTCAAGTTACACCATAGGTTCCGAGACATGAGCTCCATCCCAGCAATAGTGGTAGCATTCCAGTCGCAGAGACACAGTGAGTCCTCATTGATTCGAGGACAATATGATTTAATACATTTATTTATTTCTTCAGTTCAATTTTATGGAGTTAGTTACATGTTCCTTCAACTCCTTATTCAGATAGTTTAGAGGCTTTCAGATTTACGTTCAGACTTAGCTTTCAGATTGAGTTGTTTTAGGTATTTTCACCCACATGATTTTATTCAGTTGAACCTTATAGCCTTACAGTTCTATGTATTCCGCATTATTATATCATAATTTGCAGTATACAGGTACAAATATCAGTCATGGGTTAGCTTGTGGTCCCTCGGGGTCATGAGCACCGTGTAGTATTCCGGTTCAGCGAATCGGGTTTTGATGAACAGACATGACTATTCCAGAAGATACATCTTTTCGAATGAATTATTGCCTCTTTTCAGAAGAGGCACCTAATGGCTATATAAACCTGCGTTTTTTCACAGGTTTAGACACGAAAATTTCTTGCATTAAAACACTTCTTGCTTTATGAAATACTCTTCGTGTGATCATCTAATCGTTGAGTGAGTTCGAAGAGAATTCGATTGTTTGAGGTACCACTACAGTTGGATTGTTAGGCCATTTTATTTTGGGAGGAAAATTCCATAACCTCGGATACTTGAGAGGAATTATTTACTTAAGGACACTCCATGAATTCAGAGGACTTGACCTTTTTATGCTTCATCTAATTTTTTGAAAAACACATTTCTTTGAAAGGTTATTTTGATCTTGTATTGAGGGTGTTACATAACTTCATAGGTGTTTTTGTTATATACTTGAACTTGTGTTGAAGTTGTTGTGTCAAAATACAGATTTTTGTGTACCCGTAAAATAACAATCATAAGAAAATAATATTTTTAGAATCTGTATACCTTGGTTTATGGAGATTAAAGCTTTAAGCTTTCTACTCTATTTGAACTTAAATAGTGGTTTGAAGAAATAAAATCTTCATCAAAGCTAAATATCACTCGGTTGACGATTGAAAGTCATAAAAACTTCATCGTTAAACTAGAAACAGGTGGTGTTTAAAATTGTTGCAACTTTAAGTAGTATTTCGATATACTAACTTTACTGTCTTGTTGTGATAGAAAAATAACTTATGACAGTCAAATGAATGATGCTGCAATGACTGTGGAAACAACTAATATTGCCATAATGAGTCATACGAGTGCTCTACAGGCAATGGCACCAGCGGAGAAACTCAGAAAATTCATAGGTGTTGATTTCAAAAGGTGCCAACAGAAGATGTTCTTCTACCTTACAACTCTGTGTCTTCAAAGATTCACATCTGAAGAAGCTCCAGAGGTGCCCGAGGGAGCTTCAGACTAGGAGAAATTTGTCGTTATAGAGGCATAAAAACACTCTGATTTTTTATGCAGGAATTACATTCTAAATGGCCTCCAAGATAAACTGTACAACGTGTATAGTAGAATGAAGGAGACAAAAGAGTTATAGGGTACGCTAGAAAGAAAATACTAGACTGAGGATGTTGGAACCAAGAAGTTCTTCGTTGCAAGATTCCTTGAGTTTAAAATGATTGACAACAAGTCTGTTGTATCTCAAGTCCAGGAACTACAAGTGATCATCCACAATCTCCTCATGAAAGGTATGGGTTTGATGAATACCTTAGTTGAACATATTAAAAATATTCTTGATGTGCACCTAAACTTTATTGTAGGTTTGATCGTGAATGAGGCATTTCAAGTCACGGCGATAATAGAGAAGTTACCACCTATGTAGAAGGACTTCAAGAACTACTTGAAACATAAGAGAAAAGAGATGTCAGTCGAAGATCTTATAGTAAGACTGTGCATTGAAGAAGACAATAAAGTCGTGGAAAGAAGATCAAAATAAAACTCTACAATAAGTGGAGCAAATATTGTAGAAGACGACCACAACAACTCCAAAAAATGGAAGAAAGCTGGACAGAATAACAATAAAACTAAGAATAAATTCAAGATAAAATGCTTTAACTATGGCAAGATTGGCCACAAGTCAACGGATTGTCATGCTCAAAAGAAAGGCAAAAAGAAAGACCAAGCAAATATGGCTGAATCCAAGAAAGAAATGAACGATCTGTGTACAATTCTATCTGAATGCAACTTGGTGGGAAATCCTCGAGAGTGGTGGATGGATTCTGGTGCCACCCGCCACGTTTGCGCAAATAAGGAGTTGTTTGATGCTTTTGCTCTGGCTCAAGGCGAAGAGAAGATATATATGGCCAATTCCGCAACTGCAAAAGTTGAAGGAGCAGGAAAAGTCTGCCTAAAAATGACATCAGGCAAAGTGTTGACTTTGAACAATGTCCTGTATGTACCGGAGTTATGAAAGAACTTAATTTCTGTATCACTTCTAGACAAAAATGGATTCAAATGTGTATTTATTTTTAGAAAATTATACTTAATAAAGGAGAAGTGTACATTGGAAAGGAGTGTACATTGGAAAGGGCTACCTCATTGAGGGCCTATTCAAAATGAATGTAATGAATGTTAAAATCAATAAAAGTTTAGTTTCTTCTTACTTGCTTGAGTCTAATGATTTGTGGCATGAATGATTAGGACATGCCAATTTTAAAACATTGCGAAAACTGATTAACTTAGAAGTTTTGCCAAACTTAAAGTGCAATAAATCAAAATGTCAAACATGTGTGAAATCAAAGTATGCTAAGCATCCATATAAGTCCATTGAATGGAATTCCAATCCCTTAGACTTAATACACACTGACATTTGTAATTTGAAGTCAACACTATTTCGTGGTGGAAAAAAGTATTTTATAACTTTTATTGATGATTGCACTAGATATTGTTATGTTTATTTGCTAAATAGTAAGGATGAAGAAATAGATACATTTAGGCAATATAAAATAGAAGTTGAAAATCAGTTAGAGAAAAAGATCAAAACTATAAGAAGTGATAGTGACGGAGAATATGAATCTCCCTTTGCGGAAATATGTGTAGAGAATAAAATTGTCCATCAAACTACGACCCAATATTCACCTCAATATCATGGAATTATGGAAAGGAAAAACCAAACCTTGAAGGAAATAACAAATGCCTTACTTATAAGTTCAGGTTTATCATAAAATTTATGGACGAAAGCTATCTTTAGCGCTAACCGAATACTCATTAGAGTTTTGAATAGTAAGACACAATCAATTCCATATGAAAAATGGAAAGAAAGGAAACCCAACTTGAAATATTTCAAAGTATGGGGGTTCTAGCGAAGGTCCAAGTTTCTATGCCTAAAAGGGTAAAGATAAGACCTAAGACCGTGGACTGCGTGTTCATAGGATATGCTAAAAGTAGTAAAGCATGTCGGTTTTTAGTTTATAAATTCGAACATCTGGATATCAATGAAAATATGGTAATTGAATCAGATAATGCTGAATTCTTTGAACACATTTATCCGTATAAAATTAGACATGAATAATCTTGTGGGGGGTCTAAATGACCTCAAGATGAATCAAGTGAGGATGTACATAATGATGAGAATCCAACACGTAGTACATGTCAAAGAACGTCCACTTTGTTTGGATCAAATTTTGTAATATTTCTCTTAGAAAATGAGCCTTAGACATTTAAAGAAGCAATGGCATCTTCAGACTCATCCTTTTGGTAAGAGATAGTCAATAGTGAGATTGATTTAATCTTAAGCAACCATACATAGGAATTGGTTGATCTTCCTCCAGGAAATAAACCTTTAGGTTCTAAATGCATCTTCAAAAGAAAAATGAATGCGGCTGGTACTATTGACAAATACAAGACAAGACTTGTAGTAAAAAACTTTAAATAGAAAAAAGGCCTTAATTACTTTGATAAATACTCTCCTCTAATGAGGATAACGTTAATTCAGATGTTAATTGCCTTGGCAGCGGTATATGGTCTTTAAATCCATCAAATGGATGTGAAAACAATATTCCTAAATATAGAATTGGAGGAAGAAATTTACATAAAACAACTTGAGGGGTTTTGTGGTACCACAAAAAGAAAATAAGGTGTGTAACCTTGTTAAGTCACTTTATGGACTAAAACAAGAACCTAAACAATGACATGCGAAGTTTGTCCAAACCACGTTGGCAAACGGGTTCAAAATAAATGAATCTGATAAATGTGTTTACATTAAATACACTTCAAATCACCAAGTCATCATTTGTTTGTATGTGGATGATATGTTGATGATCAGTAGAGACATTTCTGACATAAATGCTATGAAATGAATGCTTGAGAGCATGTTTGATATGAAAGAACTTAGAGTTGTGGATGTGATCTTAGGGATAAAAATCCAAAGAACTCCACAAGGATCGATATTGTCACAGTCTCATTACATTGAAAAAGGTACTTGACACATTCAAGTATTTGGAATTTGGTATTGCCAAAACTCCATTGGATGTGAGCTTCACACTTCAAAAGAATGAGGATGAAAGTGACTCACAATTGGAATACGCAAGAGTCTTAGGATGTTTAATGTATATCATAAACTGTACATGACCATACATAGCATGTAGTATTAGTAAGTTAAGTCGATACACGAGTAATCCCCATAAAACTCATTGGATGACAATGAAAAGGGTTTTGAGGTATGTTAAATACACTCAAGATTATGCTTTGCATTATAGTAAATATCCCGCGGTACTTGAAGGATATAGTGATACAAATTGGATCATCGGATTAAATAAAGTAAAATTCATGAGTGGATATGTATTTACTATAGGTGGAGGAGCAGTCTCTTGGAAATCATCCAAACAAACATGTATTTCTTGCTCCACAATAGAATCTTAATTTATCGCATTGGATAAAGCCAGTGAAGAAGTAGAATGGCTCTAAAATTTCTTGAAAGATATTTCTTATTATCCCAAACCAGTGGCATAGTATGTATACACTACGATAGCCAAGCTACAATAGGTAGGGTAGGAAGCATGATGTACAGTGGAAATCTCATCACATAAGTCGAAGACATAATACCATTAGAGAACTTCTCTCTAGTGGAATTATCACTATTGACTATGTGAAGTCAAAGGATAATGTGTCAGATCCATTTACAAAAGACCTATCTAGTGAAGGAGTTGAGAGGACATCCAAGGGAATAGATTTATGGCCTAGGACAAGTCAACATGGCGGTATCTCTACCTAGCAGACTGGAGATCCCAAGAGCTAGGTTCAAGGAGATCAAACAAAGTTGTGTCTGACAGGTTCAACATTGTCAATATACCTAACCCATTCTCATGATGTAGATAATGTTTAGTAAACAAGGATAAGACTTATGGAGTGAAGTCTTTTAACGATTATCTAAGTTTGGCAGATTTGACCAAATAGTTAGTAAAGGCCTATTCTCTAAGCTTTCATGAGACGGGGACATGTCCATGGCTGAAACAAATAAAACCGTGAGAACCATAAACAGTAAAAGGATGGTTGTATGACATATATTATCTACGTGTACATTAAAGTTTGATGGTTCAAAGATATCAAATCTACCGATTGATCGAGTGCATCCGATGCATGTTCACTATGGAAAGTTCAAAGGAAAACTCACTTATCTAGATGCAATCAGTCTTTGCTTGATGATCACATACTTGTCTATAAAGTTTTACAAAAAAAGCAGCCATTCCCCATTCACGTGGGGGATTATTGGGTTCAAGATCAAAGTGTGAATGGAAAATGGAGGGAACCAGGTGGAGGGAAAGAATTGAGATAACACTCAAAAATGAAAAATACACTTAAAATTGGAAAGTCTACTAGTTCTCCCACATTGGTTGTAGAAGGAAACTTTTAAGTGTTTAAATTAAGGAACACTTACTCCATATGGTAAGTGAGGAAAGAACCAAGAGGTGCCTCGCCCTGTCATCGTTGTTTACTGGACTCGGCTTCAGATTTGAATTTGGATTTATCAAATGATCTATCGATGAGATCTATCTTTTTGGACAAAATTTATTTTAAACTTAGGAATTTCTAGTCTGGTCCAAAAGGGAAAAACACAACACAGTTTTTCTCCTCCATTAAAATGCATGTGTGCAGAGTAGAAAGAAAATCGAAATACTGCTTCGAAAGGGATGCAACTCTTCGACGAAATGACACACTGATTCGGGAAAAGAGGTGCCTTTTAGGATAGTTGTGAATGTCCAGTAAAAAGACACATCGATTTGATGAATAAACATGAATATTTCAATGAACAGACATGACTCTTCTAGAAGATACATCTTTCCGAATGAACCATTGCCTCTTTTCGGACGAGGCACCTAATGGTTATATAAACCTACATTTTTTCATAGTTTTAGACACAAAAATTTCTTGCATTATAATAATTCTTTCTTTCTGATATACTCTTTGTGTGATCATCTAATTGTTGAGTGAGTTCAAAGAGAATCTATAATTTGAGGTACCACTACAGTCGGATTGTTAGATCATTTTATTCTGGGAGGAAAATTTCATAACCTCGGATACTTGAAGGGAATTATTTTCTTAAGGACACTCCCTGAATTCGGCAGACTTGGCCTTTTTTTTTGCTTCATCTAATTTTTTAAAAAACACACTTCTTTGAAAGGTCATTTTGATCTTGTATTGAGGGTGTTACATAACTTCATAAGTATTCTTGTTATATACTTGAACTTGTGTTGAACTTGTTGTGCCAAAATATAGATTCTTGTGTACCCATAAAATAATAAATTTTTTAGTCGAATATCTTAGCAAATGATTAAAATCCATACCTTCCAGTTATAAGAAAATAGATCTAACCATGATCTCCATTAAGTTCTCAAATTGGGGATAATTTTTCAAAAACTTTACAAAGTTCATGATACAAATCAAAACATAAAAAGATAATCATAAAGTCATGAATTTCCAAGATTCCATAAATTTCTTAGGCTATAAACTAGTGAGGATGGGCTCTACTAGTGTCGATGTTGTGTATTGCTTATGTAACACAGGGTCTGCCAAAACTGCAGTACATTTGTCTACCAAGTATAAGTTAACAACCAGCTTATAAGTAGAGACCTAATGACTGGTTGTGTAATACCTTGAATTAGACTAATGTCATAAATACTCTAAGACATGTGAGAAAAAAGCACTGGAGGAAAGTAAATAACGTATTATAACCGTAGGACTTGGGTCACTGGTGTATCACATAGATCAAAACTAGAAACTTTATAGAAACTATATATAAAAAGAGACACAATCATGCAACAATAATAATATGGAGTCAAAGAAAGAGTAAATATGCTTAGGAATTAAGAGTTGAAAAAGATATAGAAGATGTCTTCTTTTGATCAACATATTATATTCTTAGTGTTGTCACTGAAGATAATAAAATTCTATCCATGCAATTAAGAAAGAACAAAAATCCAAATAACAGAAAAGTTCTTTGATTTCCTGGATAGGATTCTACTACCATCAAAACACATCCATGATTTTAAAACTTGGTATTAAAGCAAAGAGTTCAAGTATCCTAGGGTGTCTATGAAGTCATTTCTAGTAGAGTCTTTTTTATAGGTGTAAATCATACCACACTTATAATGGGGAGGCTATGGGGCAGGAGGCGTTTCTTACTCTTTCATAGAACTATGTCATAAGAAACTTACTCAGATTCGTGTGTTGCTTGAATTTCTCTGTCTATACCTAATCTTTAAGGTGGTTGGATTTTTGAAGCTCATATACATATCAATATGGTGGTCTGTGATGGAGCTATCAGATATCTAAGAGACCGCATATAATGACCCGAGACTACCCCTAGTCGACACGCGGTGCTTGGAACCAAAAGAGATACCAAGCTAACCATGAAATGTCATACTATTAAGTAACTGAATTATAATACATTCAATAACAGGTTCTGTTGTGCGGAAACCTAATTATACTAAAAATTTAAAATAGATATAATACTGATAAAAATTTACAATCAGATAAATTTGAAGGAAGAAACTGAATTTACATGACTGACTCTGACTGACATCTATGAAGACTCTACTATACTGACTATAGATAGCTGGGACATGCCTCCAACTACCACTAATCAATACATATGAAAAATAAATGAACTGTACATGAACTAAGACTATCTGGAGTTCCTAAAATAAGAGAACTCCTCACCAGCTGGCTGAAAACTATAACTGTCTGATCATGATGTGTAGGATACAAGTGGTACCTATATTTTGAAACAATGTAGCCACACAGACGTATATGTGGATCAGAACTTCTGTAATATACTGAATATGCGGGGGTGAATGATATAAGTAAAACTGATTTCATACATTATCTTAAAATATGCATGCTAAGTGAAGTAGACTCACCAATAGATTGGAATAAACTGAAAGCTAAATTATCTTAAAACATGAGTAAAAAACGTGATCTGATAAAATGGTGAATCACTACACTTAGTTACTTAAAATTGTACTTTTATAATATAAGTAGAACTGAAGATGGGATACGAAAACACATGGATACTGTATGAATACTGGGTCTGAAACTATGTGATGAAGGCTGACGTAACTTGAGGATCATAATATAAAATCATATGGAGCACGAATAATAAATGTTCAGAACCAAACATAACATGTGCTAAGCTTATCTAAGTAACTGAATAGTTAATAACTGAATACTGGTCATGTAAGACTTAACTGTACTTAGTCTAAATAACTGGGCTGAAACTGTGGAGTATTGTGCTTATGAGGTAAGGACTATCAAAACAACCTGAGATAACTGAGTGTGAATGCCTAAAAACTGTAGTATCTGGGAATGTAAGACCAAACGTATAACATGATTTTGAAATAGTCTGTAAACAGAACTATATAAATACTGATAACTGAGTGCTATGGTCTAGCAAAACTGATCTGCACGCTGTACTCAGTACTGTAACTGAGACTGTGGGAGGTATCATCTAACTGACAAGCCCCAATTTGAGCTAATCGAGGACCAACCTATAACCCCAGTTAGAAGAGTATTAGTACCGTTCCACGAATACTAACCTTGGCTGTGTGGATCTACTAAAATGAAGTCCCTAAGGACTAAAGAGTCACCCTCTACTGTAGGTGCTTTGGTGAGATATGTGTCAACCCTCAACTGGCAGGTTAACATCTCAAACCTATGGTGGCTACGTAGTTCTAGATTATGGGGACTGCTACTAAAGGTCACATTCTCAATTGGCTGGTGAGCCCCCATCCCTGGGTTCGCTCGGTGCTAAATCCTACTCTCAACTAAACTGACACGGATTACTTACTGGTATTCTTAAAATAATAGTGCGTACAGATTCTGAGATAATTATTAATATGTAAATTGATATAGGGACTGAAATCGGACCGAGCTAATATAATTGGACTTACAACTGACCATATTGTTTACTGAATGATATTTGCTATGGTATAACTGAAATCATTCTATAGATACTGAAAACTAGATAAACAGCTAAATTTCAGATATTCATAATCCCTAGGACTCGATAGCAATAATAACGAGGACACATGAAAATATTTGAAACCATGATATGTAAGCATTATTCAAAACCCTTACTTGGTCGATTCATCATACACACGGGGATCATGAACTTGAACATGGAAATATCTCAAACATGGGAGCATAGCATGATTACATAACTAAAATCAAGAATTGGGGAATTTACATGAAATTTTTTTGAAATAGGACATGGGCGTTTCGTCAAAACATGTTAAAATCATAGATTGAATGTAAGAATGTCTTAAACATGAGGAAACAATAGAGTTACATGAAAGAATTTATAACGTGGGGATTCATCTTGAAATTGATTGAACATGATATGAGAATTTCATCAAACATGTGGGAGGCAGGAATTTAAAATATGGGAATATTGCTAAACATCATGAATTTAGGATCTATCATGGAATTTATTTGAATAAAGCATGGAAAACTCAAATTCATAGCATGAGAAATTCAAAATCTTACATGGAATCATACATGGGTTGAATTGAATTAAAAACACCATGAAAACATGAAATTCAGTCTTTCTTGAACATACAAAATACCGTAATAATGGAAAATTCATTCTTTAATTAAAAGATAAGGATTTTTGGGCTCCATAGGTGAAAGAGGACCTTGGATGAACTCCCACATACCTTAAAACTTAAAATCTCGAAGAAGAAACAAAATCTTGAAAGCTTTCTTGAATTGGGAAACTTGATTCTTGATTGTTCTTGAAAATAGAATGGTGAAACTTTGGATTTCTTGGAGTTAAAGTTGGAGTTTTAGAGTTTCTTGGAGAGAAATTTGGTGAATAATGAGTGTATGTTGCTTAGAATGATGACTAATATGCTGTTTTTATGACCTGGGTTGAGGTGAGAAAAGACCGAATTGCCTCTCACTCTTTTAAACCAAAAATTCATAACCCAGATTGCAATACTGCACATTACCGCGATGCGGTACCATCGCAGCAGCTTACTGCCTAACACGAAAAATGCTGATATCGTTGGAAAGCTAATTCAATTATCTATAATTTGCTAGGTATTGAGCTAAAATATTCTATGTATATAAAAAGTTAAACACGTTCAAAGCAGACCCTTGTAGAATCGAACCCCAAATTTTGGACTAATCTAAGGTTCTTAGCTCAACTTGGCTCTAAGTGATTCTAGGAACATTATTTACCTATTAAGCACTTCACACACTAGGATAAATTTCATGACACATGCATTTCAAATTATGGATCAAAAATATGGCAAATGCACCTTCACCGCGATGCGGTGGAATTACGTTGAGCTACTGGAATTTACCATTCAAACAATGAGCGAGATTTAGTGGATTAGCATGATGCGAGCTTATCACGCTGCATTTCTGGAAATAGACGAGTTCAATTTTTCACCTTGGTGCGATGCAGCACCATTGCGGTGCTTCACTGGAAAAAGGACGAGTGTGATTTTGTACTTCACTGCGATGCGGTGTGTTCGCGGTGAGCCACTGGAAATACAATCCGAACATGATTCAAACCTCGTCCAAAAATTCTGAATCTTTCCCGAGACATGCTTCTTACACCCCTGAACATGAATCAACTCAAAAACCATTGTCTTAGAGCTTGGAAGGTGATATTAAAAATCCGCAGAGTTAAGGATTCAAATATATAATAAAGTCTCCATCACTTAGTGAAATTTTTAGGATCTAAGATTCTTATGTATGTACTAGGAGGTGAACTGAACTAAGGATAATACGAGGTATTAAAATATCTCCCCCTTGGGAATATTCGTCCTCGAATAAAACTGGTTAGACTGAGAGTACTATTCTAAGGCAATAAAGATATATTTTGAATATGCATGACTTGAAACATGATTGCATAAATAAGTCTGAGCATAATACATGAACGGAACTTAATATGTGAATAAATACACTGACATGAGAATGGTCATAAGGCTGAGATAGAAATGAGAGAGCCAACTTATGAGTAACTATTACTTCAAGTTGGATCTTGTTCCATGAGGAAGAGATAAAATATTTAAGACATGAATACTAGGGGTATTACATTTCCCTCTTGGGATACTTCATCCCTCAAATGATACTGACTTGGTTGAAATACTAAGGAAAGACTGAGATGATGCACGAGACACTTATGAATTGAATCATGGCTGAATATCTAGAATCTGAATCTGATGCCTGATGCATGAACTAAACTAAATTTATGATATGCATGGCCGTGAATGAATTACCTCATGAATAGGAAAAATGGGAAACCATAGAAACTTATTTATCTGATTACTAGATTGGATTACTGGCTATACAGACTAAATTATACTAAAAGCCTAAACTCAACTATACATTCCACTTCAAAACTGCACTTCACATGAGGTTACTTAAGATATTCACATGGGCACTGAGCAATCTACCTACTGAAGTCTGAGCTAAACTAAATTCTCTCACTATGTTCGAGCCTACTCGAATCTATAAAAGGAACCCATAACACTGTAATACTAATCTGAATCATGAATTTAATACCCTCTGTGCTTTCACAACTTCTTATCATCACTATTTTGACATAAAAAAAGGGCACTGAATGGTTAGAACACAAGGACCTGAGGAATAAAGTATCAATGACATGAATTTGTCAGAGAGGTCTAAACTGCGGACATACATGACATAAATCTAAATTTCACTGATCATTAAAAGTATGGCTAGGGTACTTAGACCTGAACATATTGTAAAGCATTAGTACATGAGTCATGAGCTACATGACCCAAGTTTGGAGTTCATGAATTCATGGAACATGATTCGTACCATTGAGTAAACTGGAACTCCTCATACTAGGAATTGAGAGAGTACATGGTTCTCTATTATATGCATGAACACGAACTATGATCATGGAGTTGACATGTAAGACATGAGTAGATATCGTGAAAGCATGAGTAGATATCGTGATGACTGAAATACAACACTGAAATAAGAATGGGTTAGGAATTATCCTCCCTTACTGATGTTCTACCATACTCTAGCATCACTACTTAAATCTGAGGGCCTGACTTAGTTACTTGTTCTATCATCCCCCCCTTAGCCTTAAGCTATCATTCTAAGTCTGTGAACCACTTAATAAACTCTAACTGAGCTACAACCACTTTACTCTAGAGCCCGAGGTTTAACGAAACACATAAATACTAAACTCCCATAGAAAATACTACCCTTAACTTTCTTTAGCTTATACAATTATCATCACATACTTTCACTCTTCTTGACACATACTTGCCTCACTAAACACATCACCTACTTCTATTTCTTCATAAACTACTAATATCATATCTCTTAACTTACATCCACACCATTATATTTAATTTTGAATCAACAAGCTTAAATTCTTGCATACACTATTTCAAGCCTACTGATTCACCTTTTATACAACTAGCCCCATGAATACATAATCTTCTCAATCCAGATAACACTATCCCAACTCTACTACTGCTAAACTTCTGGGCTCATGCTTCTAACTCTATATCATATACTGAAAAAGGGATTCTGAGAAGGGATCTGAAAGCACATCTGACTTTAGCTTAAAGCACGATTTTTATAAACATGAATGAATTACTTCAAACTTAGAAACTTAAAATCACTGCTGGGATACTTTCTAGCCTACGTGAAATCCAATACCTGTCTGTAGGGACTATCTGAGAAAGCTTTACCTGTAGGAATTTGAGCTTCATTATTTTTGTTACCTTGAAAGTAAGGTAGAGTTGACATGAGTGGAGCATGATGAGAATCAACATCAATTTCTTAGAGAACGTTTCTATAGCATGATCTGAGATATGAAAGAAAGGAAACATTTCCTAAATGCCCTGTAGCCTCTAGAAGAAAAGTATAGATGTCTCCGTACCGTTCTGTAAGACTCTACTATACATGGCTTCATAGACACCCTAGGACGCTTGAACTCTGTGCTCTGATACCAAGTTTGTAACAAACCGAGACTACCCCTTAGTCGTCACACGGTGCTTGGAACCACAAGTGATCCCAAGTTAACCCATGAACTGACATACTATTAAGCAACTGAATTATAATACATTCAATAATAGGTTCTGTTGTGCGGAGACATAATCATACTAATAATCTAAAATAGATACAATACTGATAAAACTTTACAATCTGATAAATCTGAAGAAAGAAACTGAATTTACATGACTGACTCTGATAGACATCTATGAAGCCTTTACTATACTGACTATAGATAGCTGGTACATGCCTCCAACTACCACTAATCAATACATATGAAATATAAATGAACTGTAAATAAACTAAAATTGTCTGGAGTTCTCGAAATAAGAGAACGCATCACCTGCTTGCTGGAAACTACAACTGTTTGATAATGATGTGTGGGCTACAAGTAGTACCTATATTATGAAACAATGTAGCCACACAAACGTATATGTGGATCAGTATTTCTATAATATACTGAGTATGCAGGAGTGAATCCAATAAGTAAAACTGATTTCATACGTAATCTTAAAACATGCATGGTAAGTGTAAGTAGACTCACCAATAGGCTGGAATAAACTAAAAGTTGAATTATCTTAAAACATAAGGAATAAATGTGATCTGATAAAATAGTGAATCATTACACTTAGTTACTCAAAACTGTACTTCTATAATATAAGTAGAACTGAAGCTGGGATACAAAAACACATGGATACTATATGAATACTGGGTCTTAAATTATGTGATGGAGGCTGACGTAACTCAAAGATATGAATATAAAATCATACGAAGCACGAATGCATAAACGCACAAAACCAAACATAGCATGTGCTAAGTCTATCTGAGTAACTACATAACTGATAGCTGAATAGTAGTCATGTAAGGCTGAACTATGCTTAGTCTAAATAAATGGCTGAAACTGT
Source organism: Capsicum annuum (assembly GCF_002878395.1). Taxonomy (NCBI): domain Eukaryota; kingdom Viridiplantae; phylum Streptophyta; class Magnoliopsida; order Solanales; family Solanaceae; genus Capsicum; species Capsicum annuum. The sequence goes on along the minus strand of NC_061120.1, from coordinate 161,957,389 downwards.
GGAGTACTATGCTTATGAGTTAAGGAATATCAAAACAACATGAGATAACTGGGCTTGAATGCATAAAACTGTAGTATCTGAGAATGCAAGACCAAATGTATAACATAATTTTGAAATAGTTTGTAAACTGAAATATTGAAATACTGATAACTGAGTGCTATGGTCTAACAAAACTAATCTACACGTTGTTTGAGTACTGTAACTGAGACTGTGGGAGGTATTATCTAACCGACATACCCCAATCTAAGCTAATCAGGGTCCAACCTGTAGCCCCATTTGGAAGGGTGTCAGTACCGTGCCACGGGTACTAACCTTGGCTGTGTGGATCCACTAAAATAAAGTCCCAAAGAAATAAAGAGTCACCCTCTACTGGGAGGTGATCTGGTGATATATGTGTTAACCCTCAGCTGGTAGGTTAACATCTCAAACCTACGCTGGTTACATAGTTTTGAAATGTGGGGACTGCTACTATAGGTCACACCCTCAACTGGCAGGTGAGCCCCCATCCCTGGGTTCGCTCGATGCTAAATCTTACTCCCAACTAAACTGACATGGATTACTAACTGGTTCATGCACTGATAACTAATAACTGATAAGCTCAGGTCATGGTATTTTAAAAATAACAGTGCATACAAATTCTGAGGTAATTATTAATGTGTAAATTGATACTGAGACTGAAATCGAACTGAGCTAACTTAATTGGACTCATAACTAACCATATTACTGACTGAATGATATTTTCTATAGTATAACTGAAATCATTCTGTAGATACTGAAAAGTAGGTAAACAATTAAATTTTGGTTATTCGTAAACCCTAGGACTCGATAGCAATAATAATGAAGACACATGAAAACATTCGAAACCATGATAGGTAAGCATTATTCAAAACCCTCACTTGGGCAGTTCATCACACACACGGGGATCATGAACTTGAACATGGGAATATCTCAAACATGAGAGCATAGCATGATTACAAAACTAAAATCATGAATTAGGGAAGTTACATGAAATTCATTTGAAATAGGACATGAGCGTTTCATCAAAACATGTTTAGATCATAGCTTGAACGTAAGAATGTCTTAAACATGAGGGAACAATAGAGTTACATAGCAAAATTCATAACTTGGAGATTCATCTTGAAATTAATTAAACATGATATGGGAATTTCATCAAACATATGGAAGGCATGAATTTAAAACATGAGAATATTGCTAAACAAATTTAAACCTTGAAGAAGAAACAAAATCTTGAAAGCTTTATTGAAGTGGGAAACTTGATTCTTAATTGTTCTTAAAAAAGGAATGGTGAAACTTTGGATTTCTTGCAGTTAAAGTTGGAGCATTAGGGTTTCTTGGAGAGAAATTTGGTGAATTATGAGTATATGTTGCTTAGAATGATGACTAATATGCTGTTTTTACGACCTGGGTTGAGGTGGGAAAAGACCCAATTGCTCCTCACTCATTTAAACCAAAAATCTGTAACCCAGATCGCGGTTTTGCACCTTACCTCAATGCTGTACCATCGCGACAGCTTACTGCCTAACACGAAAAATGCTGTAACTTTTCGTTCGGCTATCTGATTAAGGTGAAATTGATATTGTTGGAAAGATAATTCAATTATCTATAATTTGGTGGGTATTGAGCTGAAAATTTCTATGTATATAAAAGGTTAAACACATTCAAAGGAGATCCTTGTAGAATCGAACCCCAAACTTTGGATGAATCTAAGGTTCTTAGCTCAACTTGGCTCTAAGTGATTTCTAGGAACATTATTCACCTAATAAGCACTTCACACACTAGGATAAAGGTCCTGATATATGCATTTCAAATTATGGATCAAGAACATGGCAAATAGACCTTCACCGCAACACGGTGGAATCGCGTTGAGCTACTGGAATTTGCCATTCAAAGGACGAGTGTGATTTAGGGGCTTGGCGTGATACGAGCTTATTGCGTTGCATCACTAAAAATGGATGAGTATGATTTTGGTGCAACGCGGTCCTGTCGCGATGCTTCACTGGAAAAAGGACGAGTGCGATTTAACACTTCACCATGACGCGGTGCGATCGTGGTGAGCCATTGAAAATTTAATTCAAACATGATTTAAACTTCATTCAAAAATTTCTAAAATTTCTCGAGACATTCTCCTTACACCCCTGAACACGAATCTACTAAAAAATCATCGTCTCAGAGCCCAAAAAGTAAAATTAAAAATCTACGAAGTTAAGGAGTCAAATATATGACTATGTCTCCACCACTTAGTGAAATTTTCCGGTTCTAAGCTTCTTATGTATGCACTAGGAGCTGAACTGAATAAAGGATAATACGAGGTATTACATCGCATAATAGCTTAGGGGAGCCCACTTATCTGTTCAGGTTCTTTGTTTTGGAGGAATGCATTTGAACCTTGTTACTAATAATTTAGTATTGTTGTTACCTAAGAGATAGTGTAGTTTGGGGTATTATAAGTCATAAATGGTGGAACTAACCTAGAGCCAGAATACGAATTCAAAAGTGTAGTAGCCTAAAGTGAGTAAAATAATTTTTTGAGGTATGTATCTAAAATCATGTATCCGTTAAGTACATAATGTAGTGATGTATTCTTAGGTGTTTGATTAAGTGTAATAGGTTTTAGGTAGGTTGCATGGCAGCAAGGAGATAAAGAAGTGTTGGTTAAGATGACTTAGAGTAAGTCATTGTGTTAGTAAAGATAAAGTATAGGCTGTGAATAAGATAATAAAGTGGTGAAGAATTGATAGATTCTAGGTTCCACTCTGTGACTTTAAAGAAGAAACCCTTTGATGCTTATAGAGCTACAGGATAAATGGTATAATGTTGTTAAGGATAATGTGCTTGTAGGCTGCAATGAGATAAATGGCATGGTTAAGGTCGACTATTTTGTCACAAACTTGAAATGGCTAGTGGTTTTTAATTTGTATAGGCTATAGTACAAATTAGTGTAACTGGATAATATTGGCATCCACATTTAGTAGAAAACACAACATTTAAACTCTAGATGATCATGATAGTAAAATAGTAGTGGTGTGAGAGTAATAACACTAGTTTTGGGAAATAAATATAGAAGGTTTGAATTGGTGCAGGAATTTTAACTCAATAATTTAGGGAAAGTACAGATGTGCAAGCATGATACAAATATTGACTTAGAGCTAAAATAGTGAATTGTGGTTAAGTCATTTGATAAAGAAGGGCCTTAAGTTTTATGTTACATGAGATATATTCTAAGTTAAAGGTGCTATGTTTTCCTAGTTATTGCCTTGAGTTGCTAAGAGTGGAGAAGGCTAGAATATGAATTATATGGTGTTCTTATGATCATAGTTAAGGGGACTATAGATGGACGATATTGAGTCTCTTATTACGTTTTAGTTTCTAGTAATTTGGTGGATAGAAACTAAGAGGTGATGCTAGTAGACTAACAAGAGAATACTAGATTGTTAATTATTAGAGAAAGATGAGGAGTATCTTAGAAAGGAATCCTAGAAAGAAGTTTAGCATCTGTGAATATTTTAATTAGAGAGATTTTACCATTCATATATATAATGATACCCCAACCATGCTAGAGTAATGTGATTATATCTCAATTTTAGAGAATAGGTCCCGCAGACCCGAAATGTAGACTTTTGAACTAAGAGAATGGGTACTCATTTAGTGGGAGTTATGTTGTGCTTCTATCCTCAAAGTTATTAATTATGGACGGATATAAGGTAAGGTTCAATTATGTAGGGTAGTTAGATGGGAATAGAAGATAGGATCTCAAAATTTTAGACTAGCATGGTCGCAATATATGTGACACTTGGTGCTTTCGAGTTAGGCTTGAACATGGCAAGGGCATGGAATTAGATTCAGACTTTAATATTTGTACAAGCACATACGAGAATGGTAAGTTGGAAATATTAAAAATATGGTATTTAGAGGGGAAAAGGTAGTTTTGGAAGGTGTTGCTAAGATCTTTGATTACTGGTCATATCATTTACGGTGAAAATACTCCTATTCCTATTAACAACACACTCATGTTTCATTACATGGATCAAATTAGACTTATGTTCAAGTTTTATCATATTATTCATGCTCTATGAATCCAAGTCAGATAAACACGATACTCAAGTTATATGGAAGCTATATCTTTAAAATATTTCCTATGACCTATGTCTCCAATTTTTATGAATTCATGTCTATGTTGTTATATTCATGCCCCATAAAGCTCATTTCCTTTGTTATGTCTATATAAAATTCATGTATGCCATGCATTGTGCCTATGTATTCTCTCCATTGCCCATTATAAAGCTCCTCCTGTTAATAAAGTTTGTGTTGGTAAGTATTTGTTCAAGGAAAACTAGACTATGATAAGGTTCACATAAATCCATTCCAGTTATGACCATCATTAAAGGATGAATGATTCCAAGGGAGAGATATTGTTACACCTCATATTTTAAGTTTAATTTATAGTTGTTCGTTGAGGTGTTATGACAACATAATTTAGCTTAGTGAACTTCAAATTTAGTTGGAAATCAACTTGGGATGATTTGTATATGTTTTAGAGGTTATAGACATGTAGATCATACCCGAGGACAAAGATTTCACTGCTGCAACATCTTAGTGTTGCAAAGGAATGAAGAGGGGCAGCAACCAGCAAGCAATGAGCCACTGCTCATTAACTTGCCAAGTCTCCTCAAAGGCAATTTTATTGTTTCCTTTCTACCTTACCCCCTAAGAAATTTCAAACCCTTTTATTCATTAGTTCCTAGACATTTTTTTTAGCAAAGCATTATTTTAAGCATGTAACATCCCTCTATTTTCCATCAGTTTTATGCGTTAAAAAGAGCCCCCTATTTCACCTTAGTTTCACATGTTAAAAACTCTCCTTTATCCATTAGTTTCACAAGCTATTTAATCATCAAAAAATTCTAATCCTCCTCTCAAACTCAACCCGTAAGAAGGTCCAAGGAATTGGCTCAAGAAATCAAGTATAGTTTCTTCTTTGTGATCTTAAACTCTTTAAATGATTTGTCGTATGAGAGACTATATATTTTATATTTCTTCTGAGTTCTATTGTTTCTCGCAATTCAAATTATTCTCAAGATGTCTAAGGTTGAAGAAACTTCTTCATCTTCGACAATTAAATAAGTCCTTTAATAAATTTTTGAAAATAAAACTAAAAAGTAAGCTTCCTGGAAAATTAGTTTTCGGGAAATCATGGAAGTCTCCCTAATTCATAAATACTATACAAATAAGTATATTACATTATATACAATGTGTGGCATCAACTGTATTCAATCTTGTTATACCTGAACAATTTGAATCCTTAGTAGTTTATCTTTTGATAGACCTTGATGCACTACCAATGATAGATATACATATGTGTTTGTCTATTTGTTGTGAATGATATAACAAGTCAGGAAACTGAATTATTTGTGTTGGCTCCTCGATATGATAGGTGGATTACATAGATAAAATAATAGGTGTGTTTTGATAGTGTCACACCCTTTTTTTTACCAAAAAAGATTCAATTTAAGTTCGAAAAGGGTTTTATTATTAAGTGACAAATGAAAATAATTTATTTCGAAAAGGATTGTTTACATTTAAACTCAGAGTCACCTCTTGGCATAAATCAGGTATGCCAAGTCACCTTTGAAAATTCATTTTCAAAATAGTTTGACTCTAAAAAAACTGATCCACGAACAAAGATTCTAGTTAAGGAATTCTGTTGACTGAGGGAAATGTGTTAGGCACCCCTCGATCCCGTGGTTCGGCCGTGGTCATTTCATGGGGTATATCCGCTGGTAGACACTATGAGATGTATAAACCAAACAAATGCACAATGAGAAAACAAACAATCAAACAAACAAAGTGAAAATAATGTTCAGTCCAATTTATTACAGACCCAAAACAGAAAGGTACTGAAATGTAAACCTACGCTAACCTACGCTAATCCTAAACTACGCTCCACCCGATGCCTCGGGTCTTGATCACAAACCTCCTTCATGTATATGATACTTTGGATCATTCCCCGGTGAATAAGCACATTTTCCTTGGGGAATTCCCCGACCAAATGAATACAAGAAATTCAGAAGCCATAAAGCAAAAGCCATTCAACACATTCAAACATTCAATAATCACAATCCCTATATTTTTCCTACCCCAAACCTAAAATTTGCCTATCAATTCTTGGCCTAAACATAATACTATCGAGTGCAAATTAACAACAAATAACCAATTAATCAAACTCCTTGCATTATGAATCAAAATTAACAACATACGCCTTTATCAATTTTTAATTCACATCCCACTTATTCCCCATTGAATTTAAATCATTCAATTATTTAATTCAAATAATTAAATAATCAATATCAAACACCACCATAATTCAAACATAATCAAATCACATAAAGTAACATTCACACGCTATGAATTTACCACACAAAGTATCAAATAATGAAGTTTAATTGAGAATGAGATGAAGAATGGACCTCAATTTTATTTCAAATCCCTATTGTTTGATACCGCCAATGGATTAGAATACCTCGATCCAAACCTCAACCAATGAATAAGACCAAACTTGGCATAACTTTCATGGTTTTTTACTAACCTGAACCAAAATCATGAAAAAAGACACTCATACCCAGCTTCGTATACAATGTTATAGTTCTGTTCATTTTTCGATGGATTTCGCCAGAGTTGGGGCTGGTTGGGTCGGTTTTGATTTTCTTTCGATGGATGTCGAGGCAGGTTTGAGATGGTGGCTTCGCCAGAGCTCTAGCAATGATGGGAAGAGTTTCTTTTTGATAGATTTCAATGAAGGGTGGGTAGAATCTGTGATGAAGCCATTATTCCAGTAACGTCGTCACCGAAAAATTTATTCTCCCTCCTTTTTTATCTCTCCCGGTTATCTCCTTTGCTTTACTCTTTCCTCCATGCCTAATTTTCCCCTCTGTGTGTGGAGTATGTTTTTGGTCCGTGTGAGTGTGAATCTCAATTGGTGTATGTGTGGATTACTATTTTCTGTATGTTTTAGTGAGTGACGATGCTGTTTGAATTGCTTGTTTTTCCATGAGAGTGTGGTGTATTATTGCTTTTTCAATGGAGGAGTCCCCTGTAAATAGAATAACTATATGTATATATTCTTTTTTTGTAGAGAAGAAACGTGTTATGAGATAAGAGATGGGGTCACGTTGTAGGGGTAGGAGGTATATAGGTATGAGGTAGGTAGGGTAGTAGTTGTTAGGATAAAGTAAGGTGGTCCAATTTAATTGGGTGGGTATTAATTTGTTGGGTATTTAGTTATTTTATTAGAGTGAGGTGTCAAAAATGGTTATCAATTTGTTGTTTTCTTGTGAAAATTATTACATGATTGAGGGTGCATGGTAAGACGGGGTAAATGGGGAAAAATACACTTTTGGAAGGGACAAAATTAGGTGTCTACATCATGCCCCTCTTTGAATATAAACACAAAGTGTTTGCAGACAAAGAAGTAGACGATGAGAAAACAAAGAAGTAGACGACGAGACAAAATTTTGATCCGACCATTATTAAAAAGGAAGACAAAGAAGGACAGAGTACCACTGATTCTGGATTTAGGATATTCTGCAATTGGTATGCAGCTACTTACCCAAGTTCTAGCTAAGTTCTCAGACTTAGTTTATTTTTGCCCTTCGAAAGTTGGCAATCTCATTTCATCACCTTAATCTCCTTTAATGGTCCGTATTTTTGTTAATTCATGATCAGAGAGGTTAATAGGTGTTTCCAAATAAGTTTCAGATTTTTCAGACCTCGTTTGGTGTCCCAAAATAGTGGATCAATGTGATCTAGGCACGCCGCGTCACCTATCGCGTTGGTTAACATTGTTGCAGGGACTGCCAAAAAACTACAACGGCTTGGCGCGATCATGGCCCAATGTGTCGGGTATCGCATCGATGCATCGATACGATGCGTTGCCAATCGCATCGATTCCTAGTTTCAGTCATTAAATGTCCCTATTTTTAAGGGTAAAAGGGTCAATTTTCCACCCCTATATAAGCCTATAACATGAGATTCAACCCTTATTTCACCAAAATATTTTTTCTACTCGCAAATAATCTCAAGAACAAGTCTAGGGTTTTCTTAAGAGCTTCAAATTCAAGAGATACTAGTTTTCAAGAATTTTCCATCCAAGGTATGTCAAGTGTTCATTCATGAATTTCTTTCATCCATGAAGCCCAAGAATCAAATTTTAAATTATGAATTGTGATGTTTATGTTGTGGATTGATTATATTCATGTAGTTATTGTTGTAGGATTCCCAAGTTAGAATCTTTATGTGTTGTTCATGAAACTACGTTAGTATATGGGTTGAATTGTATGAAATTGAGTTGAATTAGGGAATCATGTGGTATTAATTTGATATCATGCCTAAGACCTAAGTTATGTATACTAGGTGTTTGATAAAATGCCTAAGAGAATAATACTTGTGCATTATGACTCAACATAAACTAAATGATGAATTCATGTAACCATTATGTTCAAAATGACTCCCATGCTATTGTTATGTCTTGTAATAGATCGATGAAATGCTTATGATATTAGGCTTAGGGAATTATGACATATTTATGCGCAATTTTATTTATGTGAAATCTTGTGGTATGCAAATACTTCATGAAAATCCCCAATGACTGTACTATGAATATTGACTATGGTTATGTGTTCAAGAAGGGTCATGTATTATCAGTATCATGCTATTAGTCCTGCGGGTACTTATACCCGATAATTTAGCTGTGTGCCTAGAGCCAGTGTCAGTTTCAAGATAATCTCAGTCACGTCATGATCAGTAGTATTCTCAGTCAGTTTTAGAACTCAGTAAAATTTAGTCAGTTACATGACTCAGGAAAAATCAGTAATCTGATGAACTCAGTCAGTTAACAGAATTCAGTAATATTCCGTTAGTGCATGAAATTCAGTAAACTCAGTCCAATTCATCTCAGTATAATCAGTTCAGTGTCTATTCAGTTGGGAGTAGGATTCAGCACCGAGCGAACCCAAGGATGAGGGCACACATTGACAATAGAAGGTCTGATCTTGAGAAGCAATCCTTGCGTTCCAGAATTATGTTGCTAGCATAGGTTGAGACATCAACGCTGATAGTTGAGGGTTGATGAGGTGTCTAACACTGCCAGTTGAGGGTCCCACCATTCTTCTTTGGGGACACTGCCAGATTAGGGTCACTCATAGCTTGTCTTTATCAGTGGTGCGGTATTGACACCCTTCCAGTTGGAGTTACAGATTGGACCCCAACTTAGATATATTGCTTTATTTGGGGCATGTAGGTTAGATAACTATTTCCCACAGTCATAGTCTCAGTCTCAGTAATAGAACTCATATAGTTCTATAGATTTCAAGACTGTTAGATACAGTCACACAGTTCAGCATGGAACTCAATTAGTTCCATTAGAATCAGGATTGTCAGACACAGTCACTCAGTAAATACGAAACTCATGTTATTAGTTATTATGATTTCAGTTATTGTTCATGTATTTAGGCTTGTATTCTCACGCAGTCATGGTCATGTTCATGTCAGTCAGTTATAGTTCATGCATATGAATCTTTGCATTTATCTTACCTCACTTGCGTACTAGTACATTCTCACATACTATGCATACTTTTGTTTTGCGCTATGGTGTTTTATATAATATGTTCCGAAGTACGAGCTACAGAGCATCCTTAGTAGATCAGCCGTTCAGCAGACAGACTAGCAGTGAGTCCTCATCATTCAAGGATGTTATTATTTGACTATTTCATTCTTCCAATACTTAGTTTATTTTAGCAGTTGGAGTTAGTTGGGACCTATCCCATCAACTCCTTATTCAGACAGTTTAGAGGCTTTCAAACTAGCATGTTCAGACAGTTATTTCAGTTATTTTAGTATTGTTATACCATATCTCCAGATGTTATGTTTTATCATATTTTTGAACCTTATGGCCTTTCAGCCTATTTTTTCCGCATTTGTACAGTATTTTATGCAGTGCTCAGTTACAGATATCAGTCATGGATTAGCTTGTGATCCTTCGGGGTCATAAGCACCGTGTGGCATTTTGGGTATCAGATTTGGGACATTACAAACTTAGTATCAGAGCCTAAGGTTCAATAGAGTCCTAGGAAGTCTGAAAGCTGCATCTATTAGTCTTATGCATGGGCGTATTGCAAACTACATTTATGTACAAGAGGCTATAAGATGTTTTAGGAATAATTTCCCTTCTTTTAGTATTCATGTCGTGCCTGTAAGCATGATATCAAATTTAACTCCCAGTCTAATCGATTTCTCCCTTTTTATTTATAAAATATGCCTCCCAAAAGAAGAAACAAAAATCAGTCAGCCCTTCAGCCCGTCCAAGCAGACCCCTTGGACGAACATGTTTCTCATACAGAGTTCAGAGCTACATTCACTACTTTTGCTAACTCAGTTGTTGCTCAAAATAAATGGCCAGTTGCTTTTCTGACCAACCTATTGGCCAATACTGCTGCAGCTATGATTCGGGACTTCACCCGAATGAATCCTCCATCCTTTTTTGGGTCTAAGTCAGATGAGGACCCTTAGAAATTCCTTGATCAGGTTTAGAAGGTTACAGATATCATGGGAGTTACTACCAGTGAGAGTGCTGAGCTAGCTGCATACCAGTTACAGGATGGTTCTCATACTTAGTTTAAACAGTGGAAAGCAGAGAGGGCTAGAGATCCAGGGCCTATTGAGTGAGAGGAGTTTGCAACTGCATTTCTAGATAGATTCTTTCCCCTAGAGTTGAGAGAAGCTAAGGTGTTAGAATTTATCAACCTCAGGTAGGGCAACATAAGTATTCTCTTAAGTTTACTCAATTAGCTAGATATGCTCCTCATGTGATGGCAGATGGCAAGGCCAAGATAAGTAAGTTTGTTTCTGGGGTGAATGATAGTGTAGTTAATGAGTGCAGATCCGCAATGCTGATTAGTAGGGGTGGCAAACGGGCGGATTGGATTGGATTTGGACGGGTTTAATATGGATCGAGCAAAAATGGTTTCGATTGCAATCTACCCATATAAATATGGGTAAAAATGGATTGGGTAAAAATGGTTTCAACCCACTTTAACTCCTAAGTCAAAAACTTAAAACTTCTATATCATATCAACTTGATTTTTTTTTTCATTTTTTTTCATTTTTTCTTTTTAGTTTTTTTCATCTCTCTTCTATATGTAGCTTCTAGTTTTCTTTTTTTTCCTTTTTCATTTTTTTTGTTATTTTTTTTCTCTCTTCTATCTCTACCCTCTACCCTCTACCCTCTACCCTTTGTTTCTCTTTCTTTTTTCTTTTTTCTCCTTTTCCTTTTTGGTTTTCTTTTTTTCTATTTTCTATTTTTTTGTTTTTACTTCTTTCTCATTTTTTTATTTTTTGGTTGTATTTTATGTTTTATATTTTTTTTAATTTCGAAGAACATGGTTAAGTCGAGTACAAATTATGGATGATGACTAAAATATCGTAATCACTCAGTATATTTGTTTTCACCATCATTTTTTTTCCTTTTCTCCTTTTTCATTATTTTTTTTGATTTTTTTAATATTTTTTTCTTCAATTCTTTCTTTACGCTTTTTTCTATCTTGTATCTCTAACTTCTACCTCTCTTTCTATTTTTTTTTTCTATTTTTAGTTTTCTTATTTTTTTTATGATAATGAAAATACCATAAGCGCATATTAATTTATATTCGCCCAACATTTATAATTCGAGATCTATGTGGATCCTCAGCCATATATATTTTAGTCTCAAAAAAATACAATTAATTCATATACCTTTTTTTGGTTTTTCATCCGGTGTCTGATGCCTGCATTGGAGCCTCGACTAATCTGGATCGGGAGTTACAGGGCCCATTAAGGTGGCAGCGCTCCCAACAGAGTTTTTTCCATAACCAGGGTCGTACCCTCAACCTTTGGTTAAGGGTAGAGCAGTTCCATCCACTGCACCACAACCCATGTTGATTTTAATTCATATACTTATTTGTATATAAATACAAATGATAAATTGCACATATTGACAACTAAACTATTCAAATACAAATAATAAATTTATTTGAAGTATATAGTATGATACAAATAAATTTAAAGTAAAAAAATATAAAATGCAATGACAAAAAAAAGATGAGAAAAAAATAATAAAAATGACAAAAATGACGAACCAAGAATGAAAAAGGGGGAAACGAAAATACAAAAAAAAAAGAATGCAAAGAAATAAAATTGAAAAAGAAAAAAATGATGAAAAAGAAGAAAGAAAAAAAGTGTAACAAACGAGTAAAAAATAAGTGAAAAAAATTGAAAAAGAAAAAAGGTAAATTAAAGAAAAAAATAAAGAAAAAAATTGTAAATTAAAAAACAAAAAAAAAGGAAAAAAAAAGAAAGAGAAATAAAAGATAGAAAATAATAATAATAAAGGAGTGAGACTATGGATTATATTTAATTGATAAGAGATGTTATGAATTATATAGACTAAATGGGATAAATTAGAAGCTTATATTTATTAACCCATGTAGGTCTCAAGCGAATACGAATGATGAAATAAGAATGAGAAAGGGGAAAGCAAAAAAAAAAAGAATACAAAGAAAAAAGAAATAAAAATAAAAAAATAAAAAAATAGATGAAAAATGAGAAAGAAAAAAGAAATTATAGGGAATGAGTAAGAAATAAAAAAAAATGAAAAAGAAAAAAGTAAATTAAAGAAAAAAAGATAGAAAAAAGAAGAAGAAAAGAAACTAGAAAAGAAAAAAAACTGAAACTTTAAGCATAGGTGGGTGATCTTTGTGTTTAAATGGGTACCCATATTTTACCCATTTTGTCCATATTTGTATGAGCTTTTAAAATGAGTTGAAGTCCATATTTACCCATTTGAAATATGAGTGATCCAATTCACTAAATATGGGTTAAATGAACTCTTTTCACAAATATGGGCTGAAATTGCCACCCCTACTAATTAGTAAGATGGACATAGCTAGGCTTATGATCCATGCTCAACATATAAAAGAGCAGTAGATTAAGTTGAGAGAAAAGCAGAATAAGAAAGCTAGGATAGGTAGCTTCAATTTTAACCAGCCTAAGTCAGAGGGTGGTAACAGTTCTCAGTTCTGCCCAAAGTCATCTCTCCCAGCTCCTTCTTCAACTAGTGCTCCAGTTCCTAAGTTCAGGTATGGTAACAAAGATAGAGGGCTAGGCTCTAAATCTCAGGACAGTGTTAGCAGTTCCCGAACTAATTCTCTTTGTCAGACTTGTAGTAAGAACCACAAGGGCATTTGCAGGGCTGACAGTGATGTGTGTTTTGAATGTGGTAAGCCAGGCCACAGAGTTACATATTATCCCCATTCTAGATTTCAGGGTCAGCATAACCGTTCCTCAGCTCAGTTCAATCGCCCGAATTAGCAGGGTGCCACTTCCAGCGCAACCAGTGGGCAGCACCCAACTGGATCAGGAAAATTCTCCTGTTTCATATATATGTTTACTCTTTGCTGGATCCAGGAGCTTATTTGTATTTTGTTACTCCTTATGTAGCAGTTGATTTTAGAGTTAGTACAGAAACTCTAGCAGAGCCCTTTTTAGTATCTATTCCAGTGGGTAAAACTATCATAGCCCGGCGGGTATACAAGAATTGTCCGGTTATGGTATCTCAGAAAGTTACATCAGCAGACTTAGTTGAATTAGAGATAAATGGTTTTGATATGATTCTCAGCATGGATTGTCTTCATTCCTGCTATGCCACAGTTGACTGCAAAAACAGACTTATCTAGTTTCAATTTTTGAATAAACCTGTCCTAGAGTGGAGGGGTAGTACTTCAGCTTTCAGATGTCAGCTTATTTCCTACCTTCGGGCATGGAAAATAATATCTAAGGGATGTGTCTATCATCTTGTTTGAGTTAAGTACTCTAGTTTTGAAACTCCCAGTTTTGAATCAATCCCAATAGTGAATGAATATTCAAATGTCTTTCCCGAAGATCTTTTAGGAATTCCTCTCGAAAGGGAAATAGACTTCGGCATTGATATTCTTCTAGATACTCAACCTATATCTATTATTCCATACAGAATGGCACCATCAGAACTCAAAGAATTGAAAAAATAGTTAAAGGATCTCTGAGATAAGGGATTCATCAAACCTAGTGTGTCCCCATAGGGTGCACCAGTCTTATTCGTGTGAAAGAAAGATGGTTCTCTCAAAATGTGCATTGTTTACCATCAACTCAATAAAGTCATGGTCAAGAACAAGTATCCACTTCCCAAAATCAATGACTTGTTTGACCAACTTTAGGGTGCCAACTATTTCTCCAAGATAGATCTCAGATCAGGCTATCATCAGCTCAGAGTTAAGGAATGTGACATTCTAAAAATAGCCTTTCGTACTCGATATGGTTACTTTAAATTCTTAGTTATGTCCTTTGGTTTTACTAATGCCCCAATAGCTTTCATGGACTTGATGAATCATGTGTTCAAGCAGTACTTGGACATGTTCGTCATAGTCTTCATAGATGACATCCTTGTTTACTCCCGCAGTGAGCGTGATCATACAGACTATCTCAAAATATTATTGCAGACTATCAGAAATCATCACCTGTTCTCCAAATTCAGTAAGTGCAAATTTTGGCTAAGGTCAATAGCAGTCCTTAGTCATATCATTTCCGGTGATGGCATTAAAGTTGATCCTCAAAAGACCGAAGTAGTAAGAAACTAGACTCGCCCTGTCTCTCCATCAGATATCAAAATTTTCTTTAGTTTAACTGGCTATTACAAATGGTTTGTTGAGGGATTTTTGTCTATTGCATCCCCTATGTCCATATTGACTCAGAAGAAAGTCAAGTTTCAGTGGTTAGATCCGTGTGAGAAGAGTTTTCAGGAGTTGAAGACTCAACTTACCTTAACTCCAGTCTTGGCTCTTCTTGATGGCTCAGATGGGTTTGTAGTATACTGTGACACATCCGGAGTAGGTTTGGGTTGTGTCCTTATGCATCATGGTAAGGTCATATCCTACGCCTTCAGATAACTTAAACCTCATAAGAAGAATTATCCTACTCATGATCTTGAGCTAACAGCCGTAGTTTTTGCCTTAAAGATTTTGAGGCATTACTTGTATGGTGTTCATGTAGATGTGTTCATAGATTATAAGAGCCTTCAGAATGTTTTCTCTCAGAAAGATCTAAATCTTCATCAGAGAAGGTGGTTAAAGCTCTTGAAAAATTATGGCATGAGTGTCCTTTATCATTCGGTCAAGGCCAATGTAGTGGCCGACATTCTCAGTAGACTGTCTATGAGTAGTGTTGCTTATGTTGAGGACAGTAAGAAGAAGTTAGCTCAGGAAGTCCATCAGTTTGCCAGACTATGTGTTCGCTTAGTCGATTCATCCGAGGGTAATATATGGGTTCAGAGTAATTTTGAATGATATCTAGTTTTTGAAGTTAAGGAAAAGCAAGATAGAGATCCCAGCCTAGTCAAGTTAAAAGAATCAGTTAGAGATAAAAAAGTAGAGGTTTTCTCCCAAGGGAGAAGATGGTGTTTTACGTTGTGAAGGTCGTCTTTGTGTGCCAGGTGTAGATGAATTGAGGCAGTGAATTCTCATAGAAGCATGGTACACGCTACTCTATTCATTCAGGGGACACTAAGATATACCTCAACTTATGGGAGATTTATTAGTGGAGTGGGATAAAGAGAGATGTTGCAGTGTTTGTAGAGAAATGCTCTACATGTCAGCAGGTTAAGATAAAGCATTAGAAGCTTAGTGGGTCCATACAGGAGTTTAGTATTCCTACTTGGAAGTGGGAAGAAGTGAACATGGACTTCGTGCTGGGTTTGCCTCGTACTTGTCTCCAGCATGATTCAGTATGGGTCATTGTAGACAAGATGACCAAATTATCTCATTTTCTTCCAGTCTATACCTCTTATTCAGCTGAGGATTACGCTAAACTCTTTATTAGGGAGTTGGTCAGATTACACGGTGTTCCATAGTTTATTATTTCAGACAGAGGTACCCAGTTCATGTCTCACTTCTAGAAAGCATTCCAAAAGGGTCTTGGTACTGAATTTCGTCTTAGTAAAACCTTTCATCCCCAGATAGATTGTCAAGCAGAAAGGACCATTCAGACTTTAGAAGATATGCTGCGAGCATGTGCAATTGATTTCAAGGGTAGTTGGGATGATCACTTGCCTTTGATTGAGTTTGCATACAACAACAGCTATCATTCCAGTATTCGGATGGCTTCATTCGAAGATCTCTATGGTAGGAGATGCAGATCTCTAGTCGGTTGGTTCAAAGTTAGTGAGGCCTTAGTTATAGGGCCTGACTTAGTATTCAATGCCTTAGAAAAAGTCCAGTTGATCATAGAAAGACTTTGGGCTGCTCAGAGCCGACAAAAGTCTTATGCAGATGTACGCAGAAAAGGTCTCGAGTTTGATATTGGTGACTATGTTTATCTAAAGATCTCTCCTATGAAGGGAGTAAAGAGGTTCGATAAGAAGGGAAAGCTCAGTCCCCAATATGTCGGTCCCTTCAAAATTCTCAGTCGCTTCAGCAAGGTAGCTTGTGAGCTCAAATTGCCTTCAGATCTAGACTCAGTCCATCCAGTGTTCATGTCTCCTTGTTTAAGAATTTCATAGGTGACCCAGCAAGTCCCTGTTGAGGGCGTAGATATTCAGAATAGTGTCTCTTATGAAAAGATTTCAGTTGAAATTCTTGACTACCAAATTTGCAGACTGAGGAACAAAGAAGTCCCTCCAGTTAAAGTTCTTTGGAGGAATCAGTCCGATGAGGGAGCTACTTGGAAAGCAGACGCAGATATGCAGACCAAGTATCCTTACCTCTTTTCCACTAACTCAGACTTAGCCCAAGGTAATAGTTTTTCTTGAGCTTGCTCAGTTATCATGTTCAGTTTCATTACCAACTTGGTATTCAGTTTCATACTTAGAATTCTACTATAAACTTGGTATCAAATACCATTGCATATTTAGTCATATGTACATGCATCATGTCAGTCACATATTCATGCATCAAATATGCATCCTCATTATAAGAAACTCAGCTTATCAGAAATCTCAGTCATTCATTCATGAATTAGTTACGCATGTATCAGATTTACATGTTCAATATGATATATTCAATTTATCTGTCATGTCAGTCATGAAATTATGTTTCAGTTATTCATGTCCCATATCTACTTCAGTTTGTATTTTCCCCATCTCAGTCAGTCTCATTTAAGGACGAATGTTCTCAAGGGGGAGATATTATAAGACCTCGCAAAATTTTTAAGCTAAAATTAGTCCTTTAAGCTGGTCAAGGGGGTCCCATACTTAGAAAATTCCAGCCAAGTTCTTAGACTTAGTTTATTTTTGGCCTTCAAAAGTTGTCAATTGCATTTCGCCACCTTAATGTCCTTAATGGTCCATATTTTTGTTAATTTATGATCAGAGAGGTCAATAGGTGTTCCCAAACAAGTTTTAGATTTTTTGAACCTCGTTTAGACCACGTTTGGTGTCCTAAAATAGCAGACCAACGCAATCTTGGCACGCTGCATCGCCTATCCCGTTGGTTAACATTGTTGCAGGGACTACTAAAAAAACTACTGTGGCTTGGCGCGATCATGGCGCGACGCGTCGGGTATTGCATCAATGCATCAACGCACTGCATAGCTAATTGCGTCGATGCATCGATGCTCTGCATCACCAATAGCATCGATGCCTAGTTTTAGTCATTAAATATTCGTGTTTTAAAGGGCAAAAGGGTCAATTTTCCATCCCTATATAAGCCTATAACACGAGATTCAACCCTTATTACACCAAAATATTGTTGTTACTCTCAAATACTCTCAAGAACAAGTCTAGGGTTTTCTTAGGAGCTTCAAATTCAAGAGATACTACCGTTAGTTTTCAAGAATTTTCCATCCAAGGTATGTCAAGTGTTCATTCGTGGATTCCTTTCATCCATAAAGCCCAAGAATTCAATTTTAAATTATGAATTGTGATGTTTATGTTGTGGATTAATTATGTTCATGTAGTTATTGTTGTAGGATTCCCAAGTTGGAATATTTATGTATTGTTCATGAAACTACGCTAGTATGTGGGTTTAAATGTATGAAATTGAGTTGAATTAAGGAATTATGTGGTATTAATTTGATATCATACCTAAGACCTAAGTTTTGCATACTAGGTGTTTGATAAAATGCCTAAGAGAATAATACTTGTGCATTATGACTCAACAGAACCTAAATGATGAATTCATATTACCATTATGTTCAAAATGACTCCCATGCTATTGTTATGTCTTGTAATAGATCGATGAAATTCTCATGAGATTAGGTTAGGGAATTATGACATGTTTATGTGCAATTTTATTCATGTGAAATCTTGTGGTATGCAAATACTTCATGAAAATCCCCAATGATTGTACTATGAATTATTGACTATGGTCATGTGTTCAAGAAGGGTCATGTCTTGTCAGTATCATGCTATTGAGTCATGGGTGTACTTGTACCCGACAATTTAGTTGTGTGCCTAGAGCCAATGTCAGTTTCAAGATAATCTCAGTCATGCCATGATTAGTAGTATTCTTAGTTAGTTTCAGAACTCAGTAGAATTCAGTCAGTTACATGACTCAGAAAAACTCCGTAATCTCATGAACTCAGTCAGTTAATAGAATTCAGTAATATTCCGTCAGTCCACAGAATTTAGTAAACTAAGTTCAGTTCATCTCAGTATAATTAGTTTAGTGTCTATTCAGTTGGAAGTAGGATTCAGCACCGAGCAAACCCAAGGATGAGGGTGCACACTGACAGTAGAGGGTGTGATCCTTAGAAGTAATCCTTGCATTCCAGAACTATGTAGCCAGCATAGGTTGAGACATCAACACTGAAATTTGAGGGTTGATGAGGTGGACTATATTGCCTGTTGAGGGTCCCACCGTTCTCCTTTGGGGACACTGCCCGATGAGGGTTACTCACAACTTATCTTTATCAGTGGCGTGGTATTGAAACCCTTCTAATTGGGGTTACAGATTGGACCCCAACTCAGATATATTGCTTTATTTGGGGTATGTCAGTTAGATAACTATTTCCCACAATCACAGTCTCAGTAATAAAACTCAGATAGTTCTACAGATTTGAGGACTGTCAGATACAGTCACACAGTTCAGTACAGAGCTTAGTTAGTTCCATTAGAA
Organism: Capsicum annuum; assembly: GCF_002878395.1. Lineage (NCBI taxonomy): Eukaryota > Viridiplantae > Streptophyta > Magnoliopsida > Solanales > Solanaceae > Capsicum > Capsicum annuum. The sequence continues at coordinate 161,938,202 of NC_061120.1, read as the reverse complement.
TCAGGACTATCAGACACAGTCACTCAGTAAATACGAAATTCATGTTATCAGTATTCATATTCAGTATTATCATAATTTCAGTTATAGTTAACGTCTTCAGGCATGTATTCTCACCCAGTCATGTTTATGTTCATGTCAGTCAGTTATAGTTCATGCATATGAGCCTTTGCATTCAATTTACTTCATTTGCGTACCAGTACATTCTCACATACTGACACATACTTTTCTTTTGGCTATGGTATTTTATACCAAAGGTTCAAAAGCACGAGCTCCAGAGCATCCTTAGTGAACCAGCCGTTCAGCAGACTGACTAGTAGTGAGTCCTCATCATTTGAGGATGCTATTATTTGACTATTTCATTCTTTCAGTACTTAGTTTATTCCAGCAGTTGGAGTTAGTTGGTGACATGTCCCATCAATTCCTTATTTAGACAGTTTAAAGGCTTTTAGACTAGCATGTTCAGACAATTATTTTAGTTGTTTTGATATTGATATATCTTATCTCCATATGTTATGTTTTATGAAATTTTTGAACCTTATGGCCTTTCTGCCTTTTTTTCTGCATTTGTACAGTATGTTATGGAGTGCTCAGTTATGGATATCAGTCATGGATTGGCTTGTGGTCCTTTGAGGTTATGAGCATCGTGTGGCATTCTGGTTACCAGATTTGTAGTGTTACATATATTGACTTGGAGAGTCTTGTGAGGTCCTGTCGAGATTCTGGTTTGCAGCTCTGTCATTATATCAAAAAATGAAAATTACAAGTTAAAAACATAAATAAAATGACAAAAGTCCTATCTGTGCATCTTTCTTTGGCTCTTGACTATCTATTTCATCCCCCTATTCTCCAGGCGGGCTCTTGACTTACAATTTCTTCAACTTGTTACTTGGCTTTCAATTTTTTTTACCATGTTCTCCAGGCGGACTCCTGACTTGCTATTTTTTCAATCTATTGACTTTCAATTTCTTCACCTTGTTGCCTGACTTTCAACTTCTTCACCTTGTTGCTTGCCTTTCAACTTCTTCACCTTGTTGCTTTACTTTCCATTTATTCGCCCAGTTCTTCAAGCGGGCTCTTGAAATCACATCAAAACTAGAAAGAAAATTATCCCAAACAAAGGTTAAGATAGAAATCTCATTTTTTAAAAATAAAGTCTCATTTTTCAAGCGGATCCTAAATGATGCTTTCAAAAACATGAATTAAAGTTTTGCCCCATTTTATCATTAAAAAACTTTTGTGAATGTCAAATCCAATCATAATTACTTGCGTGTTGTAATGATGAATCTAGACTCTAACCAAGAAATACATCTCTTGACAGTAAGATTAAATGACCAAGATTAGGAAATGCGTCTCCTAAGAATTAAAGTGAGGAATTTCGACTAGAAAGTACTTCTTCTAGATAAATGTTTAAGTTAGGTAGTGAGCCACCTGACAAATGAAACCTGACAAGGAAGTGCGTGTCCTAAGGGTTAAGTGCAATGGCTCGACTAGAAAATACGGCTTCTAGGAGTGAAGGTTCAATTTAGAAAGTGTATCATCTAATAAATGAAACCTGAATTACTCAGATAAGGAGTGCATCTCCTAAGGGTTGCATGGAAGGACTCGACCAAAAAATGCATCTTCTAGGAGTAAAGGCTTAAGTTAGGAAGTATGTCACCTAGTAAGACAAACTTGAACTACCCTAACAAGGAAGTGCATCTCCTAAGGGTTAACTACTTAACTAGAAAGTATATTTTCTAGGAGTAATGACTTAAGTTAGGAAGTGGGCCTTCTAACATGCGAAACTTGAATTACCTTGACAAGAAAGTGCGTCTCCTAAGGGTTAGCTATTCACAACTAGAAAGTACATTTTTTAGGAGTAAAAACTTAAATTAGGAAGTGAACCACCTAATAAACGAAACTTAAATACCCACTAAGGAAGTGTCTCCTAAGGGTCAAGTGGGATGACTGGACTAGAAAATGAATTTTCTAGGAGTCAAGACTTGAGTTAGAAAGTGCATTACCTACTAAGTAAAATTCAAATTACCCAATCTAGGAAGTGAATTTCCTTACAAATGCCACTTGAATTACCCGATAAGGAAATGCGTCTCCTTACAAATGTCACTTAAATTACCCAGATAAGAAAATGCATCTCCTTACAAATGCCACTTGAATTACCCAAATAAGGAAGTGCATATCCTTACAAATGCCTCTTAAATTATCCAGACAAGGAAATGCGTCTTCTTACAAATGTCACTGAAATTACCCAGACAAGGAAATACGTCTCCTTACAAATATTGCTTGAATTACCCAAATAAGAAAATATGTCTCCTTAAGATTAAATGGAATGACTCAACTAGAAAGTGCAATTTCTAGGAGTGAAGGTTCAAATTAGGAAGTGCATCATCTAATAATGAACCTGAATTCCCAGATAAGGAGGTGCATCTCCTAGGGGTTGGATTGTGAGTTTTACCATGATTTTGATTACCAAACGTGTATAGCAACATTGCCCCTTACATTTGTAAAAGTAAGAAATTACGAATTTTGATGTTTAGGCTTTGAAATCCTTGATTTGAAGGTAACATGTGTTCCTATTTCATACAAAGAAAACTTGTGAGTTTAAAAACATGGTGGCTGGTTTATGGCTTTAGCTTTTGCAGTAATCGCTTTTGCCCTCGTCATATTTAATCTTGCTTCTAACTATTATCATATGTAATTGACTTGTTGCATCATTGACTCAAACTCAAATTATTCAGAGTGACTTTGAAACAAACATAGTATCTCTGCTTTTCTATGCTCCTCAGATAAACCCTTTGAACCTTGGTACTTTCATGAGTTCCCAGACTTGTCTGTTGATAAAATTTTCTACATGCCTTATTTCGACTCAAAATCATGTCTATTTCATGTGCTGGCCTTTTTGTCTTATTTTATGCAATTGAAGAAGTTGGTAGCCCGTTTTGAAATCTTTTCTCACTTATTTTGACATGGACTTGACTCAAAGACAAGAGGAAAATGACAATAGTTCTTTTTATTTGGATAACTGACTCAAGAAAACAAAAATAAAATATAAAGAAGAAAGAATAGACAATAAATATCCCCATTGAAATAGAGAAAAGAAAAATTTATTTGAAAATGACAGTCAACTCTAATGATTATGCCGTGCATTTTGGATTAAGCTGCCTGATCTTTCCATCCAAACTTTCTACCAATTGTTCTTGAGTTAATGGCCCTGAAACTGAGTTACTTCCTTGGGCCAATTGCATTCAGAGACCTCATTCGGCTAGTGACGCCTTGAAGGGCTTTCTCCAACAAGCCTCTCTCATTTTTTTCTCAGCTCACATTACCCTATGGTGTCCATGAAGGGTTTTCACCAATAAGACTCTTTTATTTTTATATCTCTCATCTCTTAGTCATCTTACGGTGCTCGTGAGGGTTTTTACCGATATGACTCTCTCATTTTTATCTCTCTCAACTCACCATCGTCTTACGGTGCCCGTGAGGGTTTTTACCAATAAGACTCTCTTATTTTTATTTCTCTCCTGATTCCTTATATTGGGGAAGACAAGTAGTACCTAAATGCCTCATCATATCTATTGCATGCTTAGCCTTAACATTCATAAAGATTGATATGAAGGTCCTTCTTTGGTTGTAACTTGGCTTTTGGATAGGGTTAGAAAGAAAGAATGACATGAGGACCAAACAACACTTAAATTAGTATGGGACTTACAACTTTTGGAATCGACTCAAATAATGAAGATTAACTCATGCCCCAGTTTCTTTAACTGGGCAATTCTAAATTATTTATTTGGTTGGACCGAGCCGAGAGCAGCCTACGTATCTCACCCTCGAGAGAGGAGAATCAGATCATACGTAGTTTCGACAACTTGTTCCTTTGCATGATTTTGATTTTTTTTTTCTCTTTAATTGACTCTTTTCCTCTTTGGGATTTTTTTTGACTCTATTTTTCTTTACACTCATCTCTTTTCTTTATTTTTGACATACTTTTTTTCTTTTCCGACTCTATTCTTTTGCTCGACACTTTTATTTTGAGCTTTGCCGACTCTATCTTGATTCCAAAAGAGGAGTATGAAAAAAAATAGAGCTAAAGCTCAAATGGGGTAAACAAAGGATGACACAATATTTGGATAGCAGAATGAAATGCCTTTGTCATATCAATCCCTGATAATGCAAGTACACATCATGCAATATAAAGTGAAAGATGAAGATCATTTGTGACACTTTAACAACACTAACTTCAACTGAGCATGTGTGCCACTTTTTCTTCTACATTTATCAAACATACAACTCCACCTTTGTTGTTCATCCCTCACATCGAGTGACTTATGCTTTTGTGGAGCTGATTATCTTCTTATTTCTCTTGATATAGGGTATTACATCCATTATTTGACCTAATTGATACATGTCTTTCAATTGATGACCAAGTTATTCTTATGATTCTCAAAATGATTGCCTTATTTTTCAAAGAAGGCTTCAACTTGGTCACTAAATGTCTCACACTCTATCTATTTTATCTGATGCTCTTTTTTTAAACTTAGCCCTCTGATTCAAAGTTCATGCTCAAATTAGATTTTAAGATCTAGCTGAAAATTCTGTCTGCATGTCATATCACTAGAGCCAACATAAAATGTACTATGTAAAGAAAACAAGCAAACAACACATATTTAAAACACAAAGGAAAGAGAGACACTACATTTAGTTGAAATGAAAGATAGAAGGGTTTGAACATAAACGACAAATGGAGAAAACATGATAGATCCCAAACTATAACCTTGCAATAATTCGAATAACAAAAAACAAAACAAAATAAACTACCAGACTTCTTCCTAGTAGGGAGAAGAGTGAATTCTCAATTGCTGAGCCTGACATTTTAGCCACTGATTTTCATATCAACATGACTAGAGCTTCCACCACTGTCAGACATATTCTCTTCAATAAATAACTTTTGGATCTCCATGCTTAACTCATCGATTCCCACATATTGTTCGTTACTGTGCGTTGATGAAGGATTTTATGTGACCTTTGTAGTGTCAATGTTTTGTACTATGATCAATTTTTCTTAAATCATCCTTTCTATTTCTCTTTTCAAAGCACTACAATCTTCAATACTGTGACCTTGAACATCAGAATGATATGCACATTGTACATGAGGGTCAAAATTTCTTGAATATGGATTAGAAGTACACCCAAAGAGAGGAGTGATTATGCCCAACTCTCTCAATATCTAAAATAAACTGGTATACGACTCCCCAATTAGTGTAAAATTATCCTTTGACTTGCTCGTCTTTGTAAACTCTGGCCTCAATTGAAACTTGCACTTAGAAGTTCCTTGGCAAATATGTGAGGGTTGAAGACGATGTTAAAGTACCGGTGCGTGCCACTGTGGATAAGAAGGCAGATGCATATATCGTTATATGTTATTCAAAGGATATTGAGGAACTGGAATGAAATATCTTGAATTTTGCAAAGAGGAACCTTGTTGCAGGTGAGCATGCAGATCTGATGTATAGGCTTGGGGCCAAGGTTGACGGTATTGTTGAGTTGACCCTCTCAAGCTCTATTGTGGCCCTGGCACAACAATAGGTGCGCTTTCTCTCTTCTTTCCTTTAGTTTCCCTTAATTGATTGCAATATCATCCCAAATGTTTCACAAAATTCTTCTATCTAGTAAACTCCCCAAATTTTGCTCTCTCAAAATGTGGAGGAAGGTTAACACTTGAAAATATGCCCTCATCTTTATATGAAACATCTTATTTACCTGCAAGTTCTAGGGAACTTTTCATAACATTTTCTGCACTCTTTATTTTTCTGACCATTTTCTCTGGGCCTTCTGACACAATAGGCTTATTGTTAAGATATTTTGGTGGCTCAGTTAACTTAAAAGTAGGCTCAGGAGTATAGCAATGATCACCAAGAGTTTTGAACATGGATCCACTAGCAGCATGGGGAAGCACAACCATTGGGCGGATAGCAAATATGGAAGCCTTAGTAGAGGATTGAGCATCAAAATCACATATGACATATGGTGTTGTGAATATAGTAGGCTTATGCTGAGGAGCTAGAGAAGGAGTAGTGGAAGTGTTGGGATGAAGCTGACGTGGAATGAATTCTGAGGCATACTGTGGTACGTCAACAATAATAGGAAACTGACTTTGCAATTGTGATGGAAAACTTAAGATATTTGCAGGGTCAATAGTGGGGAATGGAGGAGGAGGCAGCTCACTGGCCCAAGCTCGATATATTTCTATCAGTTGCTATCTTAGTCTCTAATTTTCTTTCTTTAAACTCTCAATTTCCTAATTTTTTTTTGATCCATGAGGTCACTCTCTATATCTTTGTTGGACACAGCTAAACATTCCTTAGATTTGGTGTGATGTGGAGGACCCACCAGAATGCCACAAACCAACCACCTTAAACTAACTGAATAAGAGATAACAAACGTGTTAAAGTTTAATACTTTCTCAAAACCTTTTTATTTTCCCTTTTGTTAGAAAAGATCACTCAACCCGAGAAGGGTGCCTACGTATCTCACTTCTGAGAGAGGAGAATCAGGTGTGCGTAGTTCATGAAGTTTTGGCACAACACGACTGATCAAACTCTCTTTCTTTTTCTTCTTTTTTTGAAACTTTAAGAAGAAAAGAAAATAACAAATTGTCAAAAAAATTGACGAAAGTCTCTTTTTGAAATTTTCAATTTTAAACTCCCTATACAAAATAAAACTTATGATTATCAAAGAAAAATCTTTTTGGGTTTTCGGTTTTGAATTTCATATGAAAATGAAACTATTAAAGAAAATCTTTTTTGTAGTTTTATTTTAAAGATGTACATGAAACACCTACTCTATATGATGAGTGAAGAAAATCTTTTTTGGATTTTTTAAAATAAAATCACACAACTCTAGAAGGGCTGCCTATGTATCTCATTCCCTAGAGAGGAGAATCAGGTATGCGTAGTTCATTCAGATTGGGCACTTAATGATTAAATAACAAACTAAACCTTGACTTAAGAGACATAACCAAAGACAGACGATGAACAACGTAAAAAAAAAATCTTTTTGGGTTTTCAATTTGACACTTCACATACAATTGACACCAATAACTATGAAAGAAAAATCTTTTTGGTATTTTTGTTATATGAAATGTACAAAACTTCTACCATCTTTTTGAATTTTCTTTATAATAAATTTCCAATTAAAAAATCATTTTAAAATTTTCAAATTATGAATGCTTGCTAAAGGAAACAAAGACAAAATCTTTTTGATGTTTTTGTTTTTTGAGAAAATGAGTGAAAAAGGTAAAAAATCTTTTAAAAATTTTGAATTGTGAAAAACAGAAGCCCTAAAGAATACTAAAAAACTACGAAACTTTTTTTTTTTGACTCATTTTTTTTTTCAATATTTCCTTGCCTACCCACTTTTCTTTAATTCTACCACATGCTTTTCCTTTAATCAATCTGTCAAATGACTCTGTTACCCTCAAAGATGCAATAATTAGCACATAGGAATGCTTTAGAAGTGAGTCTCTTACAATGGACCAAGTGAGTCCCTCTAGATCTCAATATGACGCAGATAAGTATGACCTAAAGACTGACCTAGGTTGGGGTCTACTAACAAGGCTGTTCGAGGGAGCGTATGGTCGATAGAGGCTGTAAGAGCTTTTCACCCACTCCATATGTCCGATGGCTCCCCCTCTTAAAATAAAGGTGACTCAACTAAGTTTGTGTACACAACGTGTACTCCGGGACTTGTTGCGAATGAAATGACTCAGGTTATGCACATAATGACAGTTATGAAGTGGTAACATATAGGAAAAGCTATAAACACGTAGCATGTAGGTAATCAACAATGATAATATGGTAACACATGCTACAACACAAATAAAATATGTATACACCTATAATGCCAAACTAAGCTGATACAACTCGAAAAAATAAGTTCGAATTTCGAAGAGTCCCCAGCAGAGTCATCAAAGCTGTCACACTCCCTTTTTACCAAAAAAGATTCAATCTAAGTTTGAAAAGGGTTTTATTATTAAGTGACAAAAGAAAATAATTTGTTTCGAAAATGATTGTTTATATTTAAACTCAGAGTCGCCAGTTGACATAAATCGGGTGTGCCAAGTTACTTTTGAAAATCCTTTTTCAAAATAGTTTTGACTCTAAAAAAACTGATCCACGAACAGAGATTTTGGTTAAGGAATTCTGTTGACTGAGGGGAAGGTATTATGCAACCCTCGATCCCGTGGTTTGACCACAATTACTTCGCGGAGTATATCGGCTAGTAAACACTATGAGATGTATAAACCATACAAAACGCACAGAAAAAACAAACAATCAAACAAACAAAGTAAAAATAATGTCCAGTCCAATTTATTACAAACCCAAAATAGAAAGGTACTAAAATATAAACCTACGCTAACCTACACTAATCCTAAACTATGCTCTACCCGATGACTAGGGTCTTGATCGTGAACCTTCTTCGCGTACATGATACTTGGGGAATTCCCCGACGAATAATTACAATTTCCTCGGGCATTTCCTGTCCAAATGAATACAAGAAATTCAGAAGCGATGAAGCAAAAGTCATTAAACACATTCAAACATTCAACAATTACAATCCCTATGTTTTGCCTACCCCAAACCTAAAATTTGCCTATCAATTCTCGGCCTAAACATGATGCTATCAAGTGTAAATTAATAGCAAACAACCAATTAATCAAAATTCTTGCATTATGAATCAAAATTATTACCATACATCTTTATCAATTTTCAATTCCCGTCCCACTTATTCCCACACTACTAGAAATTACCCCTGGCAATAAACTTTTTGGCGATGGTTAACAAAATATTGCAATAAGTGATCTATTGCAACGGTTTCAAGCGTTGCCAAAAATAATTATTCTATTAGCTATAATTTAATACTATAATCATCACTTTTGACATTAAGCGTTGCAATAGATAAATAAAATAAGCTATTGCAACACTTATTTTATTCTCTTCATTTTTCACAGGAAATTTTATCAAGTCCGCCAAAAGAAAAAACTATTTTAATAAAATTCTTTTAATAAACCATTTTTCTCCTTAAGCTTGAACTTACTTTCTTCCAAAACAAAAAAAAGAAGCTTAAACCTACGCCCTAAATCGCTAAATCCCTAAATCTGTTAGCTGTGTGGGACTTTCAATTGACGGGCGACGTGGAATCATCGACTATCTGGTAGCTCTGTGGGATCTGGTAGCTGGTAATAAATGGGAGGGCTATTCAAGATATGTGAATTTGGATGGAGTTCATATGACTGTAAGTTATTCTATCTAAATGTGTTTGATGTGGTAATCTAATTGTGTGTTGGATTGAATTTTTTGTGTCGCGGTATGTTGTATGCGCTGGGTTTATCAGAAATAGTCGGTAGGTTCTTAGTCATTAATGATTCAATTGTACCTAAGTAGCTACAGAACAATTGGCAATCTTAGATGAAGCTATGACTTATGAATATTAGCTCTTATTTTCTGATTTATCGAAAGATGCAGATGATTTCATATACCCATCCCAGCTAGTTTAGGTTTAAGGCATAGTGTTTGTTGAAAATAAACAAGAAGTGCACAATATTGAGGATCTCTTTTTACATCTTGCTAGCGTGAGTTCTTATATGCACAACAATTTATTCAATTTATTGGTGATTCTCTGAAAAAATTATGTTAATGGAGATATATAGTCCCTGAATAGCTAATGTTTTGTTCACTGTCTATGGCTTTCTATGTGATAAAGATTGATCTATGTTCGATTCTATTGCAGAGGATCTTATCTGCAGAGATATCCCAGGGTGGTTAGAATATTTAGTTGACTTTAGTGGTCTGCGTGTAAACTTTACAAGTGATGGGGGGTTGTAGAATTGTTCCTGAGGCTTGCTCATTTCCCTCAAGAGTATCTGACTCCAAGAAGATCCTCCAACCTCAATGATAACTTGCCTGTAAATTCAATATTAGAAATTGTAAGAAGTACCCAAAGTTATGGAGGTTTCAGAATCATTTTTGAAGGGTAATCTTTGCATTGTCTGCTTTTCTTATCCTCCTTCAAGGTCAATTTGTAGGATCTCTACGGGCTACCCAGTTTTCAGAACTAGAATTAGAATTCCAAACATAAGAAATCAACTTGTCTTGGTTTTATTTTTCTATTAGCACATATATCTTTCCACCATTACATAGTCATGACTGTCCGAATTATTCTGCAGTTGTTTGATATGGTTGTAGGTTAATGCTTCCTGTATATGGTCTGACATTTACTTGGAAACTTTTCTTAGCCTCTTGGAGGTGTTTCATATCTCACATCTAATGTGCTCTAGTTGGAGGTCAGAGTTTAGTAAATGCTTTCTGACTTTTGGTAAAAATAAGCATTTGGCGACTGATGAGTATTTTAGATAATATCTTCTGTTTGACATTCATCTTAGCACCTTTTACTTTCAGTTTCTATTCCTTACTCTTCACTAATCTCTTCCGCATTATATCTCGTGTACGTAAAACCTTGCGTAGTTTTTTTGATGACATTGGGTGGTTACAACAAGATCCTGAAATGGCTCCTGTTGTTGGTGGTTCAGCTAGATTTAGAGAACTACTATAAGATATTAGGTAAAATGTTGGATCTTGCTTGTCATGCTGGAAATAGAAACAAAGTCAGATACTATCCTTAAAATTATAGTCTCCCAAAATAAAGAGCACATATCTTGTCAATGGTGAGTGGTTAGTCCTTTTTCCATTTTCTATCAATTGAGATAGGTGTTTAATGATTTGAATACTAAGCCGTACCAACTGCAGACAATTAAACCATCTTAGCAGATGAGATTCTTTACTAGGTGTTGCCATGTTTCATGGTTCTGAGCTGGTTGGTTGTTAATTTTGAGCTTATTATTATTTTTGCATCACTGATAATAAAAAAATGTCAGTAGTAAAAGAACATAAGTGTGACGCCCCGCGTCACCACCCATTAAATTCATCCCGTTTTGGGCACAATTCCGAGCGTTTCGGGCACATTTCGGAGCCCGACGGGGCTCCCACAACGTCTCGTGACAAGGCCAACGTGGGGGCATCTTTGGGAGGTCAAAATACAAGCTCGGGTCTACATTTATGGGGCTTTGGAGCCTTGACCAGCTGGGCAGTGACTGCACAACAAAAACAGCATACTAGACAAGGGCCTTTCTCCTAGTTCATAGTTTGCATGCCCAAAGGTAGTAATGTTGACTAAGCATTTATTGTATCCCTTGACTAAGGGGCATTATATATACCTTGTAAGGCCCTCTTGGGCAGATCATATACTTGTTTTTACTCAAGCAATATAATCAGAAAATTGGCTCTTCGGGCCTCCCAAAACCGAGTGTCTTTCTTGCTATTTTCCTTTCGAGTTTGTGTGAGTGTTCAAAGGTTCTTGGGGACGAATTTAGAGCGGGTTTAGGACTGAGTTTAGCATCGATATCACGAGTGTTAGGCTGTCCGCACGCGGCTAAAATTAGGCCCGTGACATAAGGTACATATGAATTTAGCTGGTCAGTTGTAAACAGCTGATTGAATGGAATGATATAACTGTACTTTTAGTAGGAGAATGATTGGTCTAAAGCTTAGATCAAACTTCCCGATCTTTGTAGTTCCATCTTCAAAAATTTACCAGGAAGCTAAGATCCACATGTACTAACATATGAAAACATGAAGGATCGAACCTCTATATATGGATCTTTTAAGTGAATCTCTTCCTTGTTCACTTGTGATACACTGGTGTAGATGCTAATTTCTTAATTTCACTTCTTTCAAGTAAAAGTTCATTATTTAGCCTTTAACTTGCAAGTAAGCTCAGTTGAAGTTACTGGAGCTCGTGCATCTGTGAGTTCTAAGGTTCAGTCTCTTCTGAAAGACATTAAAGAGGTGCATTTTAAGCTTCTTATATTTTCCTCGTTGATCCTTCATATTCTTAATGCTAAGCTGATATATCTTACAGTCTCATTTACTCTGTGATGGCCTTCAAAGTTTGGTATGTTGGGCAAAGATACAACTCTCAGCATGCTAGACCTTTCTCTCAAATTATGCCAAGAAGAATAATGAAAATTCAAACTCTTAATTGCAGAGTCAATTGTGCTTCACTAGCTTTTCTAAACTTCAGATATTTGCTTCTCTTTGGTTTTTTTTCTAAAATTTCCATCCAAATGATCAGGATTAGCTAATATTCAACCAACTTGTGCCACATCTGTTTACAAACGGGTCGAAAATATTATTTAGTTCCGTTTGAGTTGTTTGGAAAAGTAGGCCATGATTCTCCATTTCACAAGGATTTACCAAGATTAGATGCACCCAATTTCTACTATGTTCAGGAATGAACATTGTTGGAACATTTTGTGTTTATGCTCTATCATCTTAATTTGTTTATCTGATTTTGAGTATTTGAAATGTGACTTTTGAGTAAAATAAAAGAAAGAATTTTGAATGTTTTGGTCTCAAATCAAAGGATTGGTGACTAAACATATGAGGTTTAAGTACAATAAAATAAAGAATTTTGAGTGAACTTTCAAACAACCCAGTCATCATATCTTCTGATTTTTGTTTCACTAAAATTTCCCTCTTCTGTGCTGTACTATGTGTTTGTGTGATATCTCGTTACTTGAGCCGGGGGTCTTTCGGAAACAGCCTTTCTACCTCAGCAGAGGTAGAGGTATGGTCTGCGTACATCTTACCCCCCCCCAGACCCCACGTAAGTGGGAATACACTGGGTTTGTTGTTGTTGTTGTTGTTGAGTGTTGCAGTCTCAAATCAAAGGATAAGTGAAGTGACATATGACTTTTTAAGTAAAATAGAAGAAAGATTTTGAATATTTAGGTCCTAACTCTCTTTTTTCTTCTCAACAGGAGATTGCTTAATCTTCTTTTGCATTTTCTTAGCAGCACACAACGGCATCCTATGTCAATGATGTAGGCTAAAGAAAAAAGAAAACAACTTTTAAGAAACTATATTTACCTAATAAAAAAAAAAAGGAAGTAAAGAACTTTTAATTGCTTATAATGTGTACAAATCATGTGAATGGCACAGATTGAAGCAAAAAATCATTGTACAAGTCTGACCAGGTTGCTTATTGACCAGATTAGCCAGCAGCAAGGAAGAGTAGTGGCTCTTGAAGGTGCACTTTGTTCTCGTGTGTAATCTTTTCTTTCTTTTTTTGCGTCCTCTTTCTAACTACGTGAGAAATGGATTTTTTTCCTGCATTCGACAAATGGAGCTATTGGAAGTCCTGTATCTTGAAAATTATATGTAAGTTTTCGTCCTATCGTACATGAGTTGGGTGAAAAAATGGTGTGGATCTGGTTTCTTTTTACAAAATTTACTTTTTTGCTCTTGTATGTTGCGAGACGTGCACAAGTAGTGATGATAAGACCTGTTCACTTCTTCATGTTTCTCTTTCAATGCATTGTTCCTTATTCTTTCTGTGATAATGTAGATCTGAAATAATAAAATCTATTTTTTGCACCAATCAAAAAGAAATAGAAATCTGGTATTTGCAGTCAGAAGCTGAAATTCTTTTTATTTTCTTTATATGAAGGGTAATGGGTAATTGTACTTTCCTTATCTTCATCTTGATACATTTTCAGAACACATGAAGTGCTAGGACCAAGAGTGCCAGCAATTAAAGGCTCTTGTTCAGGATTTTGAAAGTAAATTCAGAAACTCCTCTTCCTTCTTTCAGCTTTTTGTCATATGAATGTATGCCGGTAAAAATCATACCTATTGTACGTGATAAATAAAGATATGTTAAGTGTCAATGTGTCAGTTCACATCATGGAGTAAATAATATTATGGGCTCTAATTCTAGATATACTTATGCCTACAATAAATAAATATACTCATGCCTACAAGTATTTGAACTTATTTATGTATTTGATGTTGTTAATTTATCTGTTACAGGCAAGGGCATAAAAAAGTTGATTGGAAATTTGCAGGTTTACACACATTCTCACATCTTCAGTCATGCTACCAACATATGTTGACCTTAATTCTGTCAAATGTTTGTTCATTGCCTAATTACTATATACACTAGATGCCAGTGTCTTCTGTAGTTGTTAGTGGAAAGTTTAGTTTTTAGTTTCATGGTCTAGAACATATTACGTGGAAAGTTAGAATTGAAGTGACTAAAAAGGAAAGTGATTCAAAGAAAAAAAGATCGAAAGGAGTAAAGTATATAGATAATGGACAGATAAATTATCTATGAATTAATAAAACTTTACTCACTATACAGGTTTTCCTTAATGATATTGCATTTATTTGTTAATTGAATATATACATACACCATCAAATCTACTACTTGGACCTTTTGAGTTCATTTGTTGAGCAAAAAGTTTACCAACTGTTCTGATTTGAAAGTGGTGCACTAAAGCTCTTGCTTTTATTGTATGAAGTCGTACTCTGCATTTTGAAAGATTAGGTTGGTTATTGGTCAATGTATAGTAATTACTTCTCCAAGGGAGTTTTGTGAGTCCCGAATCATGAATGCAATCTGGTTCATGTCTTTTATATTTTTGTGTAATGAGTTGACCGATGCTAACCGTGCAGATATACAATTGTATTGCACGGATGGAGCACATTGATCATGCTCATAAATCTGCGCAGCATTGTATTAAATCATTGCTAACTACACACGCACACGTGAGTTAATAATAAATAAAAGGCATAATAAGAGTGATATAGCATACTTTTTTGCAGGTAAACTGAAGGGGGTTCTTCTTGAAAGTGGGAGTCCTGAGCTATCAACCTGTCTTGGTTTTATTTTTCTTTTGGTTTTATTGTTTTCTCTTCCTCCTCCTCTTCATCATTTATAGACTTGAGTATCTTGGTCATGTTCATTCTCTGACTCAATAACTCTATACTCATCCTCCTCATCATCAGGAAGACTTCTTGGAGCTGTGTTGAGAGTGCAGGGAACTTCTTGACCACTTTTTTGTATCTGAGTAGAAGTATCAGTAACATTTGCATCTTTTTGTTGTCTCTTATTGATGGCATCTCTTTTGTTTTTGCTCGGCTTTCCTTGAGACTTGTTGCTAGGAGGTTTTTAGGTCTGATCAAGCATCTTTACAGCATTAGTCTTAGTAGGAGTAACTAGATCATGATTTGTATCAACAACATTTCTATCAGTCTGCCGAACATTTTCTGCAGTAAGTGATGGGCTTTCCTGGGCAGATTCATCTCTGAATTCTAAACCCAATGTATCCATAGCATCATGAGAAGTCTAATCAACATCTCCCCTATTCTGAACTCGAGAAGAAATTACCATTTCATGTGCTGCTTTCAAATTCCACAGAGATTGCACACCACCAGTAGACTGAACCTGAGCACCAGACTTCTTTATTTTGAGCTGAATTGTGGTCTCTAAAATCAATACCTTGACCGGTATCAACTTTATTTTGAGAATGCACAAAACCCAACATATGGGCAGCTTCAACACCAGAGTAACCACCCAACATCTGAGCAACTTCAGCACCAGTGTAATCACCCAACAGCTGTGTCACGACCCGAACCGGGGCCCTGGCCGTGACAAGCATTTCGAACCATGAAGGCCCGAAACACCCCTATCTATCTAGTAATCATGAACATAATTCATATGATAATAAGATATGCGGAAGATACACAATATTACGAAAAACATGGTCATAAATTAAATAAAATCAACAAAGGGGAAATAATGTCCCACAACATCTATCGACCAACCGTCTGCGAAATCTCTAATACATGACTGAAACAAATTACTGTTTGAAAATTGGGACAAGGCCTTCAGTAGACCCAAAACTACTAAATGATAAATGAACCGACAGACATCAGGTCTTTCGAAATATAGAAGGCTCACCACTTGATTCTGCAAATCTGTTGGAAGAGATATATTGGTTATCTGGACTCCTAAATTGTGCCTCCAAACCTGGGAGGGAAGGGGGTCAATACAAAAGTCCTGGTACGCAGAGAAATCAAAAACAAAATATAATATTTTTTTTTCAAATATAGGTGAGAGCTATTATAAAGCAGTTTCATATAAAATCATTTGAAAACACAGGGCATCATGTAATAGTTTTCAACAACAATGTAATGCCGCCGAGATTAGAGTATAAGTGGGGGGAAGACACATAAGATCACATAGCAGGGTGTCTCGACCCAATAAAGTATAGTAGTGCCCAAGATCACTTAGCCTGGGCTCCTAACCATAGTCCCAATTTGGGAATGACATAAAGTCAAGTACACAAGATTATTTAGCCTAGTACCAAATCCCCATGTCGGCAAATACGGTTTCCAGCGATGAGCCCTTACACTCAAATGCCTTCGGGCATCCACCTATCTCATGTAAAATCAGTGCATCAAACTCCGTTTAATTCAATCACATATCTTATTCTGTAGGGTATCGTCATGCCCGACTTGCAAGCCATCAATATCACATCATTATTTCATGCAACCACTATATTCATCATATTTCAACATAACAACCCTCTCATTTCAAGTCAAAAATTATAACCATTTTCAAAATATTTCATGTCATGCTTGTTAAGATGATTTCAAACAATTCACATCATATGAGGATTTAATACAAAATCATATCAAGAGATGGATTTTCATATAATTCATGCTCTCAAGTTAACATCTTTTCGAAATACATGCATATACGTATATCATATATCAAATCACTTTGGGAATAGGCCTAAAGACCAAATCAATATCATAAAACGTTTAAAACATAATCATATTCGTAATTTCAAAACCCCCATTTTGAAAACATGAAATTTTAAGCCTATGAGATTTTTAAGATAACCCCACGTACCTCTATATGCGAAGATGATAGGTGCTTCTTGAAGCCTACGTTTTGGGGGATCCAAATATGTAATTGGTTTCAAAAACCCACGGTTGAATCTTGAGTTGCTTGGGTTTTTATTTTGAAATCCTAAGGAGAGTTCTTGAGCAATTTTGATGAATGAAGGTGTATTTTGGGGTATTTGGGGACTGAATTTCGTGTTTATGGCTAAATAAGGGTGGGAAAAGGACCATTTTGCCCCCAAAACGAAGTGTTTAAGTCACTTGAGTAATAATATATGCGGCGCACACCTTATCGCATAATATAGGTTGTGCGGCGCACTCTTTATCGCACATATTAGGTTGTGCGTCGCACACCTTATGGCATAAGTTAGGGTGTGCATCGCACACCTTATGCTTCACGACACACTCCACTTTGCAAAGCCATAACTTCTTTCCTGGGTGTCAGATTTTTATGAAATTGGTATCGTTGGAAAGATAATTCGAGTACCTTTCATTTGATATATATTAGGCACTCTAATTCAATATATACAAAGAGTAATGGTCGACTGAAGTTGACCTAAGTTTCAACGCTCACTAAAATTCGAACGATAGGAAAACTTTCAACTTGTCCTTGAGCTTGGGGACCTTTATGATCTCAATTCATGCTCAAATAGATTTCCACACTACATAATTTATCAACACACTAAACTTGCATTGGATTTATGGATTTTGGAACCTTTACGTAAAGGAAATGACGATTTTCGTTCTCGTCCGAAATGCGGGGTGTTACATTATCTCCCCCTTGGGATCATTCGTCCCCGAATGATGGGTAGGAACTTGTTGAAGATTAAAGGTATGGAATAATGCGGACATGATGTGCCTTCTAAGAAAGGACATAACTGATCTGAAATATTTAAACTTCTATAATGAAACTGAATTCTGAGCTGACTTGACTTTTCTTGCTTCAAGAAGCTGATTCGTGCTGAAAATTTAGGATTCCCTTGAAATATTCATGATCCAATCATACATATTGAACTTAGGAAGTGATAACTTATGCAAGTACGAATCATAAGACATCAAGACTTAGATCGTACAAGGGTATTACACTATCTGAGCTGAAATACTTGAAAAGTTTTGAGATTATACGATGAACTCTTATGCACTGAGTCATGAATAGATAGCTGAGTCTGAAACATGATTCTTGGAATGAACTGAACTCACAATTTATATGGATGGAATAGATTATCTCTTGGGAATGGCCATACGCATGAGACTTCGGATAGTAGGACTGGGTGAAAAGGTGTCCCGATTGTTAAACTGAATTACAGACTGAATTATACTAGACACTTATGCTTAACTGGAGTATCTCTTCAAAACTCTCTCTAAAGAAGTTCTAGCAGTAATAGGAAGCCACGAATCTTGGGTATGGATTACATAAGACATCCAACTGAGGGAAATCACAACATTTACACTACTCTGCAGTCTAGAATATAGACATATAACTCATAAATTAGGATAGAATTTCCAGGCCTTAGTCAATGCGACTTCTTACTTTAAAGATTAGCACACTCCTCGAATACTCCCTTAACTGTACTATTACCCGTAGATACCACATTCATTCGGTCCAACTTATTTGTTCTCGTATTTGCATTTATAAATCTTTCTACTAATGTCTATAGTAACTTAAATCCTCTTCACCGTGATCAGGCCTAACTCCAACTCGCAAAATACTACATGCCACTCCACGATACAAGTCTAAACCATAAGATTCCACCTTCTATATCTCTTAAAAGATCACAGCCTAAGCCTATCATGCCTTACCACTTCAATGGCTAACTCTGAACTATTACTACGAAGTTGCTAGCGCATATAATGTTCCTTAACAAAAATTCCAACATGTCATTCAAGCCTATATCTATAACCACATATGAACTTCAAAGTAAACACTCATAAAGACACACTTCACATATTCTACTAACCATCTATCGATATAGCTCCCATACTCTACCCCAAGAACATACACACATACACCTTTCAGCTAACCATCACATGCATCAAAGACTTGGCCCCAACCTTACTTCGTACTTATGGCCTTATCTAAAATAAGCATACTATGATCTTCCACCAACTAGAAACATTTACTCATCACCACTACCATCACATAAAGAGGAGTCACTAAAGATTAGAACATAAGATCTTGAAGCATGGAAGGATTTTATATGAAACTTGACACTTAACTGAGGCCTGGGGAATAACAAATCAACATCCGGGATTTATCAAAGAAAAAAAAATTTGAATTGGGGCATACATGGCTATGAACTATATTCCGCCTATCGTAAAGAGTATAGCATTAATTATGGGAACTGAGCACACTATAAAGTGTGAAACATGAGTCATGAGCTGTATGACCTCAATTTAGAGTTCATAACATATGGAATGTGATTCCGGCGGCTGAATGAACTGAAGTTCATCATTTAGGAACCCGGAAGAGAATGTGATTTTCTATCATATACATGAACATGAACTATGATCATGGAACTGAAACGTGAGGTATGAGTAGGTATTAGGATAACTGAAAAATACTAAGACTGAAATGGGTTGAGCCTCACTCTTCCCTTCTGATGTTCTATGTCATACTGACATCACTACTAGAATCTAAAAGCCTGACTTGGTTATTCGCTCTATCATATTCCCCTTAGCTTCAAGCCATCATATTAAGTTTGGGAGATCCCTTACTAGACTCTAAACTAAAGTACACTCACTGCACTCTGGGGTCTGGAAAACTACTATACACGCATATCATGGCACTTAACCCGAATGACTACACCTGAAAGTGGAAAACCCACTATTAATACTACCTTCTGAGATACACTTTACTATTCTATAGACCCAGTAGTCATCATATAATACTTGCACACTTACGAACTTCGGGTCTTCATGGGTATCCCCATAGTCGGAGTGCACACCCTCTAGTGCTTTAACTCTTATTTCTATTAGTTCAACCTTCAAAAACTCAAACTTAGAATCTAGCACTCAACATGGATATCACCAAGCCTTTAATGAATCATACTACTTCCGACATAGCCTACCAATATCGCGACTTCAAACTTACATCTCTCTACTATGAGAATCAATATTATATAAAAAGGCTCAACACTATTAATCAAAACTCCTTAACTTGGCTATTTAGAACACCATATACCATCTAACTAGTCTTTCTCCACCTAGCAACTCAACGGTACCACTCGTCACACAAGACGTGTAATAGTCTTAGAAAATACCGCAACCTCAGATCACCTTGGGCATACTTCTACATTATATATGCAACATCATACTGCACTACGAATCAAATAAACTTAAGCTCTTGCATATAATGTTCAAGCCTGTTAGATTACTTCCATAAAACTAGTATCATTAACCAAGAAATCATTATATCCACCTTCATGGACATCAATTGTTCAAAACTTAATGTCTAGTGCTAAACATGATTTTACAATCCAACCTTACGCATGATTCTCACTTGGATACCATGAAATAGACATCAAGAAACACCAGTACACTAGAACTTGAACAAATAATTGATCTTGACCTTACGGTCTTCCTTATCATAACTCATTAGCACGTACTATTTTAACACATCAAGCCTACTAATTTTTTCCCACAAAACATACATCATTAATCTCATGCCACTATTTTTACCACTACATTCTATATTAAATTCAAGCATATAGTCCTGTACCAATCATCTATCACTACTGAAAAATGCAACATAATATGCTAGTCCATAAAATTTGGGACATACTATACAAACGCCTCAAAAATCACTACATACCTTTTCACAAGTAGTACTACTTTACAATTACCAACGAAAAGAAGGTCAAGGGGTAAAGTTACATAATAGACATGATCAACCTTAATCTTATATTATAACCCCATACAATCTTTTCTACTTATACAGATTTCTCACCTCATACTTACTTACCCAAACATACATTTAGATTACCTTCAAATTCCACAAACAACCATGAGTCTATACTTACAACTTACTGGATAATATAGCCATTTTCACACTTCAAGCAACTGACAAATCACCCTAACTAACAACTCCTTCTATACCTTCTACTAAACTAAAACACAAGGACGAATCACCTCTTTACCAACTCAATCTCATGCAAACAGATTCAGCTATATATATATATATATTAAACCAACACAAGAACAACAAGTTGGACAACAAGTTGCTAGTGAATCGAAATAGGCCTTACACGGCTTCACTAGACTTTAATTTTGTATTTTGAACAAAAAAATGAGATGAATGACAAGTCAACTATGCTAGTGAATCGAAAGGGCCCCACACGGCTTCACTAGACTTTATTTTTTTCAACAACACCTTGATGACAAGATTACATAAGATAGAAATTTAATACGCAATATCCAATGAACTAAGAATACACATCTTACTCTGTATAAATAAAATCGGAGTCAAACACTTCCTCTACAGACTACCATACCATCCACAAATGCTACTAGTTACCACATTAGTCTGTCACTATAAGGGGGTAAATCATTCTCGAACATCGGTTATTCAACTAAAATATTCATTTACACAAAAGTCACCCTCGCTCTGACTTCTAACTTGGTGACTTCACATCACCAACTTCTTGGTCTAATTTCACTACCAATAGGTCATGACAACAACACTCTAACGCATACCACTATTCGGGTGGAAATACAGTTCCAACATTCTACTACATATCATCCCCCCTTAAGCAAGACATTTGTAACATACATTTGAATGGGACTAAATGCAATTAATACCTCAAGCTGAAA
Organism: Capsicum annuum; assembly: GCF_002878395.1. Classification (NCBI taxonomy): domain Eukaryota; kingdom Viridiplantae; phylum Streptophyta; class Magnoliopsida; order Solanales; family Solanaceae; genus Capsicum; species Capsicum annuum. The sequence goes on along the minus strand of NC_061120.1, from coordinate 161,916,588 downwards.
AGCACGATTCCATCAAGATCAATGTTTACATCGGAATCAATACACATTGAAGCACTAACGGACTCTTCTCAAGTCCTTGTACAAATTTTAACTCTTATATAGTTCAATCAGAAAGGACCATACCATTTATATTCTAAACTTCTGCACTTAAATCCCCTCAATAATGAGACATATCTGAGGACATTAGAGTAAGGAAATAATTTGGGATGACTTTTTTTTACTTTTGTATGGGCGACACCATAGCACGAATTAGAGTATGAAAGATGAACATTCTGAATCTATTGCACGAACTAGAACATGAAGAAAGAGAGACATTCTTAAACGCCTAGTAGCCTCTTGCTTATAAGTTTGGCATGCTACACACCCATAAATAAGACTCTACTCGACGCGATTTTGCAGACACCCTGGGACCATGAACCGTGCTTTGATACCAAGTTTTTCATGATCCAAATTGGGGCCCTAGCTGTGACAAACATTACGAACCATGAAAGCCCGAAACACACTATCTATCTGGTAATCATGCACATAATTCATATGATAATAAGTATGCGGAAGATACACAATATTACAAAAAATATGGTCATAAATCAAATGAAATCAACAAAGGGGAAATAATATCCCACAACATCTATTGACATTTGAACAACCGTTTGCGAAATCTCTAGTACATGATTGAAACAAATTACTTTTTGAAAACTGGGACAAGGCCCCCAGTAGACCCAAAACTACTAAAAGATAAATAAACTAGGCCTTCCGAAATATAGAAGGCTCACCACTTGATTCTGCAAATCTGTCGGAAGAGATATACTGGTTATCTGGACTCCTAAACTGTGCCTCCAAACCTGGGAGGGAAGAGGGTCAATACAAAAGTATTGGTACGCAGAGAAATCAAAAACAAAATATAATATTTTTTTCCAAATATAGGTGAGAGCTATTATAAAGAAGTTTCATATAAAATCATTTGAAAACACACGGGCATCATGTAATAGTTTTCAACAACAATGTAATACAACTGAGCTAGGTAGGATACCCTACATATAACATTTACACCAACTGTCAAATCTTGGTTGCTGTCGAGATTAGAGTATAAGTGAGGGGAAGAAAAACAAGATCACACAGCAGGGTGTCTTGGCCCAATAAAGTATAGTAGTGCCTAAGATCACTTAGCCTAGGCTCCTAACCATAGTCCCAATTTGGGAATGACATAAAGTCAAGTACACAAGATTACTTATCCTGGTACCAAATCCCCATGTCGACAAACACGGTTTCCAGCGATGAGCCCTTACACTCAAATGCCTTCTTTGGGCATCCACCAATCTCATGTAAAATCAATGCATCAAACTCTATTTAATTCAATCACATATCTTATTCTGTAGGGTATCATCATACCCGACTTGAAATCCATCAACATCACATCATTCTTTCATGCAACCATTATATTCATCGTATTTTAACATAACAGCCCTCTCATTTCAAGTCAAAAATCATAACCATTTTCAAAATATTTCATGTCATGCTTGTTAAGATGATTTCAAACAATTCACATCATATGAGGATTTAATACAAAATCATATCAAGAGAGGGATTTTCATATAATTCATGCTCTCAAGTTAACATCTTTTCGGAATACATACATATACGTATATCATATATCAAATCACTTCAGAAATAGGCCTAAAGACCAAATCAATATCATAAAATGTTTAAAACATAATCATATTTGTAATTTCAAAATCCCCCTTTTGAAATCCTAAAATTTTAAGCCTATCAGATTTTTGAAATAACCCCACATACCTCTATATGCGAAGATGATAGGTGCTTCTTGAAGCCTACGTTTTGGGGATTCCAAATATGCAATTAGTTTCAAAAATCCATGGTTGAATCTTGAGTTGCTTGGGTTTTTATTTTGAAATCCTAAGGAGAGTTCTTGAGCAATTTTGATGAATGAAGGTGTATTTTGGGGTATTTGGGGACTAAATTTCGTGTTTATGGCTAAATAAGGGTGGGAAAAGGACCATTTTGCCCCAAAATCGGAGTGTTTAAGTTACTTGAGTAATAATATATGCGGCGCACACCTTATCACATAATATAGGTTTTGAGGCGCACTCTTTATCGCAAACATTAGGTTGTGCGTCGCACACCTTATGATATAAGTTAGGGTGTTCATCGCACACCTTATGCTTCACGACACACTCCACTTTGTAAAACCATAACTTCTTCCTTGGGTGTCGGATTTTTGCGAAATTAGTATCATTGGAAATATAATTCGAATACCTTTGATTTGATATATAGTAGGCACTAATTCAAGATATACAAAGAGTAATGGTCGATTGAAGTTCACCTAAGTTTCAACGCTCAATAAAATTTGAACGATAGGAAAACTTTCAATTTTTCCTTGAGTTTGGGGACCTCTATGATCTCAATTCATGCTCAAATAGGTTTCCACACTACATAGTTTACTAACACACTAAACTTGCATTGGATTTATAGCTTTTGGAACCTTTACGTGAAGGAAATGATGATTTTCATTCTCTTCCGAAATGCGGGGTGTTACAAACTGACCCTTAAGTTCAGAACCTTGAGCAGCAGTAAACTTCAAGTTATTAACCTTCTAAGTACAGTTCTGAACACAACCAACTTAATTTTGAGTATCACGTTTCCATTGAGAAATCACCTTTGAGGAAGCGTTGACCAAGACTGCTAGTCCTATGGAGAAGAAACAACACATGAAGAGCTTTCTACTGTTAGCAATAGGAAACAAATTAAAAGTTCTCACTGCTCATAAGAGTGTTAAGGTCTTCACAAATATTTCAAGTGAGTGCACTTTAATCGAATGCTTTATTTTTTCTCCAATATTGTTCATGTAAACCAAGAATTATAGTTTTTTAAGATGCTAATTTACTTGTGATTCTAACTCTTTTCTTCTGCAAAACCTCGAAGTGTGACTTTGCTTTGGAAAACAATACTGATGAAGGGGATGCTATTGGATTGGAAACAAAGTTGTAGGTGTTAATGTTTATTTTTAAATCCGTGCTTCTTTGCCAGAAAAAGTATGCCTTTCAGCTGATGATGTTGTGTTTCCGCAGGTAAAGGGAGCGTCAAATGCCAATGGTGAATAAAATGGAGGTTCAGCAACATTTGTAAAAGATTGCAAAGATGAATAAGTCATGGATTTTTAAAAGCCTTGTAGTGTAATAGTCTGGTAAAGCTCCTTTAAGGCATCAGATATTTTAGGTTGACTACATCTGCTGTTCAGAATGTGTTAAACAGTAGGTAAGAAGTTTACTTCATTATGCTTATGAGTAGTGCTCTTTGTTATCCATAAGGAGTGTTTAGACCCCAAACGTTGTTTTGTATGCAGATAGTCTTATATTTATGTATACTTTCTAATTTGTGATATGTACATATTGTGTTATAATTTATTATGTATTTAAATAAAAATTTACATTAATACAAGTGACTATTTTATTTAAATTATGTCAATTTAATAACATGTGGCAACAATCGTTGCAATAGATCAATAAACCATTGCAATAGGTAGTCAAAAAGCGTTGCAACAGAATAACAAAAGCATCGCAATAGATACTATTGCAATGGTTTAATGTCATTGCAATAGAATCTATTGCAATGGTTAGTAACCATTGCAATAGATGAAAATAAGCATCCCAATAAGTAATGAAATAGTTGTAATAGGTACTCAAAAAGCATTGCAACAAAATAACAAAAGCATCATAATAAATGCTATTACAATGGTTACTAACCATTGCAATAACATATATTGCAATGGTTACTAACCATTGCAATAGATGAAAATAAGCGTCTCAATAAGTCAAAAAATAACCACCGTAATAGGCCAATCTATGGTAACGGTTATCAGAAACCATTGCCATAGCTCAACCTATGGCGATGGTTTAGACAACCGTCGCATAAATCATTGCCATATACCTATTAAAACGTCCACCTATAGGACGCTTGCTGAACCGTTGTGATATAGCTATGGCAATGGTTTTTTTACCTATTGCAATGGTTTTGCAACCGTCATCATAAGGGTAATTTCTAGTAGTGCCCATTGAGTTTATATCATTCAATTATTCAATTCAAATAATCGAACAATAAATACCAACCACCACCATAATTCAAATGTAACCAAATTACATGAAAAAATATTCACATGCCATGAATTTACCTCACAAAGTATCAAATAATGAAGATTAATTAAGAATGAGATAAAGAATGGACCTCAATTTTATTTCAAATCCCAATTGTTTGATGCCGCCAATGGATTCAAATACCTCGATCCAAACCTCAACCAATGAATAATCCCAAACTCGACATAACTTTCATGGTTTTTTCACAACCCTAAATCAAAATCACAAAAAAAGACACCCATACCTAGCTCCATATACAGTGTTACTATTTCATTCATTTTTTGATGGATTTCGCCTGAGTTGGGGATGGTTGGGTCAGTTTTTATTAATTTTTGATGGATTTCTTGGCAGGTTTGAGCTGGTGGCTTTGCCAGAGCTCCAGTAACGATGGGAAGGGTTGTTTTCCAATAGATTTTAGTGAAGGGTGGCCAGAATTTGTTATGAAGCTACTATTTTGGTGACAAATTTGTACTCCCTTCTTCTCCATCTCTCTTGGTTTTATTCTTTGCTTCACTCTTATCTCCCTTTCCTAATTTTTCTCTCTGTGTGTGGAGTGTGTTTATCTATTTATGTGTGCGTGAATCCCAATTAGTGTGTGTGTATTATTGTTTTTTGTATGTTTCAGTGAGTGACAATGGTGTGTGAATTGCTTGTTTTTCCTTGAGAGTGTGGTGTATTATTGGTTTTCCAATAGAAGAGTCCCCTGTGAATGGAATACCTGTGTGTATATATTCTTTTTATGTGGAGAAAAGAAACATGTTAACAATTAAGGGATGGGGTCATATATTAGGGGTAGAGGGTATGGGGTAGGTAGGGTAGTGGTTGTTAGGATAAAGTGAGGTGGTCCAATTTAATTGGATGGGTGTTAATTTGTTGGGAATTTTGTTATTTTGCTAGGGTGAGGTATCAAAAATGGTTATCAATTTGTTGTTTTCTTGTGGAACTTATCACATGATTGAGGGTGCATGTTAAGACGAGGTAAATGGGTAAAAATATACTTTTGGGAGGGACAAAATTAGGTGTCTACAGATGGTAGTAAAATCTTAGTTCGGAAATCAAAGAACCTTTCTTTTATCTAGATTTTTGTTCTATTCTTAATTGCTTGGATAAACTTTTATTTTCTTCACTGATAAAACTAAGGACATAATATGTTAGTCAAAAGAAGACATTTCCTAGCACTTTTTGAACTCCTAAGTCCTAAGCATATCTACTCTTTCTTTGACTCCATTATGTTATTATTGCTAGATTGTATCTCTGTCTATAATATGGTCTCCATAAAGTGTCCAGTTTTGAGGTATGTGATACACCAATGACCCAAATCCTGCAGTTATAATATACTCTTTTACTTTCTTTTGGTATTTTTTTTCTGACCCATCTAAGAATAGTTGTGACATCATTATGCTTCAAGGTATAACCAAAACCAATCATTAACTTTCTTCCCATAATCTGGTTGTCTGCCTATGCTCAACAAATAAATATACAGCAGTACTTGTGTTATATAAGCCACACACAACATCTACACTAGTAGCACCCATCCTCACTAGTCTATAGCCTAAGAAATTTATAGAATATAGGAAACTCATGAACTTTATGATTATCCTTTTATGTTTTGGTTCTTATCATGAACCTTTGTAAAGTTTCTAAACAATTATCCCCAATTTAAGTACTTGATGGATATTTATTTATTTATATGATTCTTAATATGGTTTGGGTTGGTTCTGTATTCTTATAACCGAAGGGTATGGATATTAATCATTTGCTAATATATCTAATGAGAAATTTCAATTGCTTAGGTGCGAGTCATGAAACTTACCTGGAACACTTTTGTGCACATCTTAGCTTCACAAAGTACTAAAGAATTTAGGACATTGAATTTGTTTGATAGTTTAGGTCTCTCATTATATGATATGTGTAATACCCCGAGAAATTTTTCGTTGAAATTTTGTGCGTAAATGTGTTGGGTTCTATCTTCTAGAATGAATTATAAATTTTTCATGTGAAATGTCTTAGATTATGATCCACCATTACGTAGATTATTGAATAATATTTCCAACGATATGTGGATCATCTAAAACGGATACCCGAGCGACAAGTTATGAACATTTCGATTGAACCATGAATAGTAGTGAACAGTAAAACGTGCAGGAAAAAGTACTGAGGCCTGACGTATTTTTTCTTAAACTTTAAACGATCATAAATTCTCGTACATAATGATTTGGGTGATCTACTATATATCAACGGAAAGCTCTACGAGTCCTCTTTCCAATGAAATTAGTTTCATCCAATTTGTCTATCGAAGCAAAAAGTTATGGTCGATCTACTTCAGCTTATCAAAAGTAAATTTTTAGGTCAATTTCAAATGATCATAACTCCTCGTACACAATGATCTGGGTGAGATAATATATATCAACGGAAATATATGAGAGTCCTCTTTCTAATGAAATTGGTTTCATCCAATTTGAATATTGGAGTAAAATGTTGTGATTGATCTACTTCAGACTATCAAAGCATTCCACCAAAGGACAGATTCGAGAATTTTATAGATTTTTAGGGGTGTATTGGTCATTCCCCCTCACCCAAAATCCATCCAAACCCTATATTAAAGCCTATTAGAAACATTATATGTTATATTTTATCAAACTCCCTCAAAAAGAAATCCTAAGCTCCTACATCCAACTTCAAGAACCTCCAAAGTTCACTATTAATACTACAAATTTATTCAAGATTCCAAGTTCCTAGTTCAAGAACTCCAAGAACCACCATTCAAAGGCACAATTATCATCTCAAAAATGAGTATCGATCTAAATTTCATCATTCAAGGTATGTGGGGTTTTTCAACAAGAGCTCTCTTTCGTTCTTGTGCCCAAAAGTAATTTTCTTTACAAAGGCATGATTTTTATTTGATTTTTATGAATTTGAAGCATGAACCCATGCCTTATGATGATTATTATGAATCTTGATGTTTATGATTTTGAAAGATGAATTTACATGTGTGGTGATATAAAGCATGAATCTTGAACGATATTTACCATAATTTTGATATTTGGGTCGTGAATCCCCATTGGAAATTGTATTTTTTTTTGAGAAAGTGTGTGTTATAAACATGTTGATGTTGAATATTTGAGATATTTTGAATGATTTGACCTTTTGGTCTTAATGGAGTTGTTTTGAACTCGAGTGTGAAAGAAATCCACAACGTGGTTAATTTTGATAGATGGGAAGCATGATGGATCCCGATGTATATTTATATATTACTGAAATTGTTTTGTTATGGATTGTCTTTGAAATGATCTGAGCTAAGTCCGGGAGAAATCTTTATCACCGAGTGGGAGGTATAAAGCGATCTTACTTCCCTAGAACTACGTTCCCCCGTAGGAGTGAGCCTGAGCCTGATTTATATAGTGATCACTAGTTTGTATGGATTTGATATCGATAGTCCTACTCCGATGGAAAAGATAGGATGGCTCTCCCCAATATGGGTTGTACGTTAGACTCTATGTAGCTCACATGATTTATGTCGGTTATAGGATCTCTCAGTGTGTGCGTGTTTCCTTGTGTCTATGGTGAATGGTGAAGTGATTTGAAAGTGGAATTGTGAAAGTTATTCTTTCGAAAGATTTAAATGATATTTACATTATGAGAATTGATATTCTTGATGAATTGAAAGTGATTGACAAATTATATGATGACTCACATGTGTTATTGTACTTATTTCACCCTCTCATGATTATGATGATTTTCTTCGAACTATGTGAGTCTTTCATACATCCTGCATATTTCTTAAAAATATTTATGATGATGATGTTTATACAACTGCATACACTCCCATATACTCGATTTCTTTCCATGGTACTGACCCACATCTTTGGATGTGGGCTATATTTTCTCAGAATGTAGATTCAGGTGCTCAGTTCCAGGTTCGATAGTAATTCTTCGAGCATGTTGTTCTATATCCTCTGTTGTGGTGAGTCCTCATGTTTCAAGGATGTGATGTCTGATGTTGCTTTCACGAAATTGTTTACATTTGATAACTGAGTATGAGTCAGTTGGGGCATGTCTCAATGGCTCACTGGTTTTATTAATTTTCTTAGAGGCTTGTCAGACTAGTATAGACGTTGGGAGTTGACTAATAAGCCATATTTTGTTATCTTTCTAAAATTCTTTTATTCTTGGATGATGATTACTCTTTTGATATTTGAGGGTTATTTATGGAAACCCCATTTATTTGTGTTGAACTAAATAAAAATGGCTCAAAGGGTTAGCTTGGGGATACTCGTAGCCTCAAGCACCGTGTGACACTCCGGGACCCATTTTCCGGGGTGTTATAAACTTGGTATTAGAGCCTAAGGTTTTAAGGTATCCTAGGGAGTCTGACAAGCTGCGTTAAGTAGAATCTTGATCATCGGTGTGTAGCACGCCACATCTATGAGCAATAGGCTACAAGACGTTTTAGGAAAAAGTGTGATTCTTTCTTTCAGAAGTCTATCATGCTTAAAGTGTCTCTCTCTGCAATTGATTCGTGCTCTCCTCTTTCAGAAATATACCTCCTGATAGAGAGATAGAGTTCGAGATTGATCTTCTTCCCAATACTCAGCCCATTTCTATTCCTCTTTACCGTATGGCCCCTGCAGAACTGAAGGATTTGAAAGATCAACTCAAAGATCTACTAGATAAGGGTTTCATAAGGCCCAGTATTTCTCTTTGGGGTGCTCCTGTGTTGTTTGTGAGAAAGAAAGATGGCTCTTTGCGTATGTGCATTGATTACCGCCAACTGAATAAAGTCACCATAAAAAATAAGTACCCACTTTCGAGAATAGATGATTTGTTTGATCAATTGCAAGGTGCAAGTTATTTTTCAATGATAGACCTTCATTCTGGCTATCATCAACTCAAAGTTAGGGAGTGTGACATCCCAAAAACTACTTTCCAAACTTGTTATGCCATTTTGAGTTTCTTGTTATGTCTTTTGGGTTAACTAATGCCCCAACAACTTTCATGGACCTCATGAATCGAGTGTTCAGATCATATCTGGTGTACTCCCATAGTGAGGATGAACATTCTGATAATCTCCAAACTGTCTTGCAAACCCTTAGAGATCATAAGTTATTTGCCAAGTTCAGTAAGTGTGAGTTTTGGCTAAGGTCAGTTGCTTTTCTGGGTCATACCATTTCTTCCAAGGGTATTAGAGTTGATCCCCAAAAGACTAAAGCTGTTAGAAATTAGTCTAGACCTATTTCTCCGACTGATATCTAAAGTTTCTCGGGTTTAGCTGGCTATTACCACCTTTTTGTTGAGGGTTTCTCCTCTATACCATCTTCTATGAATCGGTTGACCCAAAAGAAAGTGAAGTTCTTGTGGTCCGAATCTTGTGAGAAGAGTTTTCAGGAGTTGAAGACTCGACTCACTTCAGCCCCTATTTTGACTTTGCCTGATGGTGTTGATGGTTTTGTGGTGTACTGTGATGCTTTGAGAGTTGGGTTGGGTTGCGTATTGATGTAGAAGGTTAAGGTGATAGCTTATGCTTCTAGATAGTTGAAACCCCATGAGAAGAATTACCCCACCCATGACCTTGAGTTGGCTGCTGTTTTGTTTGCTTTGAAAATATGGAGACACTATTTGTATGGTGTCCATGTTGATGTTTTCACTGATCATAAGAGTCTGCAGTATGTGTTTACCCAGAGAGGATTGAATCTTAGGTAGAGACGATGGTTAGAATTGTTAAAGGACTATGATATGAGTGTGCTGTATCATCCGGCAGGGCCAATATTGTGGCGGATGCCCTAGGTAGAGTGTCCATCGGTAGTGTTTCACATGTGGTAGAAGGTAAGAAAGAGTTGGCTCGTGATGTACATCGTTTGGCTAGATTGGGGGTTTGGTTGTTTGACTCTGCTAAAGGTAGTATAGGGGTTCAGAGTAGTTCCGAATCCTTCTTGGTTTCGAAAGTGAAGGAAAAACAATACTTAGATGCTAGTTTGGTCAGACTGAAGGAGTCAGTTAAGGACCAAAAAGTAAAGGTTTTCTTCCAAGGGGGAGATAGTGTGTTAAGATTATAGGGTAGATTGTGTGTCCCGAATGTTGATGATCTGGGACAGAGGATTATGGCTGAAGTGCACGGGGTGCGATATTCTATTCATCCTGGTGCCACCAAGATGTACCGAGACTTATGGGAAATCTATTGGTGGAGTGGCATGAAGAAAGATATAGCAACGTTTGTAGCTAAGTGTGCAACATGCCAACAGGTTAAGGTTAAACACCAAAGACCTAGTGGTATGATTCAAGAGTTTAGTATTCCCACCTGGAAGTGGGAAGAGATAAATATGGACTTCGTGATTGGTTTACCTCCTTCCCGACGCCATCATGATTCTATTTGGGTTGTGGTTGATAGGTTGACTAAGTTTGCTCATTTCTTGCCTATTCATACTTCATATATTGCTGAGAATTATGCTAGATTGTATATCTAAGAGCTAGTCAGACTGTATGGAGTTCCCTTGTCTATCATTTTGGATAGGGGTACTCAGTTCACTTCACACTTTTGGAAAGCTTTTCAGAAGGGTCTTGGTACCCAAGTGCTTTTGAGTTCTGCTTTTCATCCGCAGACAGATGGTCAGGCTGAGCGGACCATCCAGACCTTAGAGGATATGTTGAGAGCTTATACACTTGACTTTAAGGGAAGTTAAGATAATCACTTACCGTTGATAGAGTTTTCTTACAATAATAGTTTCCATGCTAGTATTGGCATGGATCAGTTTGAAACCTTATATAGGAGGAAGTGTAGATCACCCATAGGTTGGTTCGAGGTGGGTGAAGCGGCTATGAGTGGTCCTGATTCGATATTTGAGGCTATGGAAAAAGTTAAGTTGATTAGGGAAAGGTTGAAAACTGCGCAGAGTTGTCAGAAGTCATATGTGGATGTTAGAAGGAGAGACCTTGAGTTTGAAGTTGGTGACCTAATGTATCTAAAAATTTCACCTATGAGGGGGGTCAAGAGATTTGGAAAGAAGGGGAAGCTTAGTCCCCTTTATGTTGGTCCTTACAAAATTCTTAGCCGTGTTGGTAAGGTAGCTTATGAAGTCGAGTTTCCTTCTGAGTTGTCCTCTGTTCATCCAATATTTAATGTCTCCATGCTTAGAAAGCATATTACCGATGCTTTGGTAGTGGATTCCTCTGTGAGTGCTGACATTCAAGAAAATCTTTCTTTTGATGAGACTCCTGTTGAGATTTTTGATTTCAGTATCCGAAGACTAAGGAACAAAAAAGTTCCTTTGGTCAAGGTGTTATGGCGAAACCAATTTGTTGAGGGTGCAACTTGGGAAGCTGAGGCGGATATGCGATCCAAGTACCCGCACATATTTTCCGCGAACTCTGATCAAGCTGAAGGTACCGTTCTTTCCTAAATCATGCACTTTTGATAAAAGTTCCAGCAGTTCAGCTGTCATTTATTATGTGTTCAGCTGTAGTTTCTTGAATTTATGCATTCTATGTTACATTCGGAGTGAGAAACGATGTGGTGATGAGTCTAACGAATGGTTTTAGCTGTATGCTCTATTCCCTATCTAATCTTGGCATGTCTAGCATCATTCGAGGATGAATGTTTCCAAGGGGGGATGATGTAATACCCTGGGAAATTTTTCATTGAAATTTTGTGCATAAACGTGTTGGGTTCTATCTTCTAGGGTGAATTATAAATTTTCCATATGAAATATCTTAGATTATGACCCACCATTGCATAGAGTATCTAATAAGATTTCCAACAATATATGGATCATCCAAAAAGAACACCCGAGCGACGAGTTATGAACATTCCAATCAAATCGTGAATAGTAGTGAACAGTAAAACGTGCAGAAAAAAGTAATGAGGCCTGGCGTATTTTTGCTCCAATTTAAACGATCATAACTCCTTGTACATAATAATCTGGGTGATCTACTATATATCAACGGAAAAATCTGCGAGTCCTCTTTCCAATGAAATTGGTTTCATCCAATTTGTCTATCGAAGAAAAAAGTTATGGTCGATCTACTTCAGCCTATTAAAAGTGAATTTTTGGGTCAAATTCAAATGATCATAACTCCTCGTACACAATGATCTCTGTGAGATACTATATATCAACGAAAAGATATGAGAGTCCTCTTTCTAATGAAATTGGTTTCATCCAATTTGAATATCGGAGTAAAACGTTATGGTTGATCTACTTCAGACTCTTAAAACAGTCCACCAAAGGACAGATTCGAGAATTTTATAGATTTTTAGGGGAGTTTTGGTCATTCCCCCTCACCCAAAATCCATCCAAACCCTATATTAAAGCCTATTAGAAGCATTATATGTTATATTTTATCAAACTCCCTCAAAAAGAAAATCCTAAGCTCCTACATCCAACTTCAAGAACCTCCAAAATTCAACATTAATTCTGCAAATTTATTCAAGATTCCAAGTTCCTAGTTCAAGAACTCTAAGAACCATCATTCAAAGGCACGATTAACATCTCAAAAATAAGTATCGATCTAAAGTTCATCATTCAAGGTATGTGGGGTTTTTCAATAAGAACTCTCTTTCATTCTTGTGCCCAAAAGTAATTTTCTTTACAAAGGCACGGTTTTTATTTGATTTTTATGAATTTAAAGCATGAACCCATGTCTTATGATGATTATTATGAAATCTTGATGTTTATGATTTTGAAAGATGAATTTACATGTGTGGTGATATAAAACATGAATCTTGAACGATATTTATCATGATTTTGATATTTGGGTCGTGAATCTCCATTGGAAATTGTATTTTTTTTTTGAGAAAGTGTGTGTTATAAGCACTTTGATGTTGAATATTTGAGATATTTTGAATTATTTGACCTTTTGGTCTTAATGGAGTTGTTTTGAACTCGAGTGTGAAAAAAATCCACAACGTGGTTGATTTTGATAGATGGGAAGCATGATGGATCCCAATGTATATTTATATATTACTGAAATTGTTTTGTTGTGGATTGTCTTTGAAATGATCTGAGCTAAGTCTGGGAGAAATCTTTAGCACCAAGTGGGAGGTATATAGCGACCTTACTTCCCTAGAACTACGTACCATCGTAGGAGTGAGCCTGAGGCTGATTTATATAGTGATCACTAGTTTGTGTGGATTTGATATCAATAGTCCTTCTCCAATGGCAAGGATAGGACGGCTCTCCCTAACGTGGGTTGTATGTTAGACTCCATGTAGCTCACATGGTTTATGTCAGTTATAGGATCTCTCACTGTGTGTGTGTTTCCTTATGTCTATTGTGAATGGTAAAGTGATTTGAAAGTGGAATTGTGAAAGTTATTCTTTCGAAAGATTTAAATGATATTTACATTATGAGAATTGATAGTCTTGATGAATTGAAAGTGATTGACAAATTATATGATGACTCACATGTGTTATTGTACTTATTTGACCCTCTCATGATTATGATGATTTTCTTCGAGCTATGTGAGTCTTTCATACATCCTGCATATTTCTTATAAATATTTATGATGATGATGTTTATACAAATGCATACACCCCCATATACTCGATTCCTTTCCATGGTACTGACCCACATCTTCGGATGTGGGCTGCATTTTCTCGGAATGTAGGTTCAGGTGCTCAGTTCCAGGTTTGACAGTGATTCTTTGGGCACGCTGTTCTACATCCTCTGTTGTGGTAAGTTTTTATGTTTCGAGGACGTGATGTCTGATGTTGGTTTTACGGAATTGTTTACATTTGATAACTGAGTATGAGTCAGTTGGGGCATATCTCAATGGCTCGCTAGTTTTATTGATTTTCTTAGAGGCTTGTCAGACTAGTATAGATGTTGGGAGTTGGCTAATAAGTTGTATTTTGTTATCTTTCTGAAATTCTTTTATTCTTGGATGATGATTACTCTGTTGATATTTGAGGGTTATTTATGGAAACACCTTTGATTTGTGTTGAACTGAATGAAAATGTCTCAAAGGGTTAACTTGGGGTTACTCGTAGCCTCAAGCACCGTGTGACACTCCGGGACCCATTTTCTGGGGCTTTACAATATGAATATGAATCTTAATAAGAATATTTCCAGTTAACTTATCCTCTCAGGAGTTTTGGCAGCCATATTCATGAACTATAACTTAATGAATTATGATATTACCTCTAATGACTCTCTAATAATGATAAGAATTCATGACTTATAATTCTACGTTGGTTAACTCTTAATATGAGCTCTAATGTGGCATTACATGACTATGAGCCAAACAAAGGCCAAATTATGAGCATAAGCGTAAAACGGATAGCACATTGATCACAATTGAATAAATAAGATGATGTTACGATCTTAAGGGAGTTAGCTAGTTGACCAATAAGATATAGGTATTAATGACAGTACCCAAAACTATGTTTGCCTACTTAGGATAAAGATCATTTCGTAAATTGGATGATTTTTTTTCATGAATTCCAAACATGGATACTAATGGTTCCTTTCTAACAAATCATGTCATTCCATTTCCTATGCGTGGAAAGGTGTAGGATGGCTTAGTTGATCAGTCCAAGATCAGACTCCATGCACTCATATGGTGGTTTATATCAATTTACCATTTGTTTTCACATATAACCAAATGAATTAAATTTATCTTACTTTGTCAATTATTAATTCAGTTTATACTCATGTTATTTTTTAGTTTGGTTTCACTTCAATTTGAATTTTATTTACATTAATAATCTCCTGTTATGCTATTCTCCTGGAATGGTTTTACATACCAATACATTCACATATTGATCATCTTTGGTGGTACATCATCCCATAATATAGGTTCTGGCTCTCAAGTTTGTAATCATCTTTAGGATCTCTATCTTCGGCCATTGGTACGCCTCTTTTGTACCTGGGGGACGAATAAGGTATGATGATTTCTTTGTATTATATTTTAGTATTGGTACTTATGAGAGGCTTCAGAGGCTGGTGGAATTGTCAAACAAACTTTGTAATTTCCAATATTTATCATGACTAGTAGTATTGTTTAATATTAAGTGGTGTTAATAAATATTGATGAAAGTATTTATTCTTTAAATAATCTTATTTTAATCTCATATTATTTCAATTTATTCTTTCATGTTGGTTGTATATTCATGTGTTATGCCAAAACATTCACTCATACTTGCAGTAGTATCAGGTGTGTGCCACGTTCTGGGTCTCGGCTCGCGGTGTGACATTAGTATGGTCTATTTATCACAAAGTCTTTTTAAGGTAGAAACCCGATTTAGAATCTTGTAGACGTTTCCTATTCTGAGTATTGATTCTCATGACTAATGAAAATTTTCACTGGATCTTTTTTTAGAATTTTAAGCTAAGGTATTTCTCCCCCCAAAAGCTATTTTATTGCTTGCTTCTAAGAAAAAAATTGGTTATAGCACCTTGTGAGGTTTTAGATCAGGCATTGCGGTAAAAAAAATCAATTGCAACCTAATTTTTAAATCAAACTCATGGAAGTATAATCTATATGGACATAAGATTAAGTCATAAAATTAAAAAATTCATATCCAAAAGAAAATATTAGGACAAGATATATAGATTTATAAAATCAGTCTTTCATAATATACTTGTCACTTTAGATGAACAAGAATATAAAAGTTGGTCCAATGATTCTAAGACAAATCCATATAGTGATGCATATAATATGACTTATTCGATTCATCATAGTTCTCCAAGTAAAACCCATCTTCTCTCACCTCCTATTTACAATACTGTAGTTAATTAAAATGAACTTGATTTTTCAGACAATAATGTGGGTCATTATAAATATTAAATTTTTTGTCTTTTGCACCCCACCAAAAGTGACGAAAAAATAAAGTATTGTCTAAAAGCGAATTGCAAAATGACCAATTAAAGTCTCCGTATATAGTGGGCCAATGGTGTCCAAGATCATCATCCTTTGACGCACAATAAAGTTCTAGACGTGGGGAATCGGAAGAAAGTTTGTTGATAACATGCACCTAAATCCTATATTAGCTAAAGGGGAATTTTTTTGCCAGTGAAAAGTCAAGGAAAGATATCAATAACAACAAGAAGATATTGGTCAAGGAGATATCCATAGTGAGAAAATAAGTATGGTAAAGGTAGAGGAGGTTCCTGGAGTTTTATAGAGAGAATTTTGAGTTATTCATGGAAGACTAATTAATTTTTGATACAGTTTATATGTAATTGAATTACTTTCCATAAAGAATATTTGGATACTGAGTCATCATGAATAATTGATCCTTAGTATATAGAACTTCTTTAATTTCTAGCTTTTATTTATGTTGTCTTTAATTAGAAAGAAGATCTCATCCACATATATTAGTCTATTGAGGTAAGCTTCTAAAATCATCTTATCAAATGATGTTTGAATATTCAAATCACCATAGTTGAACTCCGAATAAATTATGATCATTCAAGTCACCATATTTGAACTTTGATTAAATGATGGACATTCAACTCACTATATTTGACCCTTCATTAAATCATGTATACACTTTTAGTTCTTAGTAGAGGTGGAAAAACTAGATATTTTGGTATTGAGAAGATCTTAATAAATGTTTTTTGAAAATTTTCACTCTATAGTTGTAATACCTTGAATTTCTAAAGATCCAGACCTCTTAAAATATAGGCCGCAAAGTTAGCTTTCCAATGGTTCAAGGCTCGTCTTAATCTGATGCCGTGGCAAGAAGTTACGAAAAATCTCCCTTAATGTCTTGATTCACTATTATGACTACGACTCAAGGTAATGGGTTGTAACCACTCATGACGAGTT
The DNA here is from genome assembly GCF_002878395.1 of Capsicum annuum. NCBI lineage: Eukaryota > Viridiplantae > Streptophyta > Magnoliopsida > Solanales > Solanaceae > Capsicum > Capsicum annuum. The sequence continues at coordinate 161,899,678 of NC_061120.1, read as the reverse complement.
ATCATGAGTGAGTCATAGTCACTCTAATAGATCCTTTAGCAGTAGCCAAGTAACTAAGACTCCTCACTATGATCCATAATCAGTGGCTACGAGTCGTATGGAATGTCACAACAGTATGTAATTAAAAATAATTCAACCCAGTAGTTACGAGTCCAACATACGACTCATATCCTGGTTGCGAGTCCAACATACCACTTATATCCAGACATTATGAGTCGGTATGAAGACTCGTGACCTGACTAGTAAAGGATCCAAGAATTAAGTCTCATGTTTTGGTAGTTTTATAAGTGACTTAGACATAAATTAAGACCCCAAATAGCTCCAAGCTTATAGATAAGTCAAAACATCCCTTAGCGATTAAGTTCTTATGAAAAATATAACAATTGTCAGATTCAAACTAGAATAACTTTTGGTATACTAATAATTTCTGAGCTAAATACCCACCAATAGATAGATAATTGAATTATCTTTCCAACTATACAAATTTTGCCTTAATCCAATAGCAGGGTGTAAAGTTATGGCCAAAATACTGAAAGCCCTGCCAAAGCTGCTAGTGACTACGACTCTTGATGACGACTCATAGTCAGACCCTACGAGCAGTCAAGAGTCATTTTCATGGAAGTAAGGGTTGAAATCTGGGTTTTTGATGATGACTCAAGCTACGAATCGTGGCCAAACCCTACGAGTCATGGCCAAACTCATCCTAACTGCTTCCAGACGTTTTTGAAATGATTCCTAAGGGTTTTTGGGGTCATTTTCCACTCTTTTTACACCAAAACTATGCTGTTAACTTATTTGAAGGCTGAATAAGAAGACGAAACAACCCCAAATCCCTCATTCTCAACACAATTCCAAAAATACCCCCAAAACATACGATTTTCCTCTTCCCCAAAGCAAGAAATTAAGGTTTTTTCATCTTCAAGTACAAATCCCCAAAACTTCCATTCAAGAATCAAAAGTAATCAGGTATGTGGGTATTCAATGGGTATCTCCTTTCATCCTCATGTCCAAAATTATGATTTCCATTTATGAATTTCATAAACTAGGGTTCCATGAAAAACATAAATTCCATGATTCCTTCATATAATTCTTGAATTCAACCATGAACAAGTGTTTCCTCATAATTTCAAGTATTCTTCCGTACCCTAATCATGATAAACTTATTTTATTGATGAAATTTTAGGTTTTGAGTTTAAGTAATGAAATTTCCTATCATGTCGTTATAGTGAAATCATCATATTTAATTATATTATTTTCCATGCTGGTGGGTTGTCAACACCTGATACCTAGTTGATCTTGCTTGTTATAGTCTTCAAAATTTCAAGTTAATCATGTAATGTTTATATCATAAAGTTTATGACATTGTCATAACAAGCACTCGCTTGTATTATATCATACTAAATACATTAACTTACATATCCATGATTACTTCTGGTTCTGCATGCACTGTTATTTTTAAAATACCATGACTTGATTATATCTATTATTAGTGCATGTACCTCCTTACGTCTCCGTGTTTTTCAGTTGGGAGTAGGACTTAGCACCTAGCAAACCTAGGGATGAAGGTTTACCTACTAGTAGAGGATTGAGACCTTTTGGAGAAGTCCCTAATTTTCAAAATTCCATAGCGAGCATAGGTTATGAGATGTCACAGGCCAGTAGAGGATTGTCATTCTCTTAAGGGTCACTCGCCAATAGATCACTGGCACTGTAGTCCTTTGGGATACCAAATTAGTGGATCGACACACCATCAGTGTCGGTACCCGTGGTAAGGTATTGGCACCCTTCTAATTGGAGTTACAGGTTGGACCCCAATTAGCTCAGGTTGGGGTATGTTGGTTAAATATTAGTTCCTATAGTTTCTAGTTCAGTATTTATATTATGATCAATTCAGGTTTGCTTCACCAAGTATTCAGTATATCAGTTATTCAGATTATTTCAGTACATATTTATGCTTGGTCTTGCATTTATTTTACATGTTCATGCATTCATGCATGATCCTCTGTATAGTTTTACATCATATTCAACTTTAACTTGAGATTTACATATACTATTCATGTTTCTACTACTACCCAATTTACCTAAATGTTTTAGCTCATGATTAGAAATTTTAATATGCTTTACAGATTTTATTTACATCCATGATTTAAATGTGTATTTCAACAAATAGATTATGTCCTCAGTTTTTAAAGCATACCTTAAGTACCTCTATGATTTAGTGAATGTCTCATATACTCAGTACATTCCAAAGTACTGATAATATATATGCATTTGTAGCTATATTCCTTTATAATGTAGGTACCATATGTAGCCCACACACTAGGATCAGACACTTCTCAGCATTCAACCAGCAGGTGATGAGTTCTCATATTTTTAGGACTCAAGTTTGTTGCAGTTCATGTATTGTATTTTTATTATCCTTATGTATTGATTTGTGGTAGTTGGAAACATTTCTCAGCTACTTCTAGTCAGTATAGTAGAGGCTTCATAGATGGTCAGTCAGAGTTAGTATTTGAAATTTAAATGTTTCTTTCTCTCAGATTTTAGTGTTGTAAACTTTAATCAGTTCTGTATTGAAATAACTTATCTCTTGATGATTATTCTTCTGCTTAACAAATTTAGCTTTTATATATATTTTAAATTAGTTGCTCAAGCATCATACCAGTACATGGGCAGCTTGGAATCACTTGTGGTTCTAAGCACCGTATTATGACTAGGGGTAGTCTCGAGTTATAGAGATGTTCAGTAAGAAACTTATACAGATTCTTGTCTTGCTCTATTCATGCAAAATTTACCTTATTCTTGGGATAATAGAAACAGTCAAGCTTAAATTCCTACTGATAGAGTTTTCATAGACAGTTATGGGATTGCGTGTGGGATCAGAACGAATCCCATCAGTGCCTTTAAGTTCTAAAGTCTGAAAGATTTCTTTCTTATTTATGAAAATCTTGCATTGAACTATATTTAGATATGCTCTCAGATCCCTTCATATAATCCTACGACAAATATGATCTAGAGTTAAAAGCATGAACCTAGAAGTGTAGCAACAGTGAAGTAGGGATAGTGTTTATCTAGATTTAGTAGGTTATGTATCCATGGAGCTAGAAAGGTGTGGTGTATTTTGTTTAATATCACTTTGAGTGAGATTTGTTAGTTAAGGGAGACTTAGAGCATGTTAATGCTTTAGTCAGCATAGGGATGAGGCAGCGTCCAGAAAGATGGAGAAGTTTGTTAAGGTTGAATCTATTCATAAAATTTTGTGTGGGTTAGTGTTTCATGTTTCCTATCCAATAGTAGTAAGTTAGTATAGTACATTAAAAGTTTGGGGATATCCATGTTAAGTGTTAGAATCTAAGTTTGAATTGTGGATGATTAAGCTATTAGAAAAAAGAGTTTGAAATCCTATAAGAAAAAAGTGTGAACTCAGTGTATGGTGCTACTCCTGAAGATTCTAAGTAGTAAGTATTTAAGTTATTAGTGATCACTATTGAGGATATGGAAATCTAAGAGTTATATCTAAAAAAAAGTAGTAGCAACCATTTTTATACTTTAAGATATAGTTTTCAAGGTGAGTTTATTATTGATGTGTATTGTTATATCTCAAATTCTAGAGTAAAGTGGTTGTAGTTTAGTTTAGAGTTTATTAAAGGTGTCCATAGACTTAGAATGATTGCTGAAATCTAAGGGGGAGATGATAGAACAAGGAATCAAGTTTGGTTTTAGATTTTAGGACGCTAGTGAATTATAGAACAACAGTAGTGGAGGAAGATACCAGACCCATTCTTATTTTGGTACAAATTTTATACTTCAGTGATTACAACACCTACTCAAGCCTTACAAGTCAGCTCTATGATTATAGCTCATATTCACGCACTTAATAGAGCTCCTAGTTCCTAGTATAAGAAGTTCCACTTCACTCAGAATTACAAATCATATTCCATGAATTTATGAACTTCAAACTTAGTTTATGTACTCATGCCTTACAGTATACTGAGTTCCCATAACTCACTGTGCATCCTTAATGATCAGTGAAAATTTTCATTATGTCATGTATGTACTCAGTTTAGATCTCTTTAATGAATTCATGCCATTGATAACCTATTCCTCAGGCCTCAATTAAGTGTCAAAGTTATGTATAGTATTCTTTCATGCTTCAGGTCCTCATGTTCTAACCTTTCTGTGACCTCTACTTATGTAAAGACAGTAGTGATGAAAATGGATGAACTATAGTTTAGATGGGGAGAGTAAATATTCCTTATTAGGTAAAGATTATTGTATACTTGTTTTATCTAAGGCTATATAGTTGAAGGAAGATTGAGGAAAAGCTTTTGGTATATGTCATTGTTAGTTGAGAATTCTAGGTGTGTCTTCTTAAGGATAGTACATAAAAGTGGTTAAGGATAGAGATATTAGAGAATATGGCAAATTTTGTAGGTGGGTTGGTTTCCTGGAAGTTCATATATAGCTATAATGATAGGCTTGAATGTCATATTGGTATATAAGTGGATAAATGTATTGTGTGCTAGTGAATTCTTAGTAGGAGATTAAAGTTAGTTGTTGAAGTGGTAAGGAGTATTACTCTTGAGATGAGAGCTCTGAAAAACACATAGGATTTTGAATCTGGTGTTTACACTAGTATTATGGTGTTATGTGTAGTACCTTGTGACTTTGAGTCAGGCTTTAACATGGTGAGAGAATTTAGTTCAACTCAGACTTCAGTAGATGGGGTTGTCAATACCCATGTGAGGATTATAAGTGGCATCAAATGATGGGTAGTATTTAAGAGGAAAAGTATATTTGAGGGAGTATTTGAGATATGTGGCTAAGCTTGAAAGTGGGTAGTTGCATTGCCTAAGGCATAGTAATTCCATTATAGCTTATTTTTATATGCCTATATGCCATGTTATAGAGTTGTAGCCATGTTACAATTCCTTATTCAGATATCTCACTTAGATCATGCCCAAAATTCTTTGCTTCCTAATGTTATTAGAACTTCTTACAAAGAGTGTTGAAGAAATACTTCAGTTGAGTTATAAGTTTTCAGTATGAGTCAGTCTGTATGGCCAACAATTCAGTTTAGCAATCAGATAGATAAGCTCCTATAATTTTCCATCTTTTGATTTAGTCTTACTATCCAAAGTTTCATGAATATTCCTATTACATGAAGTAATTTATTCACATTAATGCAAATTATGAATTCAGTTGAGTCCTTACTCCTAGTCTAAAACAGTCTCACCCATAAAGGATATCCAGATTCAGAAATCAGCATCATGTTAGTTATCCAAATTCAGTATTCAGCCAGACAATACTAGTGAGTTCTTAAATTTTCAATCTAGTTAAATTTAGTTGGAAATTTAGTCATTAGTCCATATTCAACTCTCAAAATTCTATGTCAGGGATTATATCCTTATTTCTATTCTTTCAGCCAAGTCAGTCTTCATTCGAGGATGAATGATCCCAAGGGGGAGATATTGCAATACCACAAATTTTTCAAGCTATAGACCTCTTAAAAGATAGGCCATGAGTTAGGTTTCTAACATTTAAAGCCTCGTCTTAATCTGATGCCGTGGTAAGAAGTTATGGAAAATTTCCCTTAATAGCTTGATTAACTGTTATGACTACGACTCAAGGTAATGAGTTGTAACTACTCATGACGAGTCAACATGAGTGAGTCGTAGTCACTCTAGTGGACTCTTCAGCTATATCCAAGTAACTATAACTCCTCACTATGACCTGTAATTAGTGTCTACGTGTCGTATGGAAGAATTCATAGTCACAATAATATGCAATCCAAAAAAATTCAAGCCAGTGGTTACGAGTCCAGCATACAACTCATATCCAGACATTACAAGTCATTATGAAGACTTGTAGCCTGACCAGTAAAGAATCCAAGAATCAGGACTCATGTTTTAGTTGTTTTACAAGTGACATAGACATTTATTAAGACCCAAATATCTCCTAGAGTGTAGACAAGTCGAAACATCCCTTAGCAAATTTTTGTGAAGAATATAAAAATAGTGAGATGTAAACGAGCATAACTTTTGGTATACTAAGAAATAGTGAAGTTCAAAGTCCTAAAGATTGGGCTTTCTCAGATAGTCCCTACAGTCAGTTGTGGGATTATCCACAGACTCAAACAGTATCCCATTAGTTCATTATTGTTCCAAGGTCGTACAGATTTTATTCATGATCATGAGAACTCATCTTGAACCCAAAAGTTTAGCAGTAGTAGAATTGGAATAGTATTATTCTATTTGATCAGATTATGTAGTCATGGGGATTAGATCAGTAGGCTTGAATAGTACGAGCTAAAAATTTAAGTTTATTGACTCAAAATTAAGCATGAAGGTATGAATGTGATATTAGCAGTATATGAGGAAACAAAATCAGATGATGTATTTAGTAAGACAGAAAGGTGTTGAACAAAATGTAGGTATGTGATGGTAGATCAAGTACCTAAGCCAGGCCCTCAGATTTCAGTAGTAGAGCCAGTATGTATAGAAAGCAGTAAGAGAAGACAATTCCAGACCCATTCTTATCTCAGTGCAGAGTTTTTCACTTTAGCTATCACGAAACCAACTCAGGCATTGCATACCAAATCTATGGTCATGAACCATGCTCATGTATCTCTTTTTCCATAATCATGTATGAATTCAATTTCCAGCATAAGGATTCCCTTTTACTCTGCAGTATGAATTATGTTCCATGAGCACAATCTACTTTCACACACTTTCCATGGGATCATGTGCACCTTCAGTTCCCAGCATAAGGGGTTTAGTTCCAGCTCCCTCAGTGTTACGAATCATGTCTCACAAATACAGAAATTTCATACTCAGGTCATACAGATCATGACTCATGTACACAGATCATGCTTTATAGTATACTTAGTTTTCATGAATCATGCTATGCCCCTACAGATCAGATAAATTTATACCAAGTTATGTATATCCTCAGTTAAAACCTTTTTGGTAAATCTATGTTCAGTTACGTCATGTTAATCAGTCAGTCCCTTCTCATATGCATAATACTCTATGGCCTCAGCCCAACTACTCAAACTAAGTACAGTTCAGTTTTACAGATCTAGTATTCATCTACTAGTTATTCAGTTAATTACATAAGTCAATATGTCTATCCATTTACGCTCAGCATCTACATGAATCTTTTCACTAGTATCAGTTGCAGTGCGTGAGGCTTAGTTATTGCCACTTAGGTAATGTTCACAGGCCTTAACTTATCTTGCCAAATCCTAATCTGGTCATGATTTTCCTACTTAGCTGTCTTATACAGACCACACCAAGATTTTCTTGCAATCTAAAGCCACTAGAACTCTATAGAAAGAGTGTTAAATAAAGGCTTCAGTCGACCATAAGTTTTCAGCAGATGCAAGATTAGTTCATTTTATGTATCATGTTCCAGGCTCAGTTACATCCTCAAGTTCCCGCTCATGCCTATTGAGTAATTAATCTCAGACTCTTTGTTATATCCAGTTCAACGTAACAGTCTTCCTTGAACTTACTTATTCTCATGTTTAGATTTTAGTACCAAACTTGGTATTTAGTTCCATGTCCAGTTTTTAGTTCAAAACTTAGTATCTTTTACCATTGCATGTTCAGTCATATGTTCACGAGCTAGTTCAGTCATGTATTCATGCATTAATTATGAGTGATCAGCTTATCCATACTTTCAGTTATGTATTCATGTATCAACTCAGCCATATAACCATGCATCAGATATGCATGGATTCAGCTTATCAGTTATGCATCAGATATGCATTCCCATTTGAGAAACTCAGTTCATCAGAACACTCAGTCCTTCATTCATAAACCAGTTTCCATGCATCAGATGTGCATGTTCAATATAATATGCTTAGTTTTTAGTTATGTCAGTCATGAACCCATGTCTCAATAGTGAATGTCTTGTACGTACTCCAGTTTATCATTTTTCCCCTCTCAGTCAGTCTCATTCGAGGATGAATATTCCCAAGGGGGATATATTGTAATACCCCACAAAATCGCGTGTCAAATTCAGCTTGTAAAACTTCATGAAATATCCCAAGACTTGGAAAATTTTGCTAAGTGTTCAAGATTCAACACTTAGTCTTATTTTAGACCTTCAAACTTTGGAAATTTATTTGGCGACCTTCCCGACGTCCGTTTTTCAATTTTCAAGTTGAGTTATGATCGAGAAAGATCGTGAGTTTCAGAATTTTTGGAGTAGAGTAAAGTCTTGTTTGGGTTCCCAAAATAGAAGCCCCGGGCGATTAGTCCGCGCAGCCTGCTAACTCCAGTGCTTGCCCAATTTTTTTAGCATTACTTCAAATGATCATAACTCCTAATATATAATGAACTGTGAGAGCTTATATATATCAATGGAAAGATCTTTGAGTCTTCTTTACATTGAAATTATTTTTATCCCATTTGGACATCTAAATAAAAAGTTATGATAAATTTACTTCAGCCTATCACACAGTCAATTAGGGACAGATTTGACCTTAATTGTTCCTTAGGGGTATTTTGGACATATTCCACACCTATATATACCCCAAACACGGGATTAAGGGTTATTTTCAGCAAAATATACTCCTCTTCTCAAAATCCTCTCAAGAACTCAAGCTAGGGTTTCAATTTGAAGACCCAAATCCCATCAATTGAAGAACATAACTCCTCATTTATCTCCAACATCAAAAGAAGGGTTTCTCTCAAGATCATAACCTATGACAAGAATCAAATCTTTCTTCAAGAATATATGATATTCAAGTTTTTCAAAATCAAGAGCCAATCTATTTTCTCTCAAAGGAACAAGAACCCTAGGCAAGGAATCAAGAACATGTCTAAGAATTTCTTCAAGAATCTTCCATCTAAGCTATGCGTAGTGTTCATCCACGGATTCTTTTCATCCATAGGAGTCCAAGAACTATACTTTAAATACTATATTTTGATTGTCTTGTTGATAAATGATCATGTACATGTTGATGGTTGTTGTTTATGCTTCAAGATGTTAATTTAGGGTGATTCTCATGAATTATGTGTGCTTGTAGTTAAAACCCATGAAATTGGATGGTTTAAGTTGACTAAATTATTAAGAACACTTATGCCATAAAGTGTGCATGCAAGGTGTTCGACGAAATGCCTAGAATAGGAATAATCATGTTTTCATGATTTAAGAGTGCTCAATTAACAAGTCCTTACTCCATGTTTTATGATTTCACGTGAATTCCATGTTGTGTGAATAAAGTTCGAATCTTTACATGTTGTTCATGATACCATGATATTTTATGGATTAAATTGGTGGAATTTGAGTTGAATTATGGTGTTATGGTGTATGAAATTGATCAGTAGGCCTATGCCCTAAATAGTGCATGCAAGGTGTTTGTTAAAATGCCTAAGTGAAGAAGAATTGAGCACTTTGACCTATTTTTGACCTAAATGATGATTCCATGCCATATCCATGTGCTTAAGTTGACTCCCATGCTAAATCTATGCCCTACCATGTGTTTGATAATGTGCCTCAACGAATAAATGATGATCAAGTTCCTAGTCTTCATGTTCCAAGATTTTGCCATGTCTCTTAAGTTATGCCATGTCTACGTGATCAAGATGATTTCGATGCTATTAATGTGATATGAATATGTTGTTGGCTTGTCATGATATTAGAATTGACCATGATGTTAGCTATATGAAAAGTTTATGAAAACCACATGATCTATGAATTCCCCGTAGATGCTATATTATGGATTGTTAATATTGGTCAAATACTCTTGTATGTCAAGTCATGTCAGTTTCCTTCCATCGAGCCTTGGGGGTATTCATACCTGAAAAATATAGCTGTGTGCCTAGAGCCATGTTATATTTTCACGATATTCTCAGTCAAGCCATGTTTAGTAGACTTCAGTCAGCTAACAGAACTCAGTAGCATTTAGTCAGTTAATAGAATTCAGTAGTGTTCCGCTAGTCATCGGAACTCAATAAACTCAGTCCATGTTCAATTTAGTTAAACAAAAAAATCAGTAATAGTTTAGTTAATTCTAGTATGAACTAGGAAATCAGTTCAGCATAATTAGTTTAGTGTCATTCAGTTGCGAGTAGGATTCAGCACCGAGCGAACCCAAGGATGGGAACTCACCTGCCAGTAGAGGGTGTGATTCTTAGAACCAGTCCTTGCGTTCCAAAACTATGTAGCCATCATAGGTTGAGACATCAATACCTGTCAGTTGAGGGTAGATGAGGTGGCTTAACCTGTCAAATGAGGGTTCCCACCGTTCTCATTAGAGTACCTACCAGATGAGGGTCACTCACAGCTTGTCCTTACCAGTGGCGCGGTATTGACACCCTTCCAATTAGGGCAGAGATTGGACCCCAGCTTAGCTATTATATCATATTTAGGGTATGTCAGTTAGATAACTACTTCCCATAGTTTCAATATTAGTCTCAGTAAAAAAACTCAGATAGTTCTTTAGGATATCAGGACTGTCAGATATAGTCAACTCAGATACAGTACGGAACTCAACTAGTTCCATCAGATTTAGGACTGTCAGATACAGTTATTCATGCTATTAGTTATCAGAACTCATGTTATCAGATATATCAGTTATCAAAATTTAGTTATCATTCATGATATGTTATCAGTAAATACATGTCATCAGTATTCATACTTAGTAGTCATGTTATCATGAGCTAAGTTTTAGGACTATTATGTACGGTCAATCAAATTAGTTCTTCATAATCAGAACTATCAGAAACAATTATTCCTTTATCAGTAATATAGTATCATTCTCCCAGTATTCAGTGATACAGTATCAGTTCCTCACTTATTAGTGAATTATATATCAATATTAGTAAATTCAGTCATTCAGTATCTCAATATCAGTAAACTCAGTCATTCGATATCTAAGCATCAGTAAACTCATGTTGTCAGTATTCAGACTCAGTAGTCAGTATCACCACGAGTTTAGTTGCAGTTACGTATGTATATATGTATGTATGTATTCTCACGTTCATATCAGTCAGCATTGTTCATGCATATAAAACCCTTTGCATTTAGCCTACCTCACTCGTATACTCAGTACATTCAGTCGTACTGACGCATTTATGCTATGGTGTTTTATTTGATGCCATACATAACCTACGCTGGCTACGTAGTTCTAGAACTTAGGGATTTCTTCTAGGGATCTCAGTCCTATCTAATGGGTGAGCCCCTATCCCTAGGCTTGCTCGGTGCTGAATTCTACTCCTAAATAAAAGACGCTGAACTGATTCTTAGACTATACTAGGCTTAGCTAAATCTGTTACTAATTGTACTGATTAACTGAGCTAAGCTAAGTTTACTGAGTTTTGTTGACTGACAGAATACTACTAAGGTCTGAATTGGTTACTGAACTGAAGCTGGAATGCTACTGATACTGAAATTACTGAGATTTCCTAAGTTCTATAACTGTCTGAGTTCTATTGAGTTTTGTAACTGACTGAGAGTACTATTGATCATGGCATGACTGAGGTTATCATAAAACTGACACTGGCTCTAGACAATCAGCTAAGTGGTCGGGTATTAAATACCCCCAAGACTCGATAACATAAATAATACAAGACAGGACAACTCGTACATAACATGGCAATAGTCCATTATTCACAATACAATCAATGAGGTATCTCTTCAAGCACTTGGAAATCATAACCATGTAATCGTATTGAGAGGCATGCTATTGTCTCATAACTCATTCAATAAGGAATACACATGAATAGAAATGCATGTAACATATCATAATTCATTCACTAAGGCTTTTTAACAAACACTTGGCATGCATGAACTTATACATAATTGGAGTTTCTTGTCAACATGCTATAATGACCCTATTTCCTTCACACAAGCATTTTATCAAACATATGGGGAACATACTTTGGTCATACAACATTCAATACACCTAATTAACATGGTTACATCAATCAACACGCATCTTGTTGAGTTTATTATGAATATCATAAAATTCACCTAATACTTGGACCAAAGTTTAGAACTTTGTAACCAAAACATGAATTAACACTCAACAACATCATAAACTTCAATCTGAATTCACATAAATCATGAAAACTCATTAATAACAATTTTTATAATTTAAAAAGGGATTCTTGAACTTCTTGGGTGGAAGAAACTCAAGAATCAACATCTAACATACCTAGAAATCTAGATTCTTGAAGTTTTTGAAGATTCTTGGAGGAATTCTTGAGATTGCTTTTGAAACTTGGGGACTAGGGTTTTCTATTTTTGAGAGAGAATGCTTTTGTTCTAGAGGAATAGTGAAAATAAATGAGCCATTTTGGCTATTAAGGGTTTAAATCCCGTATATAGGCTGATTAGAAAATCATCAATTGGTCCTTGGGATTAAATAACTGAATCTGAAAATCCTGATTTTTCATGCTGGCGCGACGCGGTGAAATCATGCCAGCTCACTGGAAACTCGATGACCGAGAAACCAGTTGGTGGCGTGTCATGGTAGAAATCGCGTTGCCACCTTGGTTCTAAACTGGAAAGGTACCGTAGCTCGGTGGAAATCGTTGGTGCACTGGAAATTGACAACTTTGGAGTTGAGACTTGGTGCGACCCTCCATAATCACGGAGGCTCATTGGATTTTGACGATTGTCATTTTGGCTGGCTCTGCGATGCACTAAAGTAGTAGGTCGTACACTATCTTACTAAAATGGCTCTAACTCTTCAACTGAGTGTCGGATTTGGGCAAATTTGGTATCGATGGAAAGCTTATTCAATTTATCAAATGATAAAAAGTCAAAATCTTGAAAATAACATAAGAAATAAAAAGGTATTCATCTATGAAGAAGGATCTTTGATGTTCTAAGGATGAACCAAAGCTAGGTAGAAGTATGGGGTGTTACAACATGAAAACTGTATTATCTGAGAATGCAAGACTAATAGTACATCTGTTATGGTACTGGGATAATCTGGAATCTGAAAGACTAAAAGCTGTAAAATTAAGTATAAAAAAATTTGTTCACTTAGTCAAGCAAACCTGAACTGAAAACATACTGAATACTGTGGGAGATATCATGTAACCAATACAAACCATGTGAGCTATCATGGAGTCCAACGTCTGACCCATGTTGAGGAGGCTTGTTCTTTCCTTTCCATCAGAGTTGAACCTGAATTGAAGTGATCACTAAACTGAGCCCATATTGGGCAAGGGGAAACACTCTCTAGCTAGGCTCCTAAACCTACGGTGGCACGTAATTTTTGGGGAAGCAGGATGCACTGAACCCACACTTCCCACTCGATCATAATCGTACTCCCAAACAAAAGACACTAAAATACTAATTAGTGCATGCACTGAAGCTGATAAGATAAGCTCAAGTCACGATGTTCTGAAAACATCAGTTCATATAGATTCTGAGGTAATTATTAACTAATAAATTGATACTGGAACTGAAAATGGATGGAGCTAAGCCTAACTAGACTCACAACTGCCCATATTACTGACTAAAGGATATTGCTCATGGTATAACTGAAATCATTCTGTAGATATTCAAAACTAGGTAAACAGCTAAATTTTGGGTATTCATAACCTCCAGGACTCGATAACAATAACAATAGAACTTACTAAAGCTTTGGGACACAATAAGTAGTCAATATTCAAAACCCAATCCTTAGGGCATTTCATCAAACACTTGGGAATCATGAACTTGAACATGAGAATGTCTTAAACATAGGAGCATAGCATGATTACAGGACAAAAATCATGAATTGGGGATTTACATGGAATTCGCATGAAATGGGCCTTTCTTCAAAATATGTAAATATCATAGCTTGAACATAAGAATATCTTAAATATGAGAGAACAATAGAGTTACAAGGAAAAAATTCATAACTTGAGGATTCATCTTAAAGTTAATTGAACATGATATGGAAATTTCATCAAACATATGGAAAGCATGAATTTAACACATGGGAATATTGCTACAAATCATGGATTTAGGATCTATCATGGAATTCACTTGAATAAAGCATGGGAAACTCACATTCATGACATGAGGAATTCAAAATCTTGCATGGAATCACACATGGGCTGAATTTAATTAAAAACACCATGAAAACATGAAATTCAATCTTTCCTTGAACATACGAAATAACATAATTCATTCTTTAATTGAAAGAAAAGGGTTTTGGGCTCAATGGGTGAAAGGAGACCCATGAATGAACTCCCACATACCTTAAAACTTTAAATCTTGAAGAAGAAACTAAATCTTGAAAGCTTTCTTGAATTGGGAAATTTAAAATCTTGATTTTTCTCGAAGAAGAGGTGATGGAATAGATGATCTTCCAGGGGATTGATTAGGGTTTGCTCTTGATAGTAAAATAGGATAATGAGGGCAAATAATGCCCGAATAGATGCCTAAAATCATGTTTTTATGACCTGGGTTGAGGTGGGAAAAGACCCCATTGCCCCTCATTTATTTAGAACAAAAATTCATAACCCGGATAGCGGTTTGAAGGCTCACCGCGATGCGGTGTGATTGCGGTGGCTTACCGCCTCACACGAAAAATGGCATAACTTGTCACTCGGGTATCGGATCAAGGTAAAATTGGTATTGTTGGAAAGCTAATTCAATTATCTAAAATTGGTGGGTATTGAGCTGAAAATTTATACATACATCAAAATTTATACACTTTCAAAGTTGACCCTTGTAGAATTGAATACCAAACTTTGGATAAATCCAAGGATCTTAACATAACCTGGCTCTAAGTAATTTCTATGAACATTCTTCCCCTAATGAGCACCTCACACAATAGGATAAAGATCATGACACATGTATTAGAATTATGAATCAAGAACATGGTGAATACACCTTCACCATGATGCGCCAAGGCTACCACCGCTATAGCCACCACGACGCACCACAATCGCGATGACTTGCTATTTTGGAAATTCAAATATGGTCCAAACCTCATTCGAAAAATCCAAAACTTATCCGAGACATGATACTTACACCCCTGAATATGAATCAACTCAAAAACTTACATCTTAGGGTTGGGAAGATTACTTTAAAAATTGTCAAAGTTAAGAGGCCAAAACTTAAGCTAAGTCCCCAACACTTAGCTAAATTTTTAGCCTTTTAGTCTCTTATGCAAGCACTAGGAGATGAACAAAACTAAGAAAAGTATGATATATTACAGTATCTCCCCCTTGGGAACATTCTTCCTCAAATGAGACTAGTTAGAATGAGAGATCTGTACTAAGGTAACTGAATCATATACTGAACATGCATGACTTGGAGCATGATTGCATAACTAGGTTTGAAACGTGATACATGAACTGAATATCATGACTAAGCTGATTTCTTGAATATATGCACTGACTTGAGAATAGTTATAAGGCTGAGATAATAAACAAAATACATACAGACTGAATTGTGACTAAATATCTCGAATCTGAAATCAATGATTGATGCATGAACTTAGCTGAATTCATAATTTTCATGGATACGAATAGTTTACCTTTTGGAATGGCCGTATTCATGAAACTTTGGATAGTAAGGCTAGATAAAAATATGGAAAACCGTAGGAACTTGTCTATCTGACTGCTAATCTAAATTACTGGCTATACGGATTGAATCATATTTTAAGCTTATACTCATCTATAAATTCCACTTGTACTCCAACATGACATTCAAGCCTATCTTCATAAACATACATGAATTTGTAGGAAAACAACCATAATAGCATCTTTCTCATACTATCAAAACCTCTATCCTTAAAACTTCCATGCACGACCCTGAAAAAATACACATAGAATTTCAACTAATCATGACATAAGGAGAGGTCTCTGAAAGTTAGAACATGAGGAACTAATGCATGAAAGAATGATATGCATAACTTGGAACTTAACTGAGGCCTGAGAAATAAAATATCAATATCATGAACTCATCAAAGAGGTCTAATCTGAGGACATACATGACATGATCTGAATGTCGCTGATCATTAAAAGTGTAGCATGAGTACCGGAACTGAACATACTATAAAACATGAGTACATGAGTCATGATTTGTATGACCTAAGTTTGGAGTTCATAAATTCATGGAACATTATTCATACTGTTAAATAAACTAGAACTCCTCATACTAGGAACTGGGCGAGTACATGATTCTCTATTATGTGAATAAACATAAACTATGATCATCGAGGTGATATGTAAGGCATGATTAAATATCGTGATGACTGAAGTACAAATGTTGCACTGAGAAAAAATAGGTCGGGCATCATTCTCCCTTACTGTTGTTTTACAACAAACTGGCATCACTACTAGAATCTGAGAGCCTGGTTTGGTTACTCATTCTATCATCTCCCCCTTAGATTTAAGCTGTTATTCTAAGTCTGTGAACCCATTTAAAATCTCTAAAATAAACTTCAACCGCTTTACTCTGAGTTCACACCATCTAGACTTTAACTCTTTTTTCTATTAGCTTGATTTTCAAAGATTCAAACTTTGATTCTAATACTTAACATGGATATCTCCAAACTTTTAATGAATCATACTTCTTCCCTCATAGCCCACTGATATCAAATCTCTAAACTTATATTTCTAAACTATAAGAATTACCATAACACCTGAAAATCTGACATTAACAACATGTAATTTTGAATTAACAAACTTAAATTCTTACATATACAGTTTTCAAGCCTACAGATTCACCTTTCATACAACTAGCACCATGAATACAAAATCTGCTCAATCCAGATAATACTATCCCAACTCTATTATAGCTAAACTTTTGGGTTCATGCTTCTAATTCTAGCCCATATGGTATCATAGGATTTTGGGGAAGGATCTAAAACATATCTGACTTTGGATTAGTGCACGAGTTTTCATGATCATGAATGAAATCTTTAAAACCTTGGAACATGACAGAACTGATAGGATACTTTTGAGTCTGCGTGCAATCCCACAACTATCTGAAGGGATTGTCTGAGAAGGCTCTATCTGTTGGAATTTGAGCTTCACTATTTTTTTTAACTTAAAAGTAAGGTAGAGTTGACATGAGTGGAGCATGATAAAAATCTACATCAGTTTCTTAGAGAACCTTTCTATAGCATAATTTGTGACATGAAAGAAGGGAAACATTTTCTTAATGCCCTGCAGCTTCTAAAAAAAAGACATATGTCTCTGTACTATTCCACAAGACTCTACTAGACACGGCTTCATAGACACCGTGGGACACTTGAACTCTGTGCTCTGATACCAATTTTGTAATGCCTTGGGAGTACAGCTTAGGCGCCATACGGTGTTAGGAACAACAAGTGATCCCAAGCTAATCTATGAACTAGCAAACTGTTAAGCAACTAAGTTATAATACATTAAATAATAAGTTCTGCTGTGGGGAAACATAATCATATTAAAAATCTGAAATGGTATGTAATTGATTGAGTTTTACAATCTGATAAATATAAGAAAAAGTACTGAATTTACATGACTGACTCTGACTGACATCTATGAAGCCTCTACTATACTGACTATAGATAACTAGGATATGCTTCTAGCTACCACTAATCAATACATGGATCAGTACTTATGGAATATACTGAGTAAGTGGGGGTGAATGCACTAAGTAAAACTGATTATGTACGAAATCATAAAACATTCATGCTAAGTGTAAGTAGACTCACCAATAAGTTAGGATAAACTGAAAGATGAAAACATCTTAAAACATGAGTAACAAACATAATCTGTTAAGCTGGTGAATCATTACCCTGAGTTTCTTAAAATTTTATTTTTTATAATGTAAGTAGAACTGAAGCTGGAAAATAGTAAACATGGGTATTGTATGAATACTATGTCATGTAAGGCTGAATTATACTTAGTCTGAATAACCGGGCTGAAACTATAAAGTACTATTTTTATAAGGTAAGGACTATCAAAACTACATGATATAACTGAACATGAATGCATAAAAACTGTATTATCTGAGAATGGAAGACTAAGTGTATATCTATTATGGTACTATGATAATATGTAATCTGAAAGACTAAAAGCTATAAAACTGAGTATTGAAAAAATCTGTTCACTTAGTCAAGCAAACTTGAAGTAAAAACATACTAAAAACTGACTGAGACTGTGGGAGCTATCATGTTACGACATAAACCATGAGAGCTATCATGGAGTCCAATGTCTGACCTACGTTGAGGAGGGCTATTTTATCCTTGCCATTAAAGTAGAACCTAAACTAGAGTGATCACTAAACTAAGCTCATATTGGGAAAGGTGAAACACTCTCTAGCGAGGCATCTAAACCTACGGTGGCACGTAGTTTCTAGAAAAATAGAATGCGCTAAACCCACACTTCCCACTTGGTGCTAAATCCTAATCCCTACTTAGAGACACTAAAATACTAACTGGTGCATGCACTGAAGCTGATAAGATAAACTCCGGTCATGGTGTTCTAAAAACATCAGTGTATACAGATTTTGAGGTAATTATTAACGTATAACCTGATATTGGGCTGAGCTAAGCTTAATTGGACTCACAACTGACCATATTACTAACTGAATGATATTGCTCATGGTATAACTAGAATCATTCTATAGATACTAAAAACTAGGTAAACAAATAAATTTTGGGTATTCATAACCCCAAGATTTGATAACAATAACAACAGGACATACTAAAGCTTTGGGACATAAAAAGCAGTCAATATTCAAAACTCAATCCTTAGGGCATTTCATCAAACACTTGGGAATCATGAACTTTAAGATGGGAATGTCTTAAATATGAGAGCATAGGATGATTACATGACAAAAATCATGAATTGGGGATTTACATAAAATTCGCATGAAATGGGACACGAGCCTTTCTTAAAAATATGTAAATATCATAGCTTGAACATAAGAATATCTTATAGAGTTACATGGCAAAATTCATATCTTGGGGATTCATCTTTAAATTAATTGAACATGACATGGAAATTTCATCAAACATCTGCAAAGCATGAATCTAAAACATGGGAATGTTGCTTAAAATCATGAATTTAGGATCAATCATGGAATTCATTTGAATAAAGCATGGGAAACTCAAATTCATGGCATGATGAATTCAAAATCTTGCATGGAATCACACATTGGCTGAATTTAATTAAAAATACCATGAAAACATGAAATTCAATCTTTCCTTGAACATACGAAATAACATGATTCATTCTTTAATTGAATGAAAAGGGTTTTGGGCTCCATGGGTGAAAGGAGACCCATGGATGAACTCCCACATACCTTAAAACTTTAAATCTTGAAGAAGAAACAAAATCTTAAAAGCTTTCTTGAATTGGGAAACTTAAAATCTTGATCTTTCTTGAAAAAGAGGTGATGGAATGGATAATCTTGAAGGGGATTGATTTTGGTTTGTTCTTGAGAGTAAAATAGGATAATGAGGGCAAATAATGCCCTAATAGATGCTTAAAATCATATTTTAATGACGGGTTGAGGTGGGAAAAGACCCTATTTCCCCTCATTCATTTAAACCAAAAATTCGTAACCCAAATTGCAGTTTGAAGGCTCACTGCAATGCAGTGTAATCGCAGTGGCTTACTGCCTTACACGAAAAATGCCATAACTTTTTACTCGGGTATCGGATTAAGGCAAAATTTGTATCGTGGGAAAGCTAATTCAATTTTATAAAATTTGGTGAGTCTTGAGCTTAAAAATTATACATAAATCAAATGTTATACACTTTCAAAGTTGACCCATATAGAATTGAATACCAAACTTTGGATGAATCAAAGGATCTTAGCTCAACTTTGCTCTAAGTGATTTCTATGATCATTCTTCCCCTAATAAACACCTCACACACTAGGATAAAGAACATGACACATGCATTTGAATTATGAATCATGAACATAGAAAATATACCTTCATCGCGACGTGCCAAGGCTGCCACCGCAATAGCTACCATGACGCGCCACAATCGTGGTGAATTGCAATTTTGGAAATCCAAATGTGGTACAAACCTTGTCCAAAAAATCCAAAGCTTACCCAAGACAGAATATTACACCCCTAAACATGAGTCAACTCAAAACTTACATCTTGGGGTTGGGAAGGTCACATTGAAAATCATCAAAGTTAAGAGGCCAAAACTTAAGCTAAGTCCCCAACACTTAGCTAAATTTTTTAGTATTTTAGCCTCTTATGCAAGCATTAGGAGCTGAAATCAACTAAGAAAATTATCAGGTATTACAATATCACCCCCCTGGGAACATTCTTCCTCAAATGAGACTGGTTAGACTAAGAGTTCTGTACTAAGGTAACTGAGATCATATACTGAACATGCATGACTTGGAACATGATTGTATAACTAAGTCTAAAACATGATACATGAACTGAATATCATGACTAAGCTGATTTCTTAAATATATGCACGGACTCGAGAATGGTTATAAGGCTAAGATAATACACAGAACACTTACAGACTGAATCATGACTGAATATATGGAATTTGAAATCGATGCATGATGCATAAACTGAGTTGAATTCATAATTTGCGTGGATACAAATAGTTTACCTCATGGAATAGCTATATTCACAAAACTTTGCATAGTAAGGCTAGATAGAAATATGGAAAATCATAGGAACTTGTCTGTCTAACTGCTAATCTAAATTACTAGTTATACGGATTGAATCATGTTGAAAACTTATACTCATCTATAAATCCCACTTGGACACCAATATGACATTCAACCCTATCTTCATTACCACACATGAATTTGTCGGGAAACAACCACAAAAGCATCTTTCTCATATTATCTACACCTCTATCCTTAAAACTTCTATGCACTACCCTAAAAAAACACTCATAGAATTTTAACTAATCATGACACTGATGTGTGAGCTAATGCTAACACATTTGAGGCTTTTAACTAAGAATAATTGTGAAGTCTAAAGATATTTTTTTCATTTTTGATGGCTTTATGTTTGATTTTGCAGAAGAAGCTAATATGTTAGAGAACCAACAAGAATGGAAGCAAATGAGCTAAAATCTAAAGTAAATAGAGGCAAAGTATGGCTGATGAAATTTGTGATAAGTCGTCAGCCCTGTGATAAGCTATCAACTTCATCATCAGTAGTAGATAGAGAATTGGCCTAAGTTGAAAGCTGTATTGGCATTTTGTGATAGGACGTCAAGGAGCTGATAAGTCCTTAAGATTGTCGTCAACCTAAGGAAAAACATGAGATCTGAGAAAAAGACTTGATAAAATTTATGATAGGTCATCAAGAAGCTGATAGGGCATCACCATTTGTTGTCAGTATTAGGTAGTGAGTACCAAAAGCATAAAGGAAGCTGACGACATTTGTGATAAGTCGTCAACCTCCTGATAGGATATCATAAATGATGTTACCTAATTTGAGGAATTTTTGAATTTTATTATTTTGTTTCTATAATTAGGGTGAACTATTTAAAGCCTTGTTTAGGGTTTTTTGAAGGGGTCAAACCTTGAGTAGGCCAACAGGGTTGCGGATATGCCCTTTATGTGGTTGCGGATAGCAGGGCCAAAATGAGTAAGTTTGTTTCAGGGGTAAACGATAGTAGGTTCATTGAGTGTAGGTTCGCAATGTTGAATAGTGACATGAACATAGCCAGGCTTATGACCCATGCTCAGCAGATAAAAGAGCAAAAGATTAAGATGAGGGAGAAATAAAATAAGAGAGCAAAGAAGGTAGTTTCAACTTTGCTCAGCCCAAATTAAAAGGAGGTAACCGTTATCAGTTTCATCCTAAGACATCCGTTCCATCTCCTTCTTTAGATAGTGCTCCAGCTCCTAAGTTCAGGGATGGTAATAGAGATAGGGTGCCAGGTTCTAAATCTCAGGGCAATATCAGCAATACTTGAACTAATCCTCTTTATTAGACTTATGGTAAGAACCACAAGGATGCTTGCAGAGCTGGTAGTGATGTCTATTTTGGACATGGAAATCTAGGCCATAAAGTTAGAGATTGTCCCCAGTCAGGTTATCAGGGTTAGCAGAATCGTTCCTCAACCCAGTCCGATCATCCAAAGCAGCAGGGTGCCACTTCTAGTGCTACTAGTAGGCAACACCCAAATTGACTTTATGCTCTCTAGTCCTAGGAAGATCAGGAAAATTCTCCTTATATTATTACTCGTACGTTATAGATCTTTCATGTGCATGTTTACGCTTTGCTTGATCTAGGGGCTTCCTTGTGTTTTGTTACCCCTTACATAAAAGTTGATTTTAGAATCATTCCCAATATCCTAGTAGAGCCTTTTTCAGTATCTACCCTAGTGGGTAAAACTATCATAGCCTGGAGTGTATACAAGAACTGCCCAAACATGATATTTTAGAAAGTTACAGCAGCAAAATTAGTCAAATTATAGATGACTGATTTTGATATTATTCTCGACATGGATTGGCCTCATTCATGCTATGTCAAAGTCGACTGCAGAAACAAAATAGTCCAGTTTTAGTTTTTAAATGAACCCATCCTAGAGTGGAGGGGTAGTACTACAGTGTTCAGAGGTCAACTTTTTTGCTACCTTCTGGCAAGAAAAATGATATCTAAGGGGTATGTCTATCAAGTTGTTCAAGTTAAGGACACTAGTTTTGAAAATCCCAGCCTTGGTTTAGTCCCAACTGTGAATGAATATTTAGATATCTTTCCTAAGAATCTTCCAGGAATTCCTCCCAAAAGGGAAATAGACTTCGATATTGACCTTCTTCCAGATACTTAGTCTATATCTATTCCGCAATACAGAATGGCACTAGCAGAACTTAAAAAATGAAGAGAATAGTTGAAGGATCTTTTAGATAAGGGATTTATCAAACCCAGCGTGTCCCCGTGGGGTGCACCATTCTTATTTGTGTGAAAGAAAGATGGTTCTCTCAGAATGTGCATTGATTACCATCAGCTCAATAAAGTCATGGTTAAGAATAAGTATCCTCTTCTCAGAATTAATGATTTGTTTGACCAAATTTAGGGCGCCAACTATTTCTCTAAGATAGAACTCAGATCAGGCTACCATCAGCTCAGAATTAGAGAATGTGACATTCTAAATACAACCTTTCATACTCGGTATGGTCTCTTCGAATTCCTAGTCATATCCTTTGGTCTTACCAATGCCCTAGCAACTTTCATGGACTTGATGAACAGTGTGTTAAACTAGTACTTGGACACCTTTGTTATAGTCATCATAGATGATATTCTCGACTATTCCCACAGTGAACGTGATCATGCAGACCATCTCAGAATCGTACTTTAGACCCTTAGAGATCATCAGCTATTTGCCAAATTTAGTAAGTGTGAGTTTTGTCTAAGGTCAGTAGCATTCCTTGGTCATATCATTTTCGGTGATGGCATTAGAGTAGATCCCTAAAAGACCAAAGCAGTAAGAAACTATCATCTCCCTATCTCTCCACTAGATATTAGGAGTTTCTTGGGTTTGGCTGGCTATTAAAAATGGTTTGTTAAGGGATTTTCATATATTGCATCCCCTATGTCTAGATTGACTTAGAATAAAATCAATTTTTAGTGGTCAAGTCCTTGCAAAAAGAGTTTTCAGGAGTTGAAGACTCGACTAACCTCAGCTCCAGTCTTAGCTCTACCAGACGGTATAGATGGGTTTGTAGTGTACTGTGATGCATCTAGAGTAGGTTTGGATTGTGTCCTCAAGCAGAATGTTAAGGTCATAGCCTACGTCTCCAGACAACTTAAACCTCATGAGAAGAATTATCCTGCTTATGATCTTTAGTTTGCAGCTTTACTATTTGCCTTAAAGATTTGGAGGCATTATTTATATAGTGTTCAAGTAGATATGTTCACAGATCATAAGAGCCTTCAGTATGTCTTTTCTTAGGAAGATCTCAATCTTTATCAGAGAAATTGGTTAGAGCTCTTGTAAAATTATGACATGAGTGTCCTTTATGATCTGGACAAGGCCAACGTTGTGGCCGACGCTCTCAATAGACTATTTATCGGTAGTGTTTTTCATGTTGAGGATAGAAAGAAAAAGTTAGCTCAAGAAATCCACCAGCTTTCCAGACTAAGTGTTCTCTTAGTCGATACAGAGGAGGGTGACACATGGGTTCAGAGTAGTTCAGAATGATCTCTAGATTCCTAGGTAAAAGAAAAAAAAGATAGAGATCCTAGCCTTGTCAAGTTAAAATAGTCATTCAAGGATCAAAAAGTAGAATTTTTCTCCCAAGGGGGAGATGGTGTATTGTGTTGTCAGGGTCGTCTGTGTGTTCCAGGTGTAGAAGAATTAAGGCAACAAATTCTTGTAAAAGTGCATGGTGCGTGCTACTCTATTCATCCAGGGGCCACAAAGAAGTATCACGCCTTGTGGGAAATCTGTTGGTGGAGTGGGATGAAGAGATATGTTGCAGAGTTCGTGGCTAAATGCTCTATATGTCAGCAAGTTAAAATAGAGCATCAGAAGCCTAGTGGATCCATCCAAGAGTTCAATATTCGAACTTAGAAGTAGGAAGAAGTGAACATGGACTTTGTAATGGGTTTGCCTCATACTCGTCATTAGCATGATTCAGTTTTGGTCATTGTAGACAGGATGACCAAATCAGCTCATTTTTTTCTGGTCCATTCCTCTTATTCAGTCGAGGATTATGCCAAACTCTGTATAAGAGAGTTGGTAAGATTGCATGGTGTTCTGAGATATATTATCTTAGATAGATGTACCCAGTTCACCTCTTATTTCTGGAAAGTATTCCAAGAGGGTCTTGGTACCCAAGTTTATCTCAGTATATCCTTTCATCCTCAGACAGATGGTTTAGCAGAAAGTACCATTCAGACTTTAGAAGATATGCTAAGGGCATGTCCAATTGATTTCAAGGGTATTTAGGATGACCACTTACCTTTGATTGAGTTTGCATACAACAATAGCTATCATTCCAATATTAAGATGGCTCAGCTCGAAGCTCCGTATGGTAGGAGATACAGATTTCTAGTCGGTTAGTTTGAAGTTAGTGAGGCTTCAGTCATAGGGCCTGAATTAGTATTAGATGCCTTAGAAAAGTCCAGATAATCAGAGAAAGACTCTGAGCTTCTCAGACACGACAGAAGTCTTATGCAGATATACATAGAAAGGACCTCGAGTTTGAGGTTGGTGACTTTTTCTATCTAAAGATCTCTTCCATGAAGGGAGTGAAGAGATTTGGTAAGAAGGGAAAGCTGAGTCCCCGATATATCAGTCCCTTCAAGACTCTCTATCAATTCGGCAAGGTAGCTTATGACCTTGAATTTCCTTCAAATCTATCATCAGTTATCCAGTATTCGATGTCACTTTGATCAAGAAGTGTATAGGTGATCCAGAAGTATTAGTCCTTATTCAGAGAATAGATGTTTATAATAGCCTCTCCTATGAAGAGATTCCAGTCAAAATTCTTGACTATCAGAATGGCATACTAAGGAACAAAGAACACCCTCTAGTCAAAGTTCTTTGGCAAAATTAGTCCGTTGAGGGAGCTACTTGGGAAGCAGAAGCAAACATGCATAACAAGTATCCTCACCCTTTCCCCGCTAACTCAGATCCAGCTCAAGGTAACAGTTCTCCTTAAGCTTTTCAGTTTTTAGGTCTAGAATTTAGTAACCACTTGGTACTAGTCTTATGTTCAGAATTCCATTTTGAAATAGGTACTAAGTACCATTGCATAATTCAGTCATATGTTCAGGCATCAAATTATTTATGTTTTCATACATCAGACATGCATTTTCCTAGTGAGAAACTCAGTTATCAGAAATATCAATCATGTGTTCATGAGTCAGTTAAGTCATGAAATCATGCATCAGATATGCACGCTCAGTATAAATCTAAGAAATGTCAGTCAGGTTTTAGTTGTTCATTTTGAGGTTTTAGTAATCTCAATAATATTCCATCAGTTAACAAAACTCCATGAATTTAGTATAGTCCAGTTCATTTAACCATGTTCAGTGTCTATTCAGACGGGAGTAGAAATTAGCAAAGAGTAAACTCACGGGAGTAGAAATTAGCAAAGAGTAAACTCAAGGATGGAAATACACAATGTCAGATGAGGGGGTGATTCTTTAAAGCAATCCTTGCGTTCCAAAACTATGTAGCCAACATAGGTTAAGATATCAATGTTGTCAGATGAGGGTTGATGAGGTGGATAAGCACTATCAGATAAGGGCCCCACTATTCTCTTTTGGTGATACTATCAGATGAGGGTTACCAACAGCTTGTCGTTAACAGTGGTGCAGTATTGACAGCCTTCCAATTGGGGTTTCAGATTGGATACCAACTCATCTATAATGCATTATTTACAGCATGTCAGTTAGATGACATTTTCTCACAGTATCAGTCTCAGTTTCAGTAATAGAACTCAGATAGTTCTACAGAATTCAGGACTGTCAGATATAGTCAACTCAGAACAGTATGAAACTCAGCTAGTTCTATTAGAACCTAGACTATTAGATACAGTCGCTTTGTATCAGTTATTTTAGATATACATATCAGTATCTCAGGTTATCAATACTCAGACTCAGTAATAATGTTATCACAAATGCAGTTACAGTCTCTTATTCATGCATGCATTCTCACATTCATGTTATATAGCTAGTTAGTATAGTTCATGCAAGTGAACCCTTTGCATTCAGCCCACCTCACATGCATACCTGTACATTCAAACGTACTGACGCATTTGCGCTATGTTTTTTTTATACCATAGGTTTAGAAGCACGAGCTCCATAGCATCAGTAGTATTCCAGTCTCAGCAGTCAGAGTTAGCAGTGAGTCCTCATCCTTCGAGGACAAGACCATATTATTATTATTTTATTAATTAATTTATTACAGTACTTGGAGTTAGTTGGGGACATATCCCATCAACTCCTTATTCAGACAGTTCAGTTTGTTAGAGTCTTTTCAGACTATCATGTTCAAACAATTTATTTCAGTTTTTTTAGGTATTTCATTCCCCATCTAGATGTTATGTTTTCTCAGTCAGGTTACAATATACCCCTTATGTACTTTCAGCCTTTAGATACACATTTATATAGTATATTATATAACATTTAGGTACAGATATAAGTCATGCGTTAGCTTGTGGTCCTTCGGGGTCATGAGCACCATGTATTATTCTGTATATCAGATTTGGGGTGGTACAAACTTGGTATCAGAGCCAAATGTTCAATAGCCTCTTAGGAAGTCTGAAAGCTATATCTAGTAGAGTCTTGTACATGGGTGTGATGCACACCACATTTATGTATAGGAGGCTATGAGATGTTTTAGGAATAGTTTCCCTTCTTTTAGTATTTATGTCATGCCATTAAGCATAATCTCCAGTAAATCTCTTAGTCTGATCTAATTGTTTCCCCTTCTTCTACAGAACATACCTCCAAAAGAAGAAATAGGAATCAACCAGCCCCTCAGCCTGAATATCCTTTGGGTAAATATGTTTTTCATGCAGAGTTTAGAGATGTATTCAATACTCTTGCTTAGTCAGTTCTAGCTCAGAATAAATGACCAACTGTCATTCCAGCTAACCCAATGGCCAATTCAGCTGTAGCCAGGATTCAGGACTTTACCCGAATGAATCCTCCATTCTTTCTCAGGTTTAAGTCAGATGAGGACCCTTAGGATTTCATTGATCAGGTTCAAAAGTTACAGACATCATTGGGGTTACTTCGAGTGAGAGTGCTAAGCTAGCTGCATATCAGTTGCAGGATGTTGCTCATACTTGGTACAAACAGTGGAAGTCAGAGAGGTCAGTTGATGCATGACATATTGAGTGGAAGGAGTTTGTCACTGTATTCTTAGATAGATTCTTTCCCCAAGAGCTGAGAGAGGCTACGGTGTTAGAATTTATCAACCTCAGGCAGGCCAACAGGGTTGCGGATATGCCTTTTATGTGGTTGCGAACAGCAGGGCCAAGAAGAGTAAGTTCATTTCAGGGGTAAACAATAATATGGTCAATGAGTATAGGTTCGCAATGTTGAATAGTAACATAAACATAGACAGGCTTATGACCCATGCTCAGCAGATAAAAGAGCAAAAGATTAAGATGAGGTAGAAATAAAATAAGAAAGGAAAGATAGGCAGTTTTAACTTTGCTCAGCGCAAATCAGAAGGAGGTAACCGTTACTAGTTTCGTCCTAAGTCATCATTTTCATCTCCTTCTTTAGCTAGTGCTCCAGCTCCTAAGTTCAGGGATGGTCATAGAGATAGAGCACCAGGCTCTAAGTCTCAGGGTAGTTTCAGTAATTCTCAAACTAATCCTCTTTATTAGACTTATGGTAAGAAGCACAAGGGTTTTTGCAGAGCTGGTAGCGATGTCTATTTCAGATATGGAAATCCAGGCCATAGAGTCAGAAATTGTCCCCAGTTAGGTTATCAGGGTCAACAGTATCATTCCTTAGCCCAGTCCGGTCATCCAAAGCAGTAGGGTGCAAATTCCAGTGCTACTAGTAGACAATGCCCAAACCGACTTTATGCTCTCTAGTCCTGGCAAGATTAGGAAAATTCTCCTAATATAGTTACTGATACGTTATAGACCTTTCATGTGTATGCTTACACTTTTCCAGATCTAGGGGCTTCCTTGACTTTTGTTACCCCTTATATAGCAGTTGTTTTAGAGTCAGTCCCAAAATCCTAGTAGAGCCTTTTTCAGTATCTTCCCCAGTTGGTAAAACCATCATAGCCCGGAGGGTATACAGGAACTGCCCGATCTTGATATTTTAGAAAGTTACTTCAGCAGACTTAGTCGAATTAGAGATGACTGATTTTGATATTATTCTCAACATAGATTAGATTCATTCCTACTATGTCATAGTCGACTGTAGAAATAAAATAGTCCAGTTTTAGTTTTTGAATGAACCCATCCTAGAGTGGAGGGGTAGTACTTCAGCGTTTAGAGGTCAACTTTTTTGC
Source organism: Capsicum annuum (assembly GCF_002878395.1). NCBI lineage: Eukaryota > Viridiplantae > Streptophyta > Magnoliopsida > Solanales > Solanaceae > Capsicum > Capsicum annuum. The sequence goes on along the minus strand of NC_061120.1, from coordinate 161,870,787 downwards.
TACCTTCGGGCAAGGAAAATGATATCTAAGGGGTATGTCTATCACTTTTTTCAAGTTAAGGACACTAGTTCTGAAAATCCCAGCCTTGATTCAGTCCTAGTCGTGAATGAATATTTATATATCTTTACCAAAGATCTTCTAGGAATTCCTATTGAAAGGGAAATAGACTTCGGCATTGACCTTCTTCCAGATACTCAGTCTATATCTATTCCACCATACAGAATGGCACCATTAGAACTTAAAGAACTGAGAGAATAGTTGAAGGATATCTTAGATAAGGGATTCATCAGACCTAGTGTATCCCCGTGTGGTGCACTAGTCTTATTCGTGTGAAAGAAAGACGGTTCTCTCAGAATGTGCATTGATTACCAACAACTCAATAAAGTCACAGTCAAGAATAAGTATCCTGTTGCTAGAATTGATGATTTGTTTGACCAACTTCAGGGAACTAACTATTTCTCTAAGATATACCTCATATCAGGCTACCATCAGCTCAGAGTTAGAGAATGTGACATTCTGAAGACAACCTTTCATACTCGGTCTTTGGTCTTACCAATCCCTCAACAGCTTTCATGGACTTGATGAACTGTGTGTTCAAGTAGTACTTGGACACATTTTTTATAGTCTTCATAGATAATATTCTCGTCTATTCCTACAGTGAACATGATCGCACAGACCATCTCAAAATCATACTTTAGACCCTTAGAGATCATTAGCTATTCGCTAAATTCAGTTAGTGTGAGTTTTGTCTAAGGTCAGTAGCATTCCTTAGTCATATCATTTACGGTGATGACATTAGAGTAGATCATTAAAAGACCAAAGTAGTAAGAAACTAGCCTCGCCCTATCTCTCCATTAGATATCTGGAGTTTCTTGGGTCTGGATAGCTATTATAGATGGTTTATTGAGGGATTTTCATATATTTCATCCCCTATGTCTATATTGACTCAGAAGAAAGTCAAGTTTAGTTCTCAAGTCCTTGCGAGAAGAGTTTTTAGGAGTTGAACACTTGACTAACCTCAGCTCCAGTCTTAGCTCTACCAGACGGTCTAGATAGGTTTATAGTGTACTGTGATGCATTTAGAGTAGGTTTGGATTGTGTCCTCAAGCAGCATGTTAAGGTCATAGCTTACTCCTCCAGAAAGCTTAAACCTCATAAGAAGAATTATCCTACTTATGATCTTGAGTTAGCAGCCTTAGTATTTGCCTTAAAGATTTGGAAGCATTATTTATACGATGTTCATGTAGATGTGTTCACAGATCATAAGATCCTTAAGTATGTCTTTTCTCAGGAAGATCTCAATCTTCATCAGAGAAGGTGGTTAGAGCTCTTGTAAAATTATAACATGAGTGTCCTTTATCATCTGGGCAAGGCCAACGTTGTGGCCGACGCTCTCAATAGACTGTCTATGAGTAGTGTTTCTCATGTTGAGGATAGAAAGAAGAAGTTATCTCAGGAAATCCACCAGCTTTCCAGACTAAGCATTCTCTTAGTCGATACAGAGAAGGGTGACATATGGGTTCAGAGTAGTTCAGAATCATCTTTACTTTCCTAGGTGAAAGAAATGTAAGATAGAGATCCTAGCCTTGTCAAGTTAAAACAGTCATTCAAGGATAAAAACATAGAGGTTTTCTCCCAATGGGGAGATGGTGTATTGTGTTGTCAGGGTCGTCTGTGTGTTCTAGGTGTAGAAGACTTAAGGCAGCAAATTCTTGTAGAAGTGCATAGTGTGCACTACTCTATTCATCCAGGGGCCACAAAGAAGTATCGCGACTTATGGGAAATCTATTGGTGGAGTGGGATGAAGAGAGATGTTGCAGAGTTCGTGGCTAAATGATCTAATGTCAGCAATTTAAAATAGAGCATCAGAAGCTTAGTGGGTCTATGTAAGAGTTCAATATTTCTACTTGGAAGTAGGAAGAAGTTAACATGTACTTTGTGAAGGGATTTGCCTCATACTTGTCATTAGCATGATTCAGTTTGGGTCATTGTAGACAGGATGACCAAATCAGCTTATTTTTTTGGTTCATTCCTCTTATTTAGCCGAGGATTATGCCAGACTCTGCATCAGAGAGTTGGTTAGATTGCACGGTATTCCACGATCTATTATCTCAGAAAGATAACCCAGTTCACCTCTTATTTCTAGAAAGTGTTCCAAAAGGGTCTTGGTACCCAAGTTCATCTCAGTATAACCTTTCATCCTCAGACAGATGGTTTAGCAGAAATTACCATTTAGACTTTACAAGATATACTAAGGGCATGCACAATTGATTTCAAGGGTATTTGGGATGACCACTTACCTTTGATTGAGTTTGTATACAACAATAGCTATTATTCCAATATCAAGATGGCTCCGTTTGAAGCTCTATATGGTAGGAGATACAGATCTCCTGTCGGTTGGTTCAAAGTTAGTGAGGCTTCAGTCATAGGGCCTGACTTAGTATTCGATGCCTTAGAAAATTCCAGATGATCAGAGAAAGACTTCGGGTTGCTTAGACATAACAGAAGTCTTATGTAGATATTCATAGAAAGAACCTCGAGTTTGAGGTTGGTGACTATGTCTATCTAAAGATCTCTCCCATGAATGGAGTGAAGAGATTTGGCAAGAAGGGAAAGCTTAGTCCCCGATATATCGGTCCCTTCAAGACTCTCAGTTGATTCGGCAAGGTAGCTTATGAGCTTGAATTTCCTTCAAATTTAGCCTCAGTTCATCCAGTCTTCTATGCCTCTTTACTCAAGAAGTGTATAGGTGACCCAGAAGTTGTAGTCCCTATTCAGAGCATAGATGTTCAGATCAACCTCTCTTATGAGGAGATTCCAGTCAAAATTCTTGACTATCAGAATCGTATACTAAGGAACAAAGAAGTCCCTCTGGTCAAAGTTCTTTGGCGAAATTAGTCCGTTGAGGGAGCTACTTCGGAAGCAGAATCAAACATGCATACCAAGTATCCTCACCTTTTCCCCGCTAACTCAGATCAAGCTCAAGGTAACAATTCTCCTTAAGCTTTTCAGTTTTTATGTCCAGATTATAGTTATGAATTAGTATTAGTCTCATGTTCAGAATTCCATTTTAAACTAGGTACTAAGTACCATTGCATAATTCATTCATATGTTCAGGCATCAGATTATTCATGTTTTCATGAATCAGACATGCATTCTCCTAGTGAGAAACTCAGTTATCAGAAATATCAGTCATGTGTTCATGAGTCGGTTAAGTCATGAAATCATGCATCAAATATGCACACTCAGTATAAATCTAAGAAATGTCAGTCAGGTTTTAGTTGTTCATGTTCAGTATATACTTTAGCTTATGGTTTTTTCCATCTCAATCAGTCTCATTCGATGACGAATGTTCCCAAGGGGAAGATATTGTAATACCCCAAAGTTTCTTAACTAATTTTGTCCCAAGAATGTCTAGTATTAGATTCTAAATTGAATGATGTTTATTCTATGAGTAATTTTCAAATTCACTTTTTATCTTATGAAAAATTCAATAAGCTTTCCATTGATATAAAATTTTCTTAAATCTGATAACCGGGCAAGAAATTATGACTATTTTAATTCCCCGTCGTAAAACAGAGCCATGTTGGTCAGTGGCGCTACAAGTGAAAATGGCAATTGTCCTTCTTCCAGTGTCTCAGCGTGATTTCTCCTCACCGCGCCAAACATCCAGGTCACAAATAAAGTGACAACGCAATGGCTCCGCTTTACGCTATTCCTCAATTTCTCAGTTGTCAAATTCCAGTGACATAACGTGATAGCACCGCGTCGCGCCAGGGGTCTAGGTCGGGAAACTTTGACAAATTTAAAACACGCATTCAAGGGTTAAAAGTGTCAAGCTCCCACCCTATTTAAACCCAATAACCCAAGAACTAATGTATGCAGAGTGTTCATTCATGGATTCCTTTCATCCATGAAGCCTAAGAATAAAGTTTTAAACTATGAATTATAATACTCATGCTATGTGTTGATTATGTTCATGTGGTTGTTGTTGTTGTATGATTCCCAAGTTGGAATCTTAATGTGTTTTATGAACTTACGTTAGTATGTGAGTTTAAATCCATGAATTAAGTGGTTCATGCTGTGTTAATTGATGATTATACCTATGTCCTATGTTGTGTATGTAAGGTGTTTGATAAAATGCCTAAAGGACTAGAACTTATACAATATAGCTAAATTATGACTTAAGTGGTGGATTTATGTTTTGCCTTTATGTTCAAATAACCTCCATGCTACTAAAATGCCTTGTAAATGTTGTTGGATTGCTCATGAATTAGCCTTATGAAATTATGCCATGTTTACATGCAAGCCTATTCATGTAAAAGCTTATAATAACCATGTACTTCATGAAATCCCCAACTTATTGTAAGTATATTGTTGATGTTGGTAATGTACTCAAGAAAGTCATGTCTTGTCAATTTCCTTATATCGAGTCCTGGGGGTACTTGTACCCAAAAAATATAGCTATGTACCTAGAGTCAGTGACATGTTTCATGATATCCTCAGTCAAGCCATGATCCATAGAACTCAGTCAGTCATGTAACTCAGGAAACCTTAGAAATTCAGTAATATCAATAATATGCCATCAGTTAACAAAACTTCATGAATTCAATATAGTCCAGTTCATTTAATCATGTTCAGTGTATATTCAGATGGGAGTAGGAATTAACACCGAGTGAACCCAAGGATGGAAACACACAATGTCAGATGAGGGTGTGATTCTTTGAAGCAATCCTTGCATTCCAGAACTATGTAGCCAACATAGGTTAAGCTATCAATGTTGTCAGATGAGGTTTGATGAGGTAGATACGTACTGTCAGATAAGGGCCCCACCATTCTCTTTTGGGGACACTATCAGATGAGGGTTACCCACAGCTTGTCCTTAACAGTGATACCGTATTCACACCCTTCTAATTGGGGTTACAGATTGGACCCCATCTCAGCTATAATACGCTATTTAGGGCATGTCGGTTAGATGACTACTTCTCACAGTCTCACTCTCAGTCTCAGTAATAGAAATCAGATAGTTCTACAGAATTTAGGACTGTCAGATATAGTCAACTCAGAACAGTACGAAACTCATCTATACAGTATATTATGCAGTGTTCAGGAACAAATATCAGTCATGAGTTAGCTTGTGTCCTTTGGGGTCATGAGCACCGTGTAGAATTCTGGGTACCAGATACGGGGCGTTACACCTCTACTATACTGACTATAGATAACTGGTACATGCCTTTAGCTACCACTAGTCAATACATGTGAACAATAAATTAAGATATATGAACAACATATAATTAAAGTCCCCAAAGTAGGAAAACTCATCACCCTGCTGGCTGGAAACTGTAGCTGTCTGATCATGATGTATGGGCTACAAATAGTTCCTACATTATGAAACAATATAACCATACAGACATACATGTGGATTAGTATTTATGGAATGCACTGAGTAAATGGGGGTGAATGCACTAATTAAAACTGATTATGTACGAAATCTTACAACATGCATGCTAAGTGTAAGTAGACTCACCAATAAGCTAAAATAAATTGAAAGCTGAAAACTACTTAAAACATGAGTAACACATATAATCTAACAAGCTGGTGAATCATTACACTTGGTTTCTTAAGACTTTACTTAATATAATGTAAGTAGAATTGAAGCTGAAAAATTGTAAACATGGGTACTGTATGAATACTGTGTCATGTAAGGCTGAACTGTACTTAGTCTCAATAATTTGGCTAAAACTGAAGAGTACTAGGAATTTAAGGTAAGGACTATTAAAACCATATGAGATAGCTGAACATGAATACATGAAAACTGTATTATCTGAGATTGCAAGACTAAGTGTATATCTGTTATGGTACTCGGATAATCTGTAATCTGAAAGACTAAAAGATGTAAAACTGAGTATCGAAAAAATCTGTTCACTTAGTCAAGCAAACTTGAACTAAAAACATACTGAATACTGACTGAGACTGTAGGAGCTATCATGTAACCGACATAAACTATATGAGCTATCATGGAGTCCAACATCTGACCCTCATTGAGGAGGGCTGTTCTATCCTTGCCATCATAGTATAACCTGAACTGGAGTGATCACTAAACTGAGCCCATATTTGGCAAGGGTAAACACTATCTGGTGAGGCCCCTAAACTTACGATGGCACGTAGTTTCTGGGGAAGTAGTTTACGCTAAACTCACACTTTCCACTTGGTGCTAAATCCTAATCCTAACTTAAAGACACTAAAATGCTAACAGGTGTATGCACTGAAGCTTATAAGATAAGCTCAGGTCATGGTGTTCTGAAAACATCAGTGCATACGGATTCTGGGGTAATTATTAATGTATAAAGTGATACTGGAATTGAAACTGGACTGAGCTAACTTAATAAGACTCATAACTAACCATATTACTGACTGAATGAGGTGGGAAAAGACCCCATTGCCCCTCATTTATTTAAACCAAAAAATTTTGTAACGCCCTAAATCTAGTACCCGAAATGCTACACGGTGCTCATGACTCCAAAAAACCACAAGCTAACCCATGACTGATATCTGTACCTATATACTATATAAATACGGAAACATGAACTGAAAGCTGATAAGGTTCAAAACTGTGATATAACTGATAAAGATATAACATTAGAATGGGGTATGAAATACCCAAAACAACTGAAATAACTATCTGAACATAATAGTCTGAAAAGCCTCTAACTGACTGAACTATCTGAATAAAAAATTAATGGGATATGTCCCCAACTATCTTCGACTGCTGTAATAACTAAGTACTGAAGTAATGAAATAAAAAATCATAATATCCTCAAAGGATGAGGACTCACTGCTGACTGACTGCTGATATCTGGAATCCTAATGCTCTGGAGCTCGTATCTCTAAATCTATGGTATAAGACACCATAGAACAAATGCCTCAGTACTTTGAATGTACTGGTATGCATGAAAGATAGGCTGAATGCATGGGGTTCATATGCATGAACAATACTGATTAACTGACTAATATGAATGCGAGAATACATGCATAAATATATAGTAAATATATCTGAGAGCGTGATAACATGAATATATTGATAACTAACATGACTAATAACTAAGTATTAATAATTGATATAACTGATAACATGAGTGACTGTATATGGCAGTCCTGAATCCGATGGAACTAGCTGAGTTCTATACTGTTCTGAGTTGACTGTACTTGACGGTCCTTAATTTTGTAGAACTATCTGAGTTCTATTACCGAGACTGAATGACCGTATCTAACAGTCCTAATACTATAACTGAAACTTTAGGAAATTATTATCTAACCAACATACCCAAAATAATGCATTATAGTTAAGTTGGGGTCCAATTTATATCCCCAATTAGAAGGTTGTCAATACCGCGCCACTGGTAAGGACAAGCAGTGGGTAACCCTCATCTGGCAGTGTTCCCAAAAGAGAACGTTGGGGCCCTTATCTGACAGTGCTTATCCACCTCACCAACCCTCATCTGACAGTATTAATGTCTCAACCTATGCTGGCTACATAGTTCTAGAACGCAAGGATGACTTCTAAGAATCACACCCTCATCTGACAGTGTGTGTTCCCATCCTTGGGTTCCCTCGGTGCTAATTCCTACTCCCATCTGAATAGACACTGAACATGGATTACTGAACTGAACTAAACTTAATTAACTGAATTCCATTGACTGACAAAATATTATTGATATCTAATAACTGACTGAGATTACTGAGATCGTTAAGTTTTCTAGAGTTATGACGCTGACTGAATTATACTAAACATGGCTTGACTACGATTATCTTGAAAACATGACACTGATTCTAGGCACACAACTATATTTTTTGAGTAAAAGTACCCCAGGACTCGATGGAAAGAAACTGACAAGGCATAACTTTCTGGAGTACAGGACCAATATCAATAATACATAATCCATTGGCTAAGACATTTCATAAAACACTTGACATACATAACTTGTACATGAATGGGGATTTCATATTATCATACTAGTATGGCCCTTTTCTCCACATAGGCATTTAATCAAACATATAGGGAGCATGCTATGGTTATAGAATCATCAACACATCTTATAATCAAGAAAACATCAATCAACTTGTGAATTGAAGGGTTTATCATGAATACCCATAATTCATCACATATTAAAATAAATTCTTGTAATTAATAGTCTATAACATGGAATAAAACCAAACAACAACATGAACATCATTTGTTAATTCAATGAACTCATGAACATTCATAAATATACAAATGTTGGATTTTTAAAAGTGATCCTTGAGCTTCATAGGTGAATGAGACCCATGAATCAATGCATGACATACCTTAGTCCTTGTTTTAGTGAAGATTGACGAAGAAACTTTCTTGAAATTGAATCCCCAATTGAAACCCCAACTTGTTCTTGAGAGAAAACTGAGATAAACTAGTATATTTTGAGTGAAGAATGGCTAAATCACGTGTTATTGGGTTTAAACAGGGGAGGGAAATTGACCCTTTTAACCATGGATGCATCTTTTAAAATTGGTGAAAATTTTCTAACCTAAACCCCTGGCGCAATAGCCATTTTACTGGAATTTGACAATTGGAAAATTGGGGGATGGCGCGATGCGGCGCCATCGTGTTGCCCCTTCGTTTGTGACTTGGAAGTTTGGCGCGAAGCGCCACTATTGCGGACCCCTACTGGAATATGACAAATGTCATTCTCTTTTGGCGCGATGCGCCACTTACTAATATGGCACTGTTTTATGATGGGGACTTGAAATAGTCATAACTTCTTACCCGATTATCGAATTTAGGCTAATTTTATATTGATGGAAAGCTTATTGAATTTACCACATAAATAAAAGTGAAAATATTAGAAATTCCTCATGGAATAAACATCATTCAAAATAGAATCTAATACTAGACATTCTTGGGACAAAATAAGTTAAGAAAACTTTGGGGTATTACAATATCTCCCCCTTAGGAACATTCGTCCTCGAATGAGATAGACTAAGAGGGGAGAAACGATAAACCGAAGTACATACTGAACATGAAAATTGAAACATGACTGACATTTCTGAGATTTATACTGTGCATGCATATCTGATGCATGATTTCATAACTTAACTGACTCGTAAACACATGACTGAGATATCTAATAACTGAGTCTTCTCACAAGGAGAATGCATGTCTGATGCATGAATACATGACTAATCTGATGTATGAACATATAATTAAATATGCAATGGTACTTAGTACCAAGTTTAAAATGGAATACTAAACATGAGACTGATGCTAAGTCAAAACTAAAATTTGGACATAAAAACCAAAAATCTTAAGGAAAACTATTACCTTAAGCTAGATCTGTGTTAGCGGAGAAGAGGTGAGGATACTTGGAAAGCATGTCTGCTTCTGCTTCCCAAGTAGCCCCCTCAACGGACTGATTCTGCCAAAGATCTTTGACTAGAGGGACTTCTTTGTTCCTCAGTCTACTAGTCTGATAGTCTAGGATTTCGACTAGAGTCTCTTCATAAGAGAGGCTGTTCTGAATATCGATGATCTGAATAGGGACTTCAACTTCTGGGTCACCTATACACTTCTTGAGTAAAGAGACATAGAAGACTGGATGAACTGAGGCTAGATCTGAAGGCAACTCAAGCTCATAAGCTACCTTGCATAAGCGACTGATAATTTTGAAGGGACCGACATATCGGAGACTGAGCTTTCCCTTTTTCCCGAACCTCTTCACTCTCTTCATGGGAGAGATCTTTAGTTTGACATAGTCACTAATAGTGAACTCGAGATCCTTTCTACAAATATCTACATAAAACTTCTATTGGCTCTAACAAGCCCACAGTCTTTCTCTAATCAACTAGACTTTCTCTAAGGCATCGAATACTAAGTCAGGAACTATGACTGAGGCCTCACTAACTTTGAACCAACCGACTGGAGATCTGCATCTTCGAACATAGAGAGCTTCGAACAGAGCCATCTTAATACTGGAATGATAGCTATTGTTGTATGCAAACTCAATCAAAGGTAAGTGGTCATCCTAACTACCCTTGAAATCAATTGTACACGCTCGCAACATATCTTAAGTTTGAATGATTCTTTCTTCTTGACCATCTGTCTAAGGATGAAAGGCTGTATTAAGATGAATTTGGGTACCAAGACCATTTTGGAATGCTTTCCAAAAGTAAGAGGTGAACTGGGTACCTCTATTTGAAATAATAGAAAACAAAACACCGTGTAATCTGACCAACTCCCTGATGTAGAGTTTGGCATAATCCTCGGCTAAATAAGAGGTATGAACTATACAAAATGAGTTGATTTGGTCATTCTATCTACAATGACCCAAACTGAATCATGTTGTTGATTAGTTCGAGGTAAATCCATCATAAAGTAAATTTTACTTCTTCTCACTTTCAAGAAGGAATACCAAACTCTTGCATGGACCCACTAGGTTTTTGATGCTCTATCTTAACCTACTGACATGTAGAACACTTAGCCATAAACTCTACAACATCTCTTTTTATCCCATTTCACTAATAGATCTCCCACAAGTCGCGGTACCTCTATGTGGCCCCTGGATTAATAGAGTAGCGTGCACCATGCGCTTCTGTAAGAATTTGCCCCCTTAATTCATCTACACTCAAAACACAGAGATGACCCTAATAACGCAAAACACCATCTCCTCATTAGGAGAAAACCTCTACTTTTTGATCCTTAACTGACTCTTTCTGATTCTTGACTGACTAACTGACTAATATGAACGTGAGAATACATGTATGAATACATAGTAACTATAACTAAGATCATGATAATATGAATATAATGATAACTAACATGACTGATAACTGAGTTCTAATGACTGATATAACGGATAACATGAGTGACTGTATCTGATAGTCCTAAATATGATGGAACTAACTGAGTTTCGTACTGTTTTGAGTTGACTGTACTTGACATTCCTTAATTCTTTAGAACTATCTGAGCTCTATTATCGAGACTAAATGACCATATCTGATAGTCCTGATCTTGTAACTAAAACTATGGAAAGTAGTTATCTAACCGACATGCCCCAAATAATACATTATAGCTGAGTTGAGGTCCAATCTATAACCCCAATTGGAAGGGTGTCAATACCGCGGCACTGGTAAGGAAAAGCTATGGGTAACCCTCATCTAATAGTGTTCCCAAAAAGAGAACAGTGGGGCCCTCATCTGACAGTGCTTATCTACCTCATCAACCCTCATCTGACAGTGTTGATGTCTCAACCTTTGCTGGCTACATAGTTCTGGAATGCAAGGATGACTTCTAAGAATCATACCCTTATCTGACAGTGTGTGTTCCTATCCTTGGGTTCACTCAGTGCTAATTCCTACTCCCATCTGAATAGACACTGGACATGGATTACTGAACTAAACTGAAGTGAATTAACTGAATTTCATTGATTGATAGAATATTTTTGAGATCTTATTATTGACTGAGATTACTGAGATCAATGAGTTTTCCTGAGCCATGACACTAGCTGAATTCTACTAAAAATGGCTTGACTGAGAGTATCTTAAAAACATGACTCTGATTCTAGGCACACATCTATATTTTTCGAGTGCAAGTACCCCTAGGACTCGATGGAAAGAAACTGCAAAGCATGACTTTCTAGAGTACAGGACCAATATCAACAATACATAATCCATTGGCTAAGATATTTCATCAAACACTTGACATACATAACTTGTATATGAATGGAAATTTTATATTATCATACTAGTATGATCCTTTTCTCCACATAGGCATTTAATCAAATATATGGGGATCATACTATGGTTATACAATCATCAACACATCTTATAATCAAGGATAAATCAATCAACTTGTGAATTGAAGGGTTTATCATGAATACCTCATAATTCATCACACATTAAAATCAATTCTTGTAATTAATAGTCTATAACATGGAATAAAACCAAACGGCAACATGAGCATCAATTTTCAATTCAATCAAATCTTGAACATTTATAAATATACAAATCTTGGATTTTTTAAAGAGATCCTTGAGCTTCATGGGTGAAAGAGACCCATGAATCAATGCATGACATACCTTAGTCCTTGATTTAGTGAAGATTGACAGAGAGACTTTCTTGAAATTGAATCCCCAATTAAAACCCTAGCTTGTTCTTGAGAGAAAATTGAGAGAACTAGTATATTTTATGTGAAGATTGGATAAATTGCATATTATTAGGTTTAAATAGGGGTGGAAAATTGACCCTTTTAACCCTGGACACGTCTTTTAAAATTGGTGAAAATTTTCTGACCTGAACCCCCGGAGTGATGCGAAGCTATTGTGCCGTCTCACAAGAATTTGACAATTGGGAAATTGGGGGATGGCGCAACGTGGAGCCATCGCGTTGCCCCTTCATTTGCGATCTGGAAGTTTGGCGCGATGCGCCACTATCGCGGACCCTTACTGGAATTTGACAAATGCCATTTTCTTTTGTGGCGTGACACGCCGCTGACTAATATGGCACTGGTTTAGTATGGAAACTTGAAATTGTCTTAACTTTTTACCCGGTTATCGGATTTAGGCTAATTTTTTATCGATGGAAAGCTTATTGAATTTCCTATATAACTCAAAGTCAAAACCTTAGAAATTCCTTATGGAATAAACATCATTCAATCTAAAAGATAATACTAGACATTCTTGGGATGAAATAAGTTAAGAAAACTTTAGGGTATTACAATATATCCCCCTTAAGAACATTCATCCTCGAATGAGACTGACTAAGAGGCGAGAAACGATAAGCCAAAGTACATACTGAACATGAACACTGAAATATGACTGACATTTCTAAGATTTGTACTGAGCATACATATTTGATGCATGATTTCATGACTTAACTAACTCATGAACACGACTGAGATTTCTAATAATTTAGTTTTCTCACAAGGAGAATGCATGTCGGATGCATGAACACATGACTAATTTGATGTATGAACATATAATTGAATATGCAATGGTACTTAGTACCAAGTTTAAAATGGAATTTTGAACATGAAATTGATGCTAAGTCATAACTGAAATCTGGACATAAAAACTAAAAAACTTAAGGAGAACTATTACCTTAAGCTAGATCTGTGTTAGCGGAGAAGAGGTGAGGATACTTGGTACGCATGTTTGTTTCTGTTTCCCAAGTATCTCCCTCAACAGTATGATTTCACCAAAGAAATTTGACTAGAGGGACTTCTTTGTTCCATAGTCTACGAGTTTGATAGTCTAGGATTTTGACTGGAATCGCTTCATAAGAGAAGCTATTCTGAACATCGATGCTCTAAATAGGGACTACAACTGCTGGGTCACCTATACACTTCTTGAGCAAAGAGACATGGTAGACTAAATAAACTGAGGCTAGATCTGAAGGCAACTCGAGCTCATAAGCTACCTTGCCTAAGCGATTGAGAATTTTAAAGGGACCGACATATCGGGGATTGAGATTTCCCTTCTTGCCGAACCTCTTCACTCCCTTCATGGGATAGATCTTTAGATAGACATAGTCACCAATATTGAACTCAAGATCCTTTCTATAAATATCTGTATAAGACTTTTGTTAGCTCTTAGCAGGCCATAGTCTTTCTCTCATCAACTGGACTTTCTTTATGGCATCAAATACTAAGTCAGGCCCTATGACTGAGGCCTCACTAACTTCGAACCAACCGAATGGAGATCTGTATCTCCTAACATAGAGAGCTTCGAATGGATCCATCTTAATACTGGAATGATAGCTATTTTTGTATACAAACTCAATCAAAGGCAAGTGGTCATCCCAAGTACCCTTGAAATAAATTGCACACGCGCATAACATATCTTCTAAAGTCTAAATGGTCCTTTTTTCTTGACCATCTGTCAAAGGATGAAATATTGTACTAAGATGAATTTGGGTACCAAGACCCTTTTGGAATGCTTTCCAGAAGTAAGAGGTGAACTGGGTACCTCTGTCTGAAATAATAGATAATGGAATACCGTGTAATCTGACTAACTCCCTGATGTAGAGTTTGGTGTAATCCTCGGCTAAATAAGAGGTATGAACTGGAAAAAATGAGTTGATTTGGTCATTCTATCTACAATGACCCAAACTGAATCATGTTGTTGACGAGTTCGAGAAAAACCCATCACAAAGTCCATTTCACTTCTTTCTACTTCCAAGAAGGAAAAATGAACTCCTGTATGGACCACTAGGTTTTTGATGCTTTATCTTAACCTTCTAACATATAGAACACTTAACCACAAACTCTGCAATATCTCTTTTCATCCCACTCCACCAATAGATCTCCCATAAGTCGTGATACCTCTTTGTGGGATCTGGATAAATAGAGTAGCATGCACCATGCACTTTTGCAAGAATTCTCTATCTTATGTCATCTACACTTGAAACACAAAGTCGACCCTGACAATGTAAAACACCATCTCCCCCTTGGGAGAAAACCTCTACTTTCTGATCCTTGACTGACTCTTTTAACTTGGAAAGGTTGGGATCTCTATCTTGCTTTTCTTTCACCTCAAAAACTAGAGATGATTCTGAACTACTCTAAACCCATATATCACCCTCCTCTAAATCGACTAAGCGAACACCTAGTCTGGCAAGCTGATGGATTTCCTGATCTAGTTTTTTCTTACTCTCCTCAACATGAGCAACACTACCCACAGACAGTCTACTGAGACCGTCGGCCACTACGTTGGCCTTGCTCAGATGATAAAGGACACTTATATCATAACCTTTCAAAAGCTTTAACCACCTTCTCTGATGAAGATTGAGATCTTTCTAAGAAAAGACATACTAAAGGCTCTTATTATATATAAACACATCTACATGAACTCCTTATAGATAATGCCTCCAAATCTTTAAGGTAAATACTACATCTGGTAACTCAAGATCAGGAGTAGGATAATTCTTCTCATGGGGTTTAAGCTGCCTGGAGGTGTAGGCTATGACCTCACCATGCTGCATCAGGACACAACCCAAACCTACTATAGATGCATCACAATACACTACGAACCCCTCTGAACCATCTGGAAGAGCTAGGACTGGAGCTGAGGTAAGCAAGTGTTCAACTTTTAAAAATTCTTCTCGCAAGGATTTGACCACTGAAACTTGACTTTTTTTAGAGTCAATCTGGATATAGGATATGTAATAGATGAAAATCCTTCAACAAATCATCTGTAATAGCCTGCCATACCCAAGAAACTCCTGATATCTAATGGAGAGACAGGTCTGGGCCAATTCCTTACTGCTTCGATATTTTAAGGATCTACTCTAATACCATCACCAGAAATGATATGACCAAGGAATGCTACTGACCTTAGACAAAACTCACACTTACTAAATTTGGTGAACAACTGATGATTTCTAAGATTCTGAAGTACAACTTTGAGATAGTCTAAATGGTCATGCTCACTGTGGGAATAAACCAGAATATCATCTATAAAGACTATGACAAACATGTCTAAGTACTGCTTAAACACGTGATTTATCCAGTCTAGGAAAACTACTGGGGCATTGGTAAGACCAAAGGACATGACTAGGAATTCGAAGTGACCATACCGAGTATGGAAGACTGTCTTTAGAATGTCACATTCTCTATCTCTGAGATGATGCTAGCTGGATTTGAGGTCTATCTTAGAGAAATAGCTGCCACCCTAAAGTTGGTCAAATAAGTCATCAATTCTGGGAAGATAATACTTGTTCTTGGCCGTGGCTTTATTGAGCCGATAGCAATTAATACACATTCTGAGAGAACCATCTTTCTTGTGCATGAATAAGACCGGTGCACCCAACGGGGACTCACTAGCTCTAATGAATCCCTTATCTAAGAGATCCTTCATCAATTAATACAATTCTTTGAGTTCTGCTAGTGCAATTATGTTTGGCGGAATGGACATAGGCTGAGTATCCAGAAGAAGATCAATGCCGAAGTCTATTTCCCTTTCGGAAGAAATTCCTGGAAGATCTTTAAGAAAGATATATGAAAATTCATTCACTACTGGGACTAATTTAAGGGTGGGAATTTTGGAACTAGTGTCCTTAACTCATACAAGATGATAGACACATCCATTAGATATTATTTTCCTTGCCCAAAGGTAGGAAATAAGCTGACCTCTGCAAGCGGATATACTACCCTTTCACTCTAGGCTGGGTTCATTCGGAAACTAGAACTGGACTATTCTATTTTTGTAGTCGACTATGGCATAACAGGAATAAAGCCAATTTATGTCGAGAATGGCATCAAAATCAGTCTTCTCTAATTTAACTAAGTTTGCTGAAGTGACTTTCTAGAATGTTATAACCGAACAGTTCCTATATACCTGTCGGGCTATGATGGTTTTACCTACTGGGGTAGAGACTGAAAAAGGCTCTGCTAGAATTTCAGGACTGATTCCAAAATCAACTGCTATATATGGAGAAACAAAATATAAAGAAGCACCTATATCTAGCAAAGCGTAAACATGCACGTGAAAGATCTATAACGTACCAGTAACCACATCAGGAGAATTTTTTTGATCTTACCGGGATTGGAGAGCATATAGTCTGTTTGGGCGTTGCCCATTAGTAGTGCTGGAAATGGCACCCTGCTGATTTGGGCAATCGAACTGGGCTAAGGAACGGTTATTCTGACCCTGATAGCCTGACTAAGGACAATCTTTGACTCTTTGGCCTAGCTTGCCACATTCGAAATAGACATCACTACCAGCTCTGCAAGCACCCTTGTGGTTCTTACCACAAGTCTAACAAAGAGGATTTGTTTGGGAATTGCTGACACTGCCCTGAGACTTAGAGTGCCTGGAACCCTATCTCTATTTCCATCCCTGAACTTAGGAGCTGGAGCACTAACTGAAGAATGAGCTGGAATGAGTGACTTAGGATGAAACGTAGAATGGTTTCCTCCCTCTGACTTAGGCTGAGCAAAGTAGAAAATACCTGTTCTTACTCTTTTATTATGCTTCTCCCCCATCTTAATCTTTTTCTCCTCTATCTACTGAGCATGAGTCATAAGCCTAGCTAAATTTATGTCACTATTCAACATTGTAGACCTACACTCGTTAACCACATAATCATTAACCCCAAAAACAAACTTACTCATCTTGGCCCTGCTATCTGCAACCACATGAGGAGCGTATTGGGCTAATTGAGTAAATTTAAGAGAATACTCTTTCACCGTCATGTTTCCTTACCTAAGGTTGATAAATTCTAACACCTTAGATTCTCTGAGATCTTTGGGAAAGAATCTATCTAAGAATGCAGTGACAAACTTCTCCCACTCAATAGGCCCTGTATCATTTAGCCTTTCTGACTTCCACTGCTTGTACTAAGTATGAGCAATATCCTACAACTGGTATGCAGCTAGCTCAGCACTCTTACTAGGAGTAACCCCCATGATTTCTATAACTTTTTGAACCTAATTGATGAATTCCTGAGGGTCTCATCTGTGAGAATTCATTCGGGTGAAGTCCCAAATTCTGGCTGCAACTGAATTGGCCACTGGGTTGGCTGGAACAATATTTGGTCATTCATTATGAGCATCAACTGATTGAGCAAGAGTAGTGAATATAGATCTAAACTCTGCATAAGAAATATGTTCGTCCAAAGGTTCTTCGGGTTGAGAGGCTGATTGATTCCCATTTCTTCTTTTAGGAGGCATGTTCTATAGAAAAAAGAGAGAAATGGATTAGACTGAGAGATTGACTTGAGATTATGCTCATTGGAACAATATAAATACTGAAAGAATTGAAACTATTCCTAAAACATCTCATAGCCTCCTGTATATAAATGTGGCGGCGCATAACACACCCATGTACAGGACTCTACTAGATACGACTTTCAGACTTCCTAGGACTCTATTGAACCTTAGGCTCTAATACCAAGTTTGTAACGCCTCGAATCTAGTGCCCAAAATACTACACGGTGCTCATGACTTCGAAGGACCATAGGCTAACCCATGACTGATATTTGTACTTGTATACTGCATGATATACTGTATAAATGCAAAAAAAATAAATTGAAAGGCCATAAGGTTCAAAACTGTAACATAGCTGATAAGGATATCCATCAAAATGGGGTATGAAATACCCAAAATAACTGAAATAACTATCAGATCATAATAGTCTGAAAAGCTTCTAACTGATTGAACTGTCTGAATAAGGAGTTGATGGGACATGTCCCCAACTAACTTCGACTACTAAAACAACTAAGTACTAAAATAATGAAATAACAAATCATAACATCCTCGAAGGATGAGGACTCACTGCTGATTGACTGCTGATATCTGGAATCTACTAATGCTCTGGAGCTCATGTCTCTGAACCTATGGTATAAGACAACATAGCACAAATACGTCAGTACTTTGAATGTACTGGTATGAATAGAAGGTAGGCTAAATGCATGGGGTTCATATGCATGAACAATACTGTCCCATCAAATCCTTAAAAAACATAGCACTGACTGAATTCTACTAAACATAGCTTGATTGAGAATATCTTAAGAACATGACACTGATTCTTGGCACACAACTATATTTTTTGGGTATAAGTACCCCTAGGACTCGATGGAAAGAAACTGACAAAGCATGACTTACTGGAGAACATGACCAATATCAACAATACATAATCCATTAGCTAAGACATTTCATCAAACACTTGACATACATAACTTGTACATGCATGGGGATTTCATATTATCATACAAGTATGACCTTTTTCTCCAGTTAGGCATTTAATGCTCATTAAAAATAAGTATGAAGATGATAGTCCATTCAATATATGTAAAAGTGAGCTCGTAATTAACTCAATGTGATAATGCTCCATGATGTAAGTCATCGTAGGACACCATTAGTATAAATAGTCATGCATGAAATCAGTAACATCATTTAAAGTCCCTCCTGCGAGTATCATCAATATGATAAAGGCAATATCATGTACTAACATGCTCTATGTTAATAAGTCTAGGCCTTACTCGATGATACAGTAACAAATATGGCAATTAGATACAGAATCATAGACAATAATATCAACTATAGGCCCCAATCAAGCATCACCACAACATATACTCTCCAAATCAGAAACAATATGATCATAAGTTTCACCTAGGTAGGATAATGAATAATTTCTTAAGTCAATAGTAATATTTAGATAAGTCCCCATACAATCAACACGAAAATAATAACAATCCTAAATAAGAATATATCACAAAACTACTTGAGCCTAGCTTGTCATCTCCTCCACTATTGTAAGGACATTTATACTCTAAGTGCTTACTAAACCTCAACCATTCCCATAACAAGGTAAGAATAACCTAACTATCCTCTAGAAAGTCAACAAGTCCTATCCAAGCTTATAATATAGGTAATCCCTATCAATTATCCAAGAACACCATGTTATCCATTTGCGATCCATTCTAAAGATATTTACAAGTAGAAAAAACTAACTAGAGTAGGTACAAATCTGAATACAATCAGTCAAAGGACTTAGGTACTTGTAGAGATGCTCACTATATCACCTAAGCGGGGACCCTATTCCTAAACAAAACATAAAATACAATCAAACAAGCATACAACACATGAACACTTTGAAAAAAGTCAAGGTGCATCTCAACTTGCCTTAAATAAAGATCTGCAAGCCAAAACATTGTCTAAAGTACCAACTTAAAGCTTGACTCCCTTGAATCAACATCAATAGCATCCAATCTACTCAAAAAAATGACATCTATGAGTCAATAGGAGTCCAACGATACCCATATTGCCATATAAAACCCTGGACCCAAAATCTAGTCAAATATATGCTTTTGGGGCCCACTAATAAATTTCCAAAATTAAATCTGTCACAAGGACCCTCGAAGGACAAGAAATGCGTGATCAAAATTTGATCACAAACAGTGTATTGATTGAGTTCCAAATTAGCCCAAGGGCTAATGAAAGTAATAAGGATAATCAAGAATTTAATCGAGGATTAGGGCAGAAATTTATGTAATGATGACTCCAACCCAAGCCCCATATACGTAACCGAGGAAAAAGGTCACCTCAACATCTCCAACATAATTCCCATTTCAAACTAAAGATCTCCTACTTAATTCAAGTTCTCATAAGTGAAAAATAGAGGTTTTAATCTTGGAACTTGGGGCTATTAGTGATGGTGACTTTATCCCTCAACTAATATCTTAAGAGGCTATCGCTTAAGTAGTCAATGGGTCACTTAAGTGGCTATTTCTTAAGATATCACATAGATTCTTAAGCTACTAAGGGTTCTATTAAGGGGCTACCACTTCAGATATCAATGGTATTGCTTAGGCCATTACACCAGTAATTTAGGCACCAACAATATACTAAGTCTAAAAATTCTCCAATAAGACCCTCAAAATTCATTTGGAACCCCATAATAAATAAAATATACTACTCGCTATTTTTGACATTCTGGACTCAATGGAGATGTCTTGTAAGACCCCAAAAAATCTTAAGCTTAACTTAGTACGTTAAAGCTTTGAAAAGTGGTCCCAGATGTAGAAATTTCAGCAAAGTGTTTGTACTTCAAATTATTTAAGCCTTCATAAGTTAGAGATCCTATTCTATGACCTTTATGATCTTAAAATATTGATTTTAGGTTGATTCATAATCAGGAAATCAGTAGGTCACTTCGGGTGAGTTTCATATTTTTTGAACCTCATTTGAAACATGTTTAGGGGACCAAAATAGTGGTTCAACACGATCTCAATGCATTGCATCGTCCATCACGTTAAAAGATAATTCTCCCCAGCTTTCAGTGCAATTCTAGTGAACCAATGCAACCTCAACGTGGTGCATTGGTCATTGCGTTGATGCAATCAACGCGGTGCATCCATCTGTGCATCACTGCATACATTTTCAGTCATTAAAAGCCCGCGTCCAGAGGGTTAATTGGGTATTTTCCCACCTTATTTCTGCCCAAAACATGAGATTAAGAATTTAGAGGCAAAATCCATTCTTTATTCTCAAAATTACTCAAGAACAAAACCCTAGGGCTTTTAATTCAAGATTCAAGCATCAAGAAATTCTCCATAACTTTTAGAGAATTAACAACCAAGATATGTTGGGTGTTCATCTATGGTTTTCTTTCACTCATGGAGCGCAAGAATATATTTTTAAAACTTCAAAATTTTTGATTCATGATTTACATGCTTGAAATTGGATTGTATTCATATTCATGGCACTAATTAAATTTCAATCCATGATTAATTGTAGAATCGACGAAATTGAAATAGGATGTATGTTGAATTGTGAAATTCCCATGTTATAACCCTTGAATTAGCAAGTTTGGGTGTTGTAGTTGCAATATTTATATGTTGTCCATGATTATGTTCATTAAGTTTTGTTTCCCATGTGGTTGATAGAATGTCCATATGAATTTAATGGTGAACTTATGACATGCTAGTATTTGTACAAGCTTATGCCTTATAAGTGTTAGATAAAATGTCTCTATGAATGAATTATGAACAAGTGGATGTTGATTCACTTTTCAAGATCATGCTATACTTTACTTTCCATGCTATTGAGTCCTGAAGGTATTCAATACAAAAAAATCTATCCATTTATTTAGAGCTACAATAGTTATAGAACAGTCTCAATAATATCACAATCAATAGTATTAAGTCCATACCAAACTCAGTTAAACTCAGTGAACTCAGTTAAGTTCAGTCAGTTATCACGATAAAAAATAGTTCAGTCTAGCCTAGTATAGTTTAGAAATCATTCTAGTGTCTATTCAGCTGGGAGTATGATTTAGAACCGAGTGAACCCAAGGATGAGGACTCTCCTGCCAATAAAGGGAGTGATCCTTAGAAGTAGTCCTTGCGTTCCAGAATTACATAGCCAGCATAGGTTGAGACATAAACCTACCATTTGAGGGTTGATGAGGTGTTTTAACTGCCAGTTGAGAGTACCACCGTTCTCATTCAGAGCACCTGCTAGATGAGGGTGACTCAGCATTACCCATGGCACGGTATTGACACCCTTCCAGCTGGGGTTACAGGTTGGACCCCAATTAGTTTAGAGAGGGGCATGTCGGTTAGATGATTACCTTTCACAGTTTTAGTTTTAGAGTCATTATAAAAACCTCAGTTCAGTTTCAGAATCTAGACTTTCAGATATTGTCACCCAACTCAGTGTAGAACTCAGTTAAGTTCAACAGAATCAGGGCTATCAAAAATAGTCACACGGTTAATAAAAATTTAGTTATCAGTGAACTCAGATATTAGTCATTTAGTTATCAGTACTTAGTATCCAGTGTTAGCATACGCTCAGTTACAACATGCATAGTTAGTTGCACATCATTGCATAATGAGTATTTACAGCAGTTTCAGATATACATGTACTCTCATTCAGTTATATTCATGTCATTTAGTCAGTTATTATTCATGTTTATGAACCCATGCATATCAGCCTACCTTACTTAGCATACCATTATATTCAAAGTACTGATACTTACCTTTCTTTTAGGCTGTGATGTCTTATCTCATAGGTTCAGATGCAAGAGCTCCTGATTGTACTTAGCAGTCTAGCCTATCAGCAGCAGACTTAGTGGGGAGTCCTCATAGATCAAGGACAAAGTTGTTGTTTTATTATTTCAGTACGTGTTTAGTAGTTAAAGTTAGTTGGGGGCTTCTCCCATCAACTCGACTGTCAGACAGTTCAGTTAGAGGCTTATCAGACTAGATTATTTTAGACAGACGTTCAGATTATATTTTCCTTCATTATTAGTATTTGATGTTCAGATGTGAACCTTATGGCAATTTCATCCCATTTTCTGTATTTCATTACTATTATTATTCAGATATTGCAGCAGGTACTAGTCATGGGTTAGCTTGTGGTCCTTCAGTATTATGAGCACCATGTAATATCTGGGGTATATAATCGAGGTGTTACAAATTTATTATCAGAGCCTAAGTATCAACAAAGTCCTAGGAGGTTTTAAAGACACGTCTAATTGAGTCTTTTGCATGAGTGTGTAGTGTGCCACACTTATGGACAAGAGTCTATGAGGCATTTTAGGAAAAGTTTCCCTTCTTTCAGTATTGATATCGTGCGAGTGAGCATGAGCTCAAGTTACACTCTCAGTCTAATCCTTTTGTTACTTTTATTTATAGAACATACCTCCCAAAAAGAACAACGGATGGAGAATAGGAAATTAGCCAATACCTTCGCCCGTTCAGGAAGATCCCCTGGATAAGCATGTCTCCAACGTAGAATTTAGTGTAGTTTTTACCACTTTAGCTCATTCTGTGGCAGCCCAGAATGAACACCCAACTACCGTTCTGGCCAACCCAGTGGCCAATACTACTGCAGCTAGAATTTAGAACTTCACCCGAATGAACCCTCCAGCTTTTACTGAGTGTAAGTCAGATGAGGACCCATAGGAATTTATTGATCAGGTGCATAAAGTCATAAATATTATGGGGATGATAGTTAGTGAGACCTTTGAGTTGGCCGTATATCAGTTACAGGATATGGCTCACTTATGGTTCAAGTAGTGAAAGGCAGAGAGGGCTGCAGATGTAGGGCCCGTAAAATGGGAGGAGTTTACTACTACTTTTTTAGACAGGCTCTTCCTACTGGAGCTGAGAAAAATGAAGGAGTTAGAGTTTATTAATCTGAAGCAGGGTAACATGATGGTGAAAGAGTATTCTCTCAAGTTACTTAGTTAGACAAATATGTCTCTCATGTGGTAGCAGATAGGAGATCTAAGATGAGTAAGTTTATGTCTGGCATGTCTAACAGTATGGTTAAGGAGTGTAGAACCGCAATGCTGATTAAGGAGATGGACATATCAAGGATTATGGTCTATGCCCAGCAGATAGAGTAGGCTAAGAATAAGGAAAAGGAGAGGGAGAATAAGAGAGCTAGAACAGGTAGCTTTAACCTCACCCAGGCTAGGTAAGAAGTGGAAATCATTCTTAGTTCTGCCTAAAATATTTAATTCCAGCTCCGTCCTTAGCCAGTTCTCTAGTGCCGAAATTTAGATACGATAATAGAGATACGGCACCAGGCCCTAAACCTCAAGGTAGTGTTAGCAGTGCCCGAACAAACCCTTTTTGCTAGAAATATGGTAGAAACCATTAGGGTGTCTGCAGAGCTGGCGGCGATGTGTATTTTAGGTATGGCAAGCCAGGCCATAGAATTCGAGATTTTCCTCAGTCAGGTTCTCAGGGTCAGTATAATTGTCCTTCAGCTCAATTCGGTCACCCAAATCAGCAGGCTGCCGCTTCCAGTGCCATTAGTGGGCAATGCCCAAATAGACTCTATGGACTTCAGTCCCGATAGGATCAGGAAAGTTCTCCTAATGTGGTCACTGGTACGTTACAAATTTATCATTTACATATTTATGCTTTTCTAGATCCAGGAGCTTCTTTGTCCTTTATAACTCCTTATATAGCTATTAACTTTTTAGTCAGTCAAAAAATCTTAGCAGAGCTTTTCTCAGTCTCTACCCCAGTGGGTAAATTGATCATAGCCCAATGGGTATATAGGAACTATCCGATTATGGTATCTCAGAAAGTCACTTTAGCAGACTTAGTAGAATCAAAGATGTCAGATTTTGATGTCATTATCGGTATGGATTGGATTTATTCATGCTATGTTTCAATTACTGCAGAAATTGAATTGTCCATTTTCAGTTTTCAAATAAACCTATTCTTGAATAAAGGATAGTACTTCAACACTTAGGGGTCAGCTTATTTCTTACCTTAGGGTGAGTAGAATGATATCTAAGGGATATTTGTATATCTTGTTTGAGTTCAATATTCTAGTTCAGAGACCCCTAATCTTGAGTCAGTATCAGTAGCATGTGAATTTCCCTATGGGTTTCTCAAAGATCTTCCTGGGGTTCCTCTCGAAAGGGAAATTGACTTCAGAATTGACCTTTTAATAGAAACTCAGCCCATATCCATTCCGCCATACAGAATGGAACCTGCAGTACTTAAAGAGTTAAAAGAACAATTGAAATACCTCCTAGATAAGGGGTTCATCAGACCCAAATTTCCTCGTGGGGCACACCAGTTCTATTCATATGTAATAAAGACGGTTTTCTTAGGATATGTATAGACTACCACCAGCTAAATAAAGTCACGATCGAGAACAAATATCCACTTCCTAGAATCTATGACTTGTTTGACCAACTTTAGGGTGCCAGTTACTTCTCTAAGATAAACCTCAGATCAGGCTATCATCAGCTCAGGGTCAAAGAATGTGTCATTTCAAAAATAGCTTTTAGAACTCGGTATAGCCACTTCAAATTCTTAGTCATGTCATTTGGTCTTACAATGCTCTAGCAGCCTTCATGGACTTGATGAACCGCATGTTCAAGTAGTACTTGGACATATTCATCATAGACTTCATTGATGACATTCTTGTCTACTCCCGCAGTGAACATGAACATGCATACCATCTCAGAATAGTGTTACGGACCCTCAAAGCCCATCAATTGTTCTCTAAATTCAATAAGTGTGAATTTTGGCTAAGATCAGTAGCTTTCCTTGGCCATATAATTTTCGATGATGGCATTAGAGTAGATCCTTAACAGACCAAAGCACTGATAAATTGGCCTAGACCCATGTCTCCACAGATATCAGGAGTTTCTTAGGTTTGGCTGGCTATTATTGATGGTTTATCGAGGGATTCTCATCTATTACATCCCTCATGTCCAGATTGACTTAGAATAAAGTAAAATTCCTGTGGTCAGATTTTTGTGAGAAGAGTTTTAAGGAGTTAAAGACTCGACCCACTACAACCCCAGTTTTGACTTTATCAGATGGTTCAGATGGGCTTGTGGTGTATTGTGACACTTCTAGAGTTGGTTTGGGGTGTGTTTTGATGAAGAGAGGTAAGGTCATAGCCTATGCCTCTAGAAAACTTAAGCGTCATAAAAAGAATTACCTCACTCATGATCTTGAGTTAACAGTTGTGGTGTTTCCCTTAAAAATTTGGAGGAATTATTTGTATGGGGTACATGTTGATGTGTTCACAGACCACAAAAGCCTGCATTGTGTTTTCTCAAAAATATCTAAACCTTTATCAGAGGAGGTGGTTAGAGTTGTTCAAAGACTATGACATGAGCGTACTGTATCACCCAGGAAAGGCCAATTATTGGCTGATGCTCTCAGTAGGATATCTATGGGCAGTGTTGCTCACGTGGAGGATAATAAGAAGAATTTAGTTTAGGAATTTCATTAGCTTTCCCAACTAAGTGTCTTCTTAGTTGATTCAGCAGAGGGAAGTGTGTGGGTACAGAATAGTTTAAAATCATCTCTGGTTTCTGAAGTGAAGGAAAAGCAGAATAGAGATCCCAATTTAGTCAAGTTGAAAGAGTTAGTCAGTGATCACAAAGTAGAGGTTTTCTCCTAAGGAGGCTATGGTGCGTTACATTTCCAAGGTCGCCTATGTGTTCCATGTGTAGATGACTTGAGGCAAAGAATTCTCGCAAAAGTACATGGTATGAATTACTTTATTCATCCAGGGGCTACTAAGATGTACCACAATTTATGGGAGGTCTATTGGTGCAGTGGGTTAAAGAGAGACTTTGCAGAGTTCAACTAAGTGCTCGATGTGTCAGTAGTTTGAGATCAATCATCAAAAGCCTAGTGGAGCCATGCAGGAGTTCAGTATTCCCGCGTGGAAGTGGAAGAAGGTGAACATATATTTGTGATAGGTTTGCCTCGTACTTGTTGCCAATATGATTCAATTTGGGTCATTATGGATAGTATGACCAAATCAGCTCACTTCCTACCAGTTCGTACTTCTTATTCAGCTGAGGATTATGCCAAGATCTATGTTAGAGAGTTGGTTAGATTGGACGGAGTTCCATTGTCCATCATTTCAGATAGAGGTACGCAGTTCACCTCTCATTTTTTGAAAGCCTTCCAAAAGGGTTTGGTACTCAAGTTCACCTTAGTACAACCTTTCACCCTCAAACAGATGGTCAAGCAGAGAGGACTATTTAGACTTTGGAAGATTTGTTAAGAGAGTGTGCCATTGAATTTAAGGGTAGTTGGGATGACCACTTTCCCTGGATTTAGTTCTCATATAACAATAGTTATCATTCCAGCATTCTGGTGGCTCCGTTTGAGGCGCTTTATGGGAGGAGATGTAGATCTCTCATTTATAGGTTTGAAGTAGGTGAGGCTGCAGTAGTAGGGCCTGCCTTGGTATTCTATACCTTAGGGACAGTCATTAAAACACGAGAAGAGGTGAATTCAAGGAAATGGGTCCAGAGGGTTAATTGGGTCTTTTCCCACCTCATTTCAGCCCCAAAACACGAGATTAAGCCACTTTAGAGTCAAAATCCATTCTTTATTCTCAAAGCACCACCATTATAGTTCAGAGCACCTGCTAGATGAGGTTGACTCAACACTTGTCTTTACCCGTGGCATGGTACTGACACCCTTCTAGCTGGGGTTACAGGTTGGACCCCAATCAGTTCAGAGAGGGGCATGTCGGTTAGATAATTACCTCCCACAATTTTAGTTTCAGACTCAGTATAATACCATAGTTCAGTTTCAGAATAAGGACTATCAGATACAGTCACCTAGCTCAGTACAAAACTTAGTTCTGCTCTATAGAATCAGGACTGTCAGAAACAGTCACTCAGTTAACAGAAATTCAATTATCAGTGAACTCACATATTAGTCATTTAGTTATCAGAACTCAGTACCCAGTGTTAGCATACCCTCACTTACAACATTCATAGTTAGTTGTATATCATTGCATATCAGTATTTACAGCAGTTTCAAATATACATGTACTCTTATTTAGTTATATTCATGTCATTCAATCAGTTATTGTTCATGCTTATGAACCCATGCATATCAGCCTACCTCACTTAACATACCAGCACATTCAAAGTACTGACGCATACCTTTATTTTATGCTATGATGTCTTATATCATAGGTTTAAACACACGGGCTCCTAATTGTACTTAGCAGTCCAGCCTATCAGCAGCAGACTTAGTGGTGAGTCCTCATAGTTCGAGGAAAAAGTTGTTATATTTCAGTACGTTTTTAGTAGTTGGAGTTAATTGGGGGCTTGTTCCATCGATTCCACTTTCAGACAGTTCAGTTAGAGGTTTATCAGACTAGATTATTTTAGACAGATGTTCAAATTTTAGTTTTTTTCATTATCAATATTTGATGCTTAGATGTGAATCTTATGGCAATTTCAGCCCATTTTTCGCATTTCATTATTATTATTATTATTATTATTATATTATTATTATTATTATTATTATTATTATTATTATTATTATTCAGATATTGCAATAGGTACCAGTCATGGGTTAGCTAGTGGTCTTTCGAGATTATGAGCACCGTGTGATGTCTGGGGTATAGACTCGGGGCGTTACACGTCGGATTTTCAAAAAAGGATCATTTTCAACAAATTAACCTTTGTGACCCTTATAAGCTATTTTAACTAGTTTTCGAATGGAGGGTTGGAATGCAATATAAAGATTCCAAACTTGAACCAATCCCGCTATCAATACAAATTCAAAATTACAGAGCTAATGAAACTATTAGAATAATCATCCGAGGCTCGGATCACAAAATGCTGACTCAAGTCAAATTTACCACTTTGAGAGTGTTCAAAAACATAAATTTCTTTAATATACTTTCGAACACATCGAGAAATGTTCCAACCATCCCCATAACTCGTAAATGAGACAAAGAAGCCATGGGATGAGCAAAATAGTCAAAATATAAAAAAAATAAATTTCAATACGAGGGTCATTACAGTATCCACCACTAAAATTCACGTTCTTTCTCGAACGTACAAGAAATGCCAAAAATAGGTGCTGGATAGAAAATACCCTTGAAAGACTTCAAACAAGCACTGCATCGCGGGTCATATTCATAGAACTATCAATCTCACATAGAACCAAAAATATATCCGATAAGGATTCACTAGGTCACTACGCTAGCATCTAAGGCTAAATACTCAATGAAGTCGAATTTCTATTTCAAACTTTCTCTAAACCCAAAATCTAGGCTGAACATAACAAAAGTTCTGAACATACTCGGGTAACCTAAACCTAACCAAGGCACCACAAAACATTGGCTATAACCATAAGACCAAAATTTATCCTTGGACCTACCAAAATCCAAGAAACGCATAAATCACATCACTAACCCCCAAAATACTGAATCAACCTACCTAAGGCCGACACTATCACTATCCAATCAAACCATATCACAACCCTAAGGTATAATAACTAGAACAAAAACTGGTATCAAAGGTACATAAAACCTCAAAAGTCACACTTACCATACTACATCACACCCAAGAGTCAAAACCTACAACGTAACCCTTTGAGGGAACTGAGAATCACCATAACACTCGATAAACCATAGGCATTAAAGCTCTAAATGACACCAAATACTCAAGAAACTCATCGTAAAATATGTCCAGTGCTCAATCCTCAAAAGTTATCAAACAACCTGAAGTCCTTAATAATTTAGTTGAATAAGAGTCTTTTCAGCTGCACACACATACACAACCCATCGTAACAGGAAACAATAAACCCATAGAAGAAGTGCAACAATCACTATATCTCCCTGGCAGACGCCTAAATTATGAAACAAATTCAAAAAATTCACTACTAGACTCTGCATAAACTACTGATGAACCACACTGTCTAGACTTCAAATTTGTAACTCAAACCCATATTTAAACTCTAAATACATTAAAACTCTTATGTACAATTTCCTTAACCCTTCCCTTACTTAATTTTCCATTAAGTATTTCTTTAACAAAAGAACCATAAAATCATAACACATACTATACATCCAAAATTCATGAGCAAAATTATTCCATTAAGCCACTTAGCTATAGATATAGCATTTGCTACAAGGAAGTTTCCTTTCCGTTCTAAATTCTTTCCAAATCAAAGCACGAATTCCTTATAAGATGAAATCCTTCAAGCCTAACTAAGAAGTGTCTTAATACCATCAGGATAAATAATTCAAGAAAAGGCTAATCCCTAAGGAAGTAACAATAAGAAAGAAACGAACACCTAAAAGTCTTCGCTTACTAACCCAAAATCCTTCAATAGAAATGGTTCCAAGTCGACTTTATCAAATTTAATCTAACACAAGGTTTTCTTGCTCAATCTAGTAAGTACCACTAGTTATCCCATAAAGTCAATATTGTCAACACGACATTAATCAAACCACAGAACTATAAGCCTCTTAGTTGAAACCTTCTTTACTCACAACTCGCCATCCTAATAATCAAAATATTTTCTTGACCCCAACTGACCCACGAATCTTTAGAGAACCTTTGGATTACTTTCTATAATCTACATATGCCAAAACCCACCATCAATCCACCACTACTCTATAATATAACCATCAAAGATATCATACCCAAGTCACCAAAATCCACCAAACTAAAGAAATTAACCCTAATCTAGCTATTCACACTAAGTAAGTCGCAACATAAGATCTATACACTGAATCCACCACTAAAGAATCATCTATGGGGTAATAATATCAGTAGACCCAACAAAAGACCATAATTCATATTCAGAATCAATGCTAAATTAGAGAACACATAGGTAGATATAGATCCATAACTATATAATACCAAGACAAATCAAAGGCAGATTAAAATCATACCTATGACTACTGTACCGGGAACTCCTATCTCGTGTCAACCCTATGGAACCTGATACTGAGACTTGTTAACTCTTAGAGTAACTAATAAATTATCTCTCTGTCTAAGCTATGGCTAGTCCCTTCTATAGTGGCTGAAATGTCCACATAAAAAGTAACTTACATAGGTAGAAGCCCACAGTGAGAGACTCAAAGAACCTGAACAACCACCACGATCTAACCCTCCCCAAGCATAACCACAAAGATCCTGACATTCATCATGCATGTCACTATGATCATCAAATCCCTTTGGACTGCATGCCTCCCCTGTCCCTACATAAACTCCTTTAAAAACCCTCAAGTAAATTGATCCCACAAAAAGAGGTGACCCAACTAATCTACTCTCTATAAATATCCTCCACCACTATTTTGCTAGCCCAAAGAATTAAAGGGTAATGAAATCTACTCCGTTAGAGTCCACCAAACCCAACCTATGTAACCTATCACAAAAACCAAACAAGAACATATAAGCATCAAACCTAGGATCTTTATTAGAACAAGAAGGATTTGTCCTCATGAACCCTGCATATCTACTCTGTCCTTTCATAGATATACAAAGTAAATCGCTAGATATAGAGAAATATCTTATAGTACTTCATAAACACTAGGAGAATTAGTAGTAGTCACATGTTCATCTAAAGTCTAAATCCTTGAAGTAGCATGTTGAACCAAAATAGGAGCCACCCTCTAAATAAAACACAACACTCAAACCAAACAATCCTCAAACATAGGTATGGTCATAGGTGGTGTCTGCATTGGTCTCAATCTCTATAACTCACTAGATCTACCACTACAAGAAACCCTAAAACCTGAAAAGGTAACTCTAACCTGACCTTTAACTGGTTTGGGTATCCTAATTCAACCTCTACCTCAAATACCTGCTCTTTATGCATACCAAAGAAACGAGCAATGAATCTCTAGACATGAAAAATTATGTCGTTACTATCTATGAGAGCGTGAATAAGAAGTTTTCAAGTTATTCAAAGCTTCGAATTCC
This sequence comes from Capsicum annuum, assembly GCF_002878395.1. Lineage (NCBI taxonomy): Eukaryota > Viridiplantae > Streptophyta > Magnoliopsida > Solanales > Solanaceae > Capsicum > Capsicum annuum. Next base: position 161,839,072 of record NC_061120.1, on the reverse strand, counting down.
TAGAATGGAATAAAGAAAGAATAATCTCGTAAATTCATGCAGCCTCTCGAAGATAGATAACAAATTTCTTTTCACTGATCCACAAGTCTCTACTAGATAGGCTATTACTAATTAGACTAATGAACCTGGGTCTTTGACACCAATTTGTCATGACCCAAAAATGGGCATGTGATAACACTTTTCACACCCTCCAAACAAGCATGCCTAACCTAACCTAAAAGGAAAGATTAGCAGAAATCAAAAGTAGAAACAAAAGCAAATAGAAAAATCCTAACTATATATAGATATGAGACACAAGTCTCAAATATACATCCAAGGTATGGTTTTCATTTGTACAGGCCTCCAAAAATAGAATGATAAAAATTGCAAAAGTATCTTAAATTTGATTAAGAATAAGATAAATATAGAGAGATCAGAGTAAGATCGGTGTGTGCTGGTTCTACCTTGATCTCAGTAACATCAATGCTTGAAGAAACAATCTACAAGATGCTACTCAGTCAATCCTGCATGGGGTAGAGAAAATAAGAAAAAGTAAAGATAAGAAAGGGTGAGTATGAAATCATATATACTCAGCAAGCATCATCGATAACCAATCCTAATCCAAAGTGATGGTGAGAACCGCCACCCCAACTACCCAAGGTTCCCCAACAATCTAAAATCCAGTATATACATCACTTTATCCTAATCCAAATAACCCAACACAATGGTCAATAGATTTATCAAGCATAGGGTTGGCACATTAATCTAGGTTGGTCAATACTATTCATTTTATTACCAACAAATAGGGGAAGTCAATTTCGAAGAAGACACACTAATACGATATATCAAGCTTAATCAATTATAATCAACCAATAATTTGAGATAGAAATAAGGAGAGTATGCATATAAGAGTAAATCTCATACTACCAAGAGGGTGATACGCAACTACATCTCCTGACCATCCCACATCTCATGATACCTCAATCTCTCAGTTAATATTTGATGATGTAAGATAATGTTATAAAATAAAAGGAGTGCTCAAACACAATATAAAAAATGAGGTTCTATGGCGACAATAAAAGTAAATAGTAACACAGCATCAACCAAACCAAGAAAGGTACTGTAATGCAATAGAGTGATGATGAATGTTTGAAAGTTACCACATAACTATTTGTACACATCCATTGAGCTCGCAGCTTCCTGGTAGGACCCATAAGGGGCTTACAACTAATATCCTTTGCATAATATCAAATCAACCTCTTTGTATAGTTCTCACGGATCAACATTGTTACAATATCTCATGAAAATATCTCAATCAATTTGACCGACACATCCTTTGATCTAGGTATTTTAAAAAGTGCATCTTTTCTTTCAAAATCAATATTTGTCAATGGTACCAATGTCTCATGAATATGTAAGCATGAAATGGGATGTATTTCTCACAACCAATTAGTAATCCATATAATACATGTAAAAGTGAGCTCATAATCAGTTCAATGTGACAATGTCCATGATGTAAGTCATCGTAAGACACCATTGTTATACATGGTCATGCACAACATTAGTAATATCATTCAAAGACCCTCTTTCAAGTATCATCAATATGATAAAGGCAATCTAATGGACTAACATGGACTATGATAACAAGTCAAGCCCTTACTCGACAACATAATAACAAATATGGTAATTAGATGCACAATCGTAGCCAACAATATCAACTCAAGCCCCCAATCAGGCATCATCGCAATATATACTCTTCAAATCAGAAATAATATGAACATAAGTCCTCACATGGGCATAGGATAATTAATAATTTCTCAAGTCAACAGTAATATTCAGATAAGCCCCTACATAGTAAACACAAAATAACAACAATCCTCAATAAAAATATACCGCAAAACTACCTAAGCCTATCTTGTCAAACCATAAGTCTTATCAATTATTACAAGGAAATTTATACTCTAAGTGATTACTAAACCTAAACCTTTTCATAACAAGGTTATAATAACCTAATAACCTCTAGAAAGTCTCCATGTCTGATACAAGCTCATAATATGGATAATCCCTACTAATTATTTAATAACACCAAGTTAGCCATTTGTGATCCATTGTAGAGATATTTTCAAGTAGAAAAACTAACTAGAATAGGAACTTATCTTAATACAATCCATCCAAGGACTCCAATACTTGCAGAGATGCTTGTTATATCACCTAAGAGGGACCCTTAATTTGAAACAAAATACAAAAATACAAATAAACAAGCATACATCATATAAAAACTTCGTAAATAGTCAAGGTGTATCTCAGCTTGCCTTAAATAAAGATCCATAGACCCATACACCATCCAAAGCCCCAATTGGAAGCTTGACTCCCCCGAATCAACACCAAAAGCATCCAATCTACTCAAAAATGACATTTATAAGTCAAAAGGAATTCAACAATACCCATAATTCCATAAAAAGTATGGGCCCAAAATTAGGTCAAAAATAGGTCCGTGGGGCCTTTTAATGAATTTTCAAAATTGAATCCATCACGAGGCCCATCTAAGGACAAGAAATGAATAATCAAAATTTGAGCACCAATAGAGTCTAGATTGGGACCCAAATTAACCCCAAGTGCTAAAGGAAATAAGAGGAGAAATCAAGAATTTAATGGAGGATTGAGTAAAAAAATATGGAATAGCAATGGAAAAAAGGTCACCTCAATGTCTCCAGCCCAAGCCCCGTTTCAAACCAAGCATATCCTACCTAATTCATGTTCCTACAAGTAAAAATTGGTGGTTTTAAGCTTGGAATATCCTGAAATAAGGGAAAAATAATATATAAATATTTTAGCAATGGTCGCTTTAGCCCTTAAATAATAGCTTAAGCGGTTATTATTTAAGCCTCCAAGGGTCGCTTAAGCTGTCAAGGGGTCTCTGAAGTGTCTATCTCTTAAGATGTCAAATGATCGCTTAAATAACTATTAAATAATGACCCGAGACTACCCCATGGACGTCACACGATGCCTAGAACCATAAGTAATTCAAAGATAACCCATGATACTGGCATAATTCATGAGCAAATGACTAAAATTCATAAAATTGGAAATAATAATTGTAAGAGATGTCTTTAGCAGAACTTGTTCGATACAATATTATTTAAAACATTTACAACAATGGTATATGAATAAAACTAAAACTGAATACATAAACTCTGACTGTCTGTCTATGAAGCCTCTACTAATACTTACTATGGGTAGTTGGGACATGACCCCAGCTATCCCTAATCAATACGAGTGAATAAAAATAAAATACTGAATCTACCAACTGACTTGAGTCCTTAAATAAAGAAAACTCATCATCTGTTTTCTGAAAGCTGCGAACTGCCTAACCATGATATTGTGCGCTACAACTGGTACCTACATTAAGAAACAATATAGTCATACTGATGTATATATGGTCAGTACTTTTGGAATGTACTTAGTAGGTGGGGCTGAATGCAATAAGTAAAACTGAATTAATGCATAATCTTAAAACATACATGTGAAGTATAAATAGACTCACCTTGATCATGAATAAAACTAAAAGCTAAAATAACATATGCATAAATCTTAAAACAACATTTGAATAAGGCCTGTGAGTCATTGCACTTAGTTTTTAAAAGCTTTACTTTTATAGGATATTCTTATAACCGACATAAACCATATGAGATATCATGGAGTCCAACATCTTACCCATATTGAGGAGAGCTATTCTACCCTTTCCATCAGAATATATCCTTAACTAAGAGTGACCACAAAACTTAGCCTATTTTGGGCGAAGAGACACTCTCTGGCGAGGTCACTTAACCTACGGTGGCACGTAGTTTCTGAAAAATAGGATGCACTAAATCCATATTCCCCTTTCATTGCTAAATACTACTCCTAAAATATATACTTGCATGCTCATACTTATGAAATTCATCTTAAAATAGAATATGAGTTTATAAACTAAAAATCAATTATGCTTCTCTTGTTTAAATCATGCTCATAAAGAAATTGTGAATTTCATAACTTATCTAAGATCATAAGATCATACCTGAAATTTGAATCATGATAAACTAAAATTTGAATCATGATAAATTCATATGCTTTTACTTGTAAACTGGCTAAATCATGCTAAAATCATGTACATTCATTAACTCATGAAAATTCATGTCAAAATACTAGAATTTAACTCATAACAACAATCATGTAAGTAAAAACATGAGTAAAGGAAAATTCTTATACTAATTGAATTTTAAATCACATGATGATATCATAATTTAAAAAACATGAAGAATGGCTATGAACCCTAGCCATGAAATTCTTAAAATTCATACGAAAACTCAACTTTTAGGCACAAGGATGAAAGAACATCCTTGGTCAAACTCCACATACTTGAAATGATGTATTCTTGAGGGAAACTAGAATTGAAACCTTAGAAGCTTGAATTTTGTAGAAGAAACTCCTCTTTTATGCTTTTGAGGGTTTGGGAGAAGTGAAGTCATTTTAATCTGAGTTATAAGAATGGGAATTAGGAAGTCATTTAATAGGTAAAAGACCAAAAAACTCTCGACCCTAAACCAAAAAAATAAAATTGGATTTTCTGCACCCTTAGGCTTGGCACACCCTTATTACGCCACTCCAAGGGCATGCCACACCCTTATTGAGGTATGCCTAGAGTGTGGCACACTCTTATCGCGGACCCTCACTAGTTTGGGGTCTCGAAATGACCCCAAATGCATTTCCAAAATTTTGAAACACTTCTTAATGGTCTCATTATCATCCCTTATCATAATTCAACTCAAAAATCACCGCTAAACGCGAATGATGTATCAAAATAATATCATAGAAGTTCTAGGGTCTAACAAATCGCTTAAGTCGCCAAGGGGTTTCTTAAGTGGCTATCTCTTAAGCCATCAATGGAATCACTTAATCCATCTCACCAACATCTTAACCACAACAGCATACCAAGTGTAAAAATTCTCCAAATAAACCTTTGAGATTTTTTGGTCCATTCACAACTTTTGCACTATTGAATATACACTAAGATGATATCATCAACTTTAATTAGCTTAAAATATCATTTATACTATGACATTTCTCAAAAATAAATAATGACTCGCCAATATCATGAAATGGATTACTTGTACTAAGTCCAGAAATAAAGACTATCATACAAGAAAGATTCATGGTATCCCAACTCGAAATATGTTGTCACCCTTGAATTTGAAGTCAACTCTTGGAATCACCAGTTAGGTCTCGTAGGAGCCACTAGAATATGCATTGCACTCACAAAAGTAAATACATGTGTAGTATTAACACACAAGAACAAAAGTGTACTGGTATAGTCATTTGGCCAACAAAAGATTAGAATATGCACATATAACTAAGTTATAGTACAACAAGATAATCGATGCCTAAAAAACATTCTCTTAACATAACAAGCAACTGTCATAACACAAACCAGGGCCTAGTCATGATAGGTATCTCAAGCCTACCGTGGGCCGGAGACCACCCCCTTAGCCAAACCAATAGAGCATAAAGATAAATAGCGGAGTCAACCAAAATAGTAATAAGCAAGATAGATAACTCAAATGGAAAATCTAAGAGTCAAGACAACAACCAACAATCCTAACACTTGTCCACAAAAGCCTATTAAACTAGAATACCAACTTAACACAACCCAAACAAGGGTCTTGTCATAATGGGCATCCCAAGTCCAACCAGGACTGGACACCAACCCTGCTACCCAACCCAACCAACCTACGCATATCTTGAGTCGGATGAATTCTGATCGTATAACAAGATAGCGTTATTGTGCAATCCAAGACTCTAGAATAGGTCTATAACGTGACCACCCAAAGGAGTCCAACCATTCGATACCAACCACCAACCATAACCAAAATATGTTTCATAACGTAATATAAGAGGATGGAACAATGAGAAATTTAATCAATTGGTATCAACCCCAATACCAATGCCAATACAAAAGTTGACACCACTACCGATCTCGCCCATATCAACCCATAGTAGTTTCACAAAATTCTCTAACTAAATGAAAACCAATATCCGGTTGGGACATGTCCACAACCATAGGAAAAACCAATATCCATAAGATAACCAAAGTATATGAAAATGTTCATAACATGAAATGGATCCTTCTGGAAAGATGGAAACTCACCACTTTAATTCAAAGGTTGATCTCGAAATCCAATCACTATACTGGAGAAATAGAATGGCTGGTTCCTGCATCAGGTGGGGATACAACCATTCGAAGATAGGTTAGCGGGTGAATGCTAGCATGAAATTAGGATAAGGATAAAATAATTCCATCCAGTAAAACCAAGTAAACCAACCATATGCATACAAACCACACACACACACACACATATATATACATAATCATGCCGGGAAAGAAAACCAGATTTAGCATGCATTTAAAACCATTAACCAAGGTATGTGTAGCTTAACCATCCTTTACCACCCATGGAATATATGGGTCAAGTGTAACCCCTTGAATGGGCCCCGATGCGTGTAGCCACATGAACCAGAGATACCATAAGAGTAGGGGATTCCCAAGTACCCTTAGCTCTCCATGATACATATGTACAGTGTACATAGAGTATTCCCGCATACTTTATAGTATCATATATGGTCGCCATGACCATCACCTTATGTCAGCAAACATAAGCTTCTAGTGTTAGTTTATTGAACTCCGACATTCACAGTTAGCTATTATACCTTTCCACTATTGCCCAATTAAAACCATTTCCAACCAACTAATCCATTATTCTATTTATTATTAACCAATGCTATTAATGGTGGTATTGTCATACCGACTATAACTTGCAAGTTTTGTCCTTAGCCAAACCTTTTAAGGTAAAGGGATTCCCGTGTACCCATTTACCAAGTTAACTTGGAAGATTCCCATGTACCCTACAAGTGTTCCATTTTGTTTGCTTGAGGGATTCCATTATACCAGACAAGGATGCTTACTAACATGTTTACTTAGGGTATTCCATTATACCCTACAAGAATGTTCAATTAACCATAACCATGACCACCAAACCATTCCATTTAACCATTCCAAACCATTTAGAGTTCCATTACCAAACCATCCCATGCAATAGTTCAATTAAAAATCCAATTATACAGTAAAAGCATTATCATAGACATTTTATCAAACTTGTTGAGGGTATAGTATTTCCAAAACCAAAACCAATTACCATATGACTATTCCTATGCAACCAATTATCCAAAACCACCAATTAAGCATGCAATAACATAACTAAAAAATGGGAAAACCATAGCCAAGCATTTATGACCAAAATCCCAACAAATATTTGAAATCCCCAAAACCATACAATAAACCATGCCATGATAACATTGTATAAAACCATGCCTTTAGTTGGAAATAACAATGAGGGAAGAGTACATGCCTTAATTGAGAAAATAATGGAGAGAAATTACCAACACAAGCCCTAAATTAATCCTTAAGATGAAACCCTAGATTTATTTATCGAAGAACTTTAGAGAGGATTAGAGAGTGTTTTCTAAGTGTTAATGAATAGAATAATAAGGGAAATAACCTCCCATATGAGTTAAAAGTTATGGGACTTATTAGGTTAAGTGGGGAAATGTCCAGATTGTCCTCACTTAAACTGCATAAAATCCCATTAGGGGGGTATGACTAACCATAGCAGTCGTACCCTCCTATACAAATAGTACCCACCACTTGTACCCTAGGCCTCCCCCATTGGACCCAACAGTGTCCAAGGTACGACTCTCCTAAAACAAATGGTACCCAAATAATTTGACCCGTACCCCCGACAGAATAGAATCAAAAGAGGATTGAACACTGTCCATTATACGAGTCCATGGTATGACTTATACCCTAGCTTACGGCTCATGGTGAGCCACTCATACTTAGATCCAACTTAAGTTTCCAAGTCTAAGATTAAGTGAAGGAAAGAACCAAATTCAACAGCTTGTATCCACCAATACAACTTATACCACTCAAGTCGTATCCATTCCAGGAACCAAATTCAACCCACCATCTATCAATGGTCAGTGTACGACCAACCAATACCACTCGTACCCCTATGTACGACTCGTTCCCCCTAGTCGTAACTTTTCTAAAAACCAGAAATCTAGGAAATTTTCTAAGGGTCAAAAACCTAAGGCATTATAGTCTTCCCTACTAAGAACATTCGTCCCCGAATGACGGACAAGGTAGGGTAACCACAAGCATGATTCGCTTGCATTATCAAATATAAATCCAAACTTTTACCAAGTTAGAAAATAAAGATGCACAAATATTAATCTTTACTTTAACAATGTTTGAAACAAAAATATGTTGAAGAACACATACCTTCTGCACGAATCCGAGGAGCAAAAAATAGATGCGAATACTTAGACTTCCTATTCTCTTCCGTTTCCCATGTAGCTTCTTCTGCTTTGTGGTTTTACCATAGAACTTTAAATAAGACAATATCCTTGGTCCATAGCCGACGAACCTGCTGATCCAACATCTCAATCGGGACCTCTTCATAAGACAAAAAATCTGAGATACCCAGTCCTTCTAACAGAACAACCGAAGAAGGATCTCCAATGCACTTTCTCAACATAGAGACATGAAATACCGGATGAACGGATCTCAAACTAGAAGGCAACTCCACTTTATAAGCCACATTACTAAACCTCCGTAAAACTACTTAAAGACCAATAAATTAGGGATAGAACTTCCCTTTTTCACCAAGCTGCATTACTCCCTTCATGGGAGATACCTTTAGGAACACCTTATCCCTAACCTCAAACTCCAAGTCTTTACGCCTTACATCCATATAGGATTTTTGGTGACTTTGGGAAACCTTATGTCTATCACGAATCACCTTTACCTTTTCCATAGCATGATAAACCAAATTTGGACCAAACATATCCGTCTCACCAAACTCAAATCAACCAATAGGAGATCTACACCTCCTACCATACAATGTTTCAAAAGGGGCCATACCAATGCTAGAATGATAGCTATTGTTGTAAACAAACTTTACTAAAGGTAGATTCTTAATCCAATTACCACCATAATCAATCACACACACATAAAACATATTATCCAATGTCTAAATAGTCCTCTCTGCTTGCCTAGCCATTTGAGGATAAAAAGCAATACTCAGACTAACCTTAGTCTGCAATCCTTTTTGGAAAGACCACCAGAAATAAGATAAAAATTGCATACTATGTATGATCAGAGATAATTAAAAAAGGTACCCCATGCAACTTCACAATCTCCTGAAGATACAACTTCTTATAATCCTTCGCCAAAAAGGCAGTCCTCACTAGCAAAAAGTGAGTAGACTTCATCATCCTATCCATGATTACCCAAATATAATCAAATTAGTTTTGAGATCGAAAAAGACCGGTAACTTAATCCATATTAATTACCTCTCATTTCCATTTGGGCAAGTCAATTTCTTGATACAACCCACAAGCCCTCATGTGCTCAACTTTGACTTGTTGGTAAACTATGCTCTTGGCTACAAAATCAGCCACATCCCTTTTCATACCATTCCACCAATACATCTCCTTGAGATCATGATATATTTTGTCGAACCAAGATGAACAACATAGTGTAATTCATGCACCTCGGCTAAAATCCTTTATTGCAAACCGTTGGCATCAGGAACACATGACCTTCCTTAGTACTGCAAAGTACCATCACCATTGATCTCAAAGATCGTAACCTTTTTCATACCAATATCACTCTTGATTTTTATCAAGATAGGATCTAGCACTTGCTTCTCCTTGATCTCTACACCAAGAGATGATCTAACCACTTCCTAAACCATTACCCCACCATCCTTGGAGTCTAAGGGATGAACTCCAAGATTGGCCAAACGATGAATATGCTTCACCATTCCCACTTTCCTTTCTTCACATCAGCCAAAATCCCATAGATAACCTGCTAAGAGCATAAACAACCACGTTAGCTTTACCTGGGTGGTAGTGAAGACTCATATCATAGTCCTTGATAAACTCCAACTATCTTCTCTACTTAAGATTTAGCTCCTTCTGAGTAAACACATACTGTAGACTCTTATGATGAGAAAAGGTGTCCACGTACACTCCATATAAATAATGCTGCTAGATTTTACAAGAAAAAACCACCAACAACAACTCCAAATCACGAGAAGGATAGTTCCTCTCATGCACCAATAACTAGCTAGAAACATAGACAATCACCTTCCCATGCTGCATCAACACATAACCAATTACCACCCGAGATGTATCACAATAAACCACAAACCCCTCATTGCCTTTAGGTAATGTCAAAATTGGAGCTAAAGTTATCTTATCCTTAAGCTTCTCAAAACTCCCTCCACACACATCCAACAAAGAAAACTTTACCTTCTTCTGGGTGAACTTAGTCAATGGGGTAGCTATCGTCGAGGTGATTGGTATGATCCATATCACTTTTAGAATACACCAAGATGTCATCAATAAACATAATGACTAAAAAATCAAAGAACTGCTTGAAAACCCTGTTCATCAAATCCGCAAACACCGCTGGGGCATTAGTCAATCCAAATGACATCACCAAAAATTCAAAGAGTCCATCCCGGGTATGAAATACTGTCTTAGGGATATCCACCTCCCTAATCTTAAGCTGATGATACCAAGATAAAGATCTATCTTAGAAAAAAACTTGGCACCTTGCAACTAATCAAACAAGTCATCTATCCTTGGAAGAGGATACTTGTTCTTAGCCGTTACCTTATTCAACTGCTAATAGTCAATGCGCATTCGAAGGTAACCATTATTTTTTCACACAAGCAACACCAGTGCACCCCACGGGGATACACTAGGATGAATAAACCCCTTATCTAAAAGATCTTTAAGTTTCTCCTAGAATTTTCTCAACTCAGCCAGAGCCATTCTATAAGGAGCTGAATAGATATTGGACGAGTGTCCGAAACCAAATCAATACCAAACTCGATTTCCCTATCTGGAGAAATACTAGGAAGATCATCCAAAAAGACCTTGGAAAACTCATTTACCACCAGAACCGAATAAAAAGAAGGACCTTTTGAGTTAGAATCTTTAAATTAGACCAAGTGATAAAGACACCCTTTGGAGATTAATCTCTGAGCTCTAAGATAAGAAATAAACCTTCCCCTAGGAGCTAGGGAACCACCCTTCCACTCCATAACCAATTCACCAGGGAACCTAAAGACAACAATACGGGTCCGAGAATCTAAGGACTCATAACAAGAATAATGGATCCATACCCAGAATAACATCAAATCTACCATATCAAGTTCAAATAAATCCACCAAAGTCTCCCTATTTCTAACAAATATCATACACCCTCTATTAACTTTCTTAAATAACCGAGTCACTATTGAGGTAGAAACCAAAAATGGATCCAAAATAACCTTAGGATTAAAACCAAAACATACAGCCATAAATGGGGTCACATAAAAAAGAGTGGATCCTAGATCAAGCAGACTATACACATCACAAGAAAAGAGTTGTAACATACCAGTCATGACATCAAGTGATGCCTCAGATTCCTGTCGAGTAGCAAGAGCATATAACCTATTCCAACCAATGCCGGTACCAAAAGTAAGAGAAGATGCATAAGCAGCACCACTAGGTGTAGGAGAAGAAGATGAAGTAACCAAAGCTTTGACCGCTTCCGATACACCCTTGCTAAAAAGATAATTCCTGAGCATATGGCCTAGTTGGCTATATTTAAAATACATATTCATCCATTCATCGCAAAACACCAATGAAGATGACCACAAAACTGATAAAGAGGGCATGAAAAGATCAATGATCCCACTCACCTAACATTGGACACCCTGTGCCCAAATATTATCACCATCCTGCTGACACCTATCACCCGACTTCTTTAGGTAAGGAGCACTAGAAAAAAGAGAAGGAACCAGAACTTCCCCACTTTTCTTTTGCCATTTACCTCTATCTCAACAACCCTACAGTTGAGTGCTACCCTCTCAGATAACCTACTCCTCTTACCCTACCTTTTCCTAAACTCTGCCTATTTTCTCTTTTCATCCTCCACCTGCTGTATATGGACAACCAAGCTCGAAATATCCATTTTCTTAATCAGCAAGGCAGTCTTGCTTTCAAGGATCAAATCCTAAGACAGCCCTAAAGTGAACTTTCTCATCCTCGCCCTCATATCTCACACCACATCCAGAGCATACCTTGATAGCTGATAAAACTTCAAGGCATTTTCCTTGGTAGATATATTTCCCTGCTTAAGATTCAAACTCCTCCATCATTACTTTCCTTAGATCCTAAGTAAAGAAGCGATCCAAAAAAGCATTTGAGAAAGTCTCCCATAAGGACAACATCGTACCACTAGTACACAACATCCTTGAGATGATAAGCTACAAAATTCACCACTTCTATATTCGTGGCCTACATCACCCTAAAGAATTTCTAAGAAAACCCAAGGATCCCCTCCTTTACTCCAGTAGAAGTAAGAGGATTCCTCTTCATAGACATGCCAACCCCTGTGGCCTCAGCAGATGAAACACCAGATGCATCCCGCTCAGCCTAAGAAACAACTAATTGAGCAATAGTATGAATCAATTGATGAAATTCTGCATTTGTCACCTCACCTTGAAGAGGACTAGTAGCAACTAGTGGAACTCTATATTGGACCCTAGACTGAGTATAGATCCATGTGTCCCTTCCATATTGTCCCCAAATGGGACAAAAAAGTTTCCTTATGTTCCAAATCATCGAGGCATGTTCTAAAAAGTGATATGTCAAGGATTAGAGAAGATTCCAGGACTTAGACCCCAAGCTTGAAAATAGAATACCAAGAAAGTGAAACATTCCTAAATGCCTTATAGCCTCTCCTTTATGAGTGTGGCGCACTACACATCCCTAAAAGAGACTCTACTAGACACGACTTGGTGGACTCCTAATTGAACATAAACCTAAAGCTCTGATACCAACTTGAAATGACCCAAACCAGGGCCTTGTCGTAATGTGCATCCCAAGTCCAATCAAGACTGGAGACCACCCCCGTTACCCAACCCAACCAACCTATGTATATCCTGAGTCAGATAAATTTTAACCGTATAACAAAATATATTTATTGTGTAATACAATACTCTATGATAGGCCTATGACCGTGACTAACCAAATGAGTCCAACCATCTGATACCAACCAACAACCATAACAAAAATAAGTTCCATAATATAATATAAAAGGATAGAAAAGTGATAAATTTAGTCAATCAGTATCAGCTACAATACCAATTCCAATACTAAGGCTGATACCACTATCGATCCCGCCCATACCAACCCATAGTAGTTCCACAAAAGCCTTTGACCAAAAGAAAACTAATATTCGGTTGAGACATCCCCCCAACCATAGCCAAAACCAATATCCATAAAATAACCAAAGTATATAAAAATGTCCATAACATGAAATGAAACCTTCTAGAAAGATGGAAGCTCACCACTTTAATCTGAAAGCTGATCCCAAAATTCGATCACTATGTAGGAGGAGTAGAATGGTCGGTTGCTGCACTACATGGGGATACAGATGCTCGAAGATGGGTTAGCTGGTGAATGCTATCATGAACTCAGGATAAGGATAAAATAATGTCATCCAGTAAAACTAAGTAAACCAACCATATGCATACAAACCATACATATATATATATGAAACTATGTCGGGAAGGGAAACAGGGTTTAGTATGCATTTAATACCATTAACCTGGGTATGTGTAGCTTAACCATCCTTAACCACCCAAGGGCTATATGGGTCCAATGTGAACCCCTGAACCGGCCCCGATACGAGTAGCCGCACGAACTAGAGATACCATAAGATTAGGGGATTCCCAAGTACCCTTAGCTCTCCATGATATATATGTACATTATACTTTAAGGAGTCCCACATACCTCATAATATCATATATGGTCGCCATAACCAGCCCCTCATGTTGGCAAATATGAGTTTCCAGTGTTAGTTCATTGAACTCCCACCTTCACGGTTAGCTATCACACCCCGACAATATTACCCAACTAAAACCATTTCCAACTAACCAATCTATTACTTCATTTATTATTAACCAAGGATATTAATAGTGGTATCAAGATACCAACTATAACTTGCAAGTATTGGCCTTAGCCAAACCTTTTAAGGTAAAGGGATTCTTGTGTACCTATTTACAAAGTTAACTTGGAGAAGTCCCATATACCCTACAAGTGTTCCATTTTATTTTCTTGGGGGATTCTATTGTACCCCACAAGGATGCTTACTAACATGTTTACATAGGGGATTCCATTGTACCCTAGAAGGATCTTCAATTAGCCATAACCATGACCACCAAATCATCATATTTAACCATTCCAAACCATTTAAACCATTTAGAGTTCTATTACCAAACCATTCCACGCAATAGTTCCATTAAAAATCCAATAATATGTAAAAACATTGTCATAGGCATTTTATTAAATATGTTGGGGGCATAGTATTTCCAAAACCAAAACTAATTACCATATGACCATTCCCATGCAACCAATTATCCAAAACCACTATTTAAATGTGTTATAACATAATTTAAAAAATTAGAAAAACCATAACCAAGCATTTATGACCAAAACCCAATACATATTTGAAAACCCCAAAATCATACAATAAACCATGCCATGAAAACATTATATAAACCATGCCTTTAGTTGGAACTAACAATGAGGGAAGAGTACATGCCTTAATGGAGAAGATAATGGAGAGAAATCACCAATACAAGCCCCAAATTAATTCTTAAGATGAAACCCTAGCTTTCTTTTCCCAAGGACTTTAGAGAGGATTAGAGAGTATTTTATAAGTGTTAATGAATTGAATAATTGGACAAATAACCTCCCAAATGAGTTAAAAGTCGTGCGGCCTTATCAGGTTAAGAGGGAAAATATCCAAATTGCCCTCACTTAAACTGCATAAAATCCCGTCAGGAGGTACGACTAACCATACCAGTCATACACTCCAATACAAATGGTAACCATAACTCATACCCTAGGCCTCTCTATCCATTCCAAAAATATAAAGTGTGAACCAATCACACAGTTATGTAGATCTCTACACCAGTAAATGGAGTTTCGAGTGTTTATACCATCGGGACTCCTACCATTACGGTGAGCGACATAATTCTCTTTAAGCCCTATTTAAAACCATTTTGCACATAAACCCAACTGTTAACCTAGGAGTCTTATATTAAATCACATACCACTTGGTATCGTCATACCAATATTTTTTCAAGTTTATATCATTATGCCAATCCAATCCGATTAACCATTAGTCCACTTTAATTTATAAACCATGGCCACCAAGGCTTTTCAAAACCATTTTTATCTATTTATCCATTGATGCAATGCAACTATTTCAAAATACAAGTTACATTATGCAATTATCCATGCTCAAAAAGCTAAATTTACAAGTGGGTTGAGGTGAATGCCATTACCAAGCCAAAATGTCATCACTTTGGGTAAACCCATGTTCCCTATTCCAATTACCCTAACTATGCACCCAATTTAATCTAAATCCATCAATTCAAAGCATAAATCATCAATTTAAAACATGGGAAAAGTAATTCAATTAATTCCAACCAAAAACCCTCAACCTAATTTCAAACACTTGGATAATGATTAAATATATGCAAAAATGTAAATTTACTTTAGAGAAAATTTAGTTTAGAGAATGAGATACATGCCTTGAGATACATGCCTTAGTTGAAGAGAAACCCTTTGTAAATAGTAAAGAAAGAAGCCCAAGCTTTAACCCTAACCTGACTACCTTTCAACCTTAGCTTTGAAATGAAGAATGGCCCTTTTTGAGAGAATACAAAACTTTTAAGGCTTAGAAATGGGTTATGTAAATATTGTATAGTTTATAGGATGTAAAAGGACAAAAATAACCTTAATTCACTCTTAAAACAAAGTCCCATCGATGAAAAAGAGAGGTTCGCAGCATGAAGCCCAAGGCAAAACCCTAGGTTTGCAGCGCGATACTCAATAAGAATCCCAACGCAAAGCTGAGGCAGTGAGACTTCATGGCACAAAGCCAAAGATAACCAGCCCTTTGCGGTGCACGACCTTATTTAGGTCCCAAACCTTTTGCCAATACATCTAAACTCTTTTTGACGTGTTTTATGCTTAATGTACGTGTTATGTAGGCTTATTTAAGCTAGCGTTTGGACCTTGTATCACCTAAGGTGTTACATTATCTCCTTTTAGGATCATTCATCCCCGAATGAGCGATTAGGATACCCATAGTATGATATAATAAAAAACACAAAAAGGACACAAAAATAACTTGAAATATAACATGAGGAGAAGTAAGTTTCTTACCTTAAGACCTTTCATCCAACATTGGAAACAAAAACAAGTATTTGGCTTTTATATTATTCTTCAGATTCCCATGTAGCTTCTTACACCTTTTGATTCCTCCAAAGAACATTCATCGAAGCTATGTCCTTTGTCCTCAATCTACAGACTTGCCTATTCAATATCTCAACCAAGACTTTCTTATAAGATAAAGAATCCATAACACCAACATATTTAATAGGAACTATCACAGAAGGATCACCCACACATTTTTTCAGCATAGACACATGGAAAGCAGGATGAATAGAGGCTAAAATTGAGGGTAAATATATCTCATAAGTGTTATTCCTAACTCTCTTTACAATTTGATAAGGACTAACATAATGGGGATTAAGCTACTAATTCTTTCCAAACCTCATAACTCCCTTCATGGGAGTGACCTTCAATAACAACTAATCTCTAACCTTAAACTCTAACTCCCTTTTCCTCATATCCGTATAAGACTTTTCATGACTTTGGGCAGTCTTAAGTCTTTCTCTATCACTTTCATCTTCTCCGTTGCTTGGTTAACCAAAGTCAAAACCAAATAACTTAGCCTCACCAGCCTCAAACCATCCAGTATGATACCTATACTTCCAACCAAAAAAAGCCTCAAAAAGAGCCATTTGAATGCTATAGTGATAACAATTATTGTAAGCAAACTCAATAAAAGGTAAATAGTCAACCCTGCTTCCTTCAAAATCAATCACATAGGCTCTTAGCATATCCTATAAATTTTCAATAGTACTCTCCGCTTGTCCATCCGTTTGAGGGTGGAAAGCAGTGCTAAGGTTCACTTGAGTACCTAATCCCCTCTAAAATGGTTGCCAAAAGCAAGAAGAGAACTTTGTACCTCAATTCAAAATGATGGACACTGGTGCCCCATGCAACTTAACTATCTCCTAAATAAATAACTTGGCATAATCCTCTTCTGAGTAATTAGTCGTCACAGAAAAGAAGTATGCAGATTTGGTCATTTTATCCATAATGGCCTAATAGAATTATATTCATTGCGAGACCTCGAAAGACTCATAATGAAATTTGTATTAATTATCTCCCACTTACACATGGGTAATTCTTTCTCTTGAGATATGTCACCAGGCCTCAAATGCTCAACCTTGACTTTCTAGCAAATACTTTACCACAAAGTTTGCCCTATCCCTCTTTATATTATTCCACTAGTATATTTTTTCAAGTCATGGTACAACTTAGTCGAACCCAAATGAACTGTATATCAATACTCATGACCTTCAATTGAAATCATTTCCCACAGCCCATCAACTTTAGGAACACATATCCTATCTTGATACCTCAGAATGCCATCTCCCCTAGTCTCAAATACCATAACACTTTGCTAACCTACTCCCCTAGTCTCAAATGCCATAAAACTTTGCTAACCCATATTATCCTTAATCTGCATAAGTATAGGATCCAAAGACTACTTCTTCTTCACCTCATCACCAAGAGATTATTTAACCACTTCTTGAGCAATCACTCCTATATCCTTAGAGTCTAGGAGAAAAACTCTAAAATTATCCAACCTATGAATATCCTTCACTAACCATCTCTTCTCTTTATCCATATGAGATAAGCTTCCTATAGATAACCTACTAAAAGCATCAACAACAACATTAGCTTTACCTTAGTGGTAGTGAAGACTAATGTCATAATCCTTAAGCAATTCAAGCCACAGTCTCTGTCTGAGATTTAATTCTTTCTAAGTAAACACATACTACAAGCTGTTATATTATAAATATATATCCATATACACCCTATATAGGTAACGGCGCTAGATTTTTAAAGCAAAGATCACAACCGCTAACTCTAAATTATGAGTCAGGTAATTTATCTTATAAACTTTGAGCTGCTAGGAAGCATAAGCCACAACCTTACCATGCTACATTAAAACACATCTCAATCCCTTATGGAATGCATCACATTACATAACAAATCCATCAGTACCCTCGGGTAGGGTCAAAATAGGTGCATAAGTTAAATTATCCTTCAATTTCTCAAAGATGACCTCACAAACATCAGACCACAAATATTTCACCATTTTCTGAGTCAACCTTGTCAGCGAAGCAACAATAGATAAAAAACTCTCTACAAACCTCCTATAATACCCAGCCAAGCTTAAGAAGCTCTTAATATCGGTTGGAGTCATGGGTCTAGGCCACTTCTTAACTACCTTAAATTTCTATGGATCCACCTTGATCCCCTCACTAAAAATGACATACCCCAGAAAAGTTATAGCACTCAGCCAAAACATATGATGAAGGTTCACCACTTCACGGCAGATCCACAGGATGTACTAAATAACCTAACACTGCATAGGAGCAACAGAAAAATCCTTAGACCCTACATCATAAAATGATATAGAATCCTAGGACGTTCAGTGGGGCAAGCATTGGTATGTAACTTAGGTAGAAGGGATAAAATAATACTAATATCAAAAACCAATAAAAACCACATACACAATATTTATATATATATATATATATATATATATATATATATATATATATATATAGGATGTTGGGATAGGGACAAGGGTCATAAACATGAATTTTTAAACCATTAACCTAAACTATGTAGCCACTACATCCTAAAGGTACCCACGAGCTATATGGGTTCAACATTCCCTGTTAAAAGAGCCTCAGCGCGTGTTAGCTGCATAAATTGAGGAAATTTTAGGAAGGGCTAAGGACACCAAGGCTCTAGCCATTCCTAAAATATAAAGTATAAACAACGCGCACTATCATGTAGACCCCCACACCGGCAAATGTGGTTTACAGTGTTTGTCCCCCCCAAGACTCCTACTTCACGGTGAGCTACATAATTTTCTTTGAGCCCAACTTAAAAACCATTTTGCAGACAAACCCAATCATTAACCCAGGAGTCTTATATTAAGGTATTTACCACTTGGTATCGTCATACCCATATGCTTGCAAGATAATATAATTATGCCAATCCAAAATAATTAACCATTAGACTCCCAAGTTGTACTTCAATTTCAAAATCATGGCCACCAAGGCCTTCCAAAACTATTTTTATACATTTATCCATTAATGCAATGTAACAATTTCAAAATACAAGTTACATTATGCAATTATCCATGTTCAAAAAGCCAAATTTACAAGTGGGTGAGGTGAATGCCATAACCAAGCCAAAAAGTCATCACTCTGGGGAAACCTATGTTCCCCATTCCAATTCCCATAGCAATGCACCCAATTCAGTCTAAAACTATTAATTCAAAGTAAAAATCAACAATTCAAACATGGAAAAAGTAGTTCAAGTAATTCCAAACAAACCCCCTCAACCCAATTTAAAACCCACAATTCAAAAGACATGGATAATGATTATGTAATACCCCAAAATTTTTCCTAGCCCAATTTAGCTTCTTGAATGTCAAGGGTTAGCTTCAAAAATAAATGATCTTGGTTCATATGGAATTTTCCAGTTCTAGACCCTCCAACGTGTAGAAAATTTGCTCAACTTTTCAACGATACCAATTTTTCCTATATTTGATACTCGGTTGAGAAGTTATGGTATTTTTAGTAAAAACAGTATGCCATTTAGGCAAGCACCGTATCACGGTGAAGGAGGAATTCGCATTAATCAAATTCTAGTGGACCTCCACGATTGGCCGACATTGCATAGAAGTCCTAGGGCCCAATCATCAAAATCTAGTGGCTCACCACGATGGTGGCGCATTGCGATGATGGCCACAATGGGACTTGTCCCTTTTCCAGTGGCCTAACACGATTTCACTGCATCATATGGATGGGCGAAATGATAGTCGACCCTTTTCCAGTGAGCCACCATGATAGTGGCACATCTCGGTGGCATGCCAATTTAGAAAATTCCTTCTTTTCTAGTTCCAATTAAAATTTTAAAAGAGTAGTTTGGTTAATTTCCAAGCCCTCAATTTGTGGATAACACAAGATTAAGCTCATTCTAAGCACTTTATGCTTATTATTCATCAATTCTCTCTAAAGAAAACTCTAGAGCTCAAAACTTAAACTCCAAGAAATCCAATTTCCTCCATTGTTTCACAAAGAAAACTCAAAATTAAGGATCCACAAATCAAGATAATCAAGAATTCATCTTTAAGAGCACAAATAGAGATTAAAGTTCAAGCTTCCTTAGAAATTTTATCAATTAAGGTATGTGTGGTTATGAACAAGGATATTCTTTCATCCTTGTACCCAAAACTAGTTTTAATTACAAATTTACATGATTTTATTTGAATATACATGATTTTCAAATTTAGGGTTCATACCTATTATTGTTAATTGCTAGATTATGAAATTTTAAGTGATTTAGAAGTTGCATTGAATGTCTATTTTCGTATTTTCATACGTATTGCAGAATTCTAGATTTTGAGTTGAATTATCAATATTTACATTATCAAGCATGAACTTTATGATGTTTTAACATGAATTTGATGCATGGGTCACTAATCCCAAATTGAATATTGTTATTTCAAGATTTATTGTGCTATAAGCACCCTACGACTAGATTATTTTTAGATTATTGATAAAGATTTGATTTTTTGATCTTAGCTTAGATATGAAATCCACTTTACATTTTCAAATTTCAGTTTAACATAGTAATTACAAAGATGGTTTTTGTAATAAGCCATTATACTACATTTTAAAATGGATTTCTAATAGAATGTGCATATAGATTAAAGGGAGTGGTATTCAGCACCGAGTCAGGTATTTTCTCATGCCCTATAAGTACGAGCCAACATAGGTTCTGATTATTAGATTATTACCATTTCTATATGGATGACAGATGCAGATGTGATCACTTGGATTAGGTTATACTCCTTAGCAAGAGTATGACACCTCTCTCTATCATGAGGTTTTTCCTATAGAGAAATAAGACGTTGGAATCCATGATAACTCACATGGTTTATGTCGATTAGAAGAACCTCCCTATAGAAAGAGTAATCCTAATAGAAAAGAATAACAAAAAAACTTTTAGAAACTAAGTGTAAAGGCTCACAACTTTACTAAGATATTGTTTACAGAAAGACTTTAGCTACAGACTTCAGCTTTCAAATTTCAGATATAAAAGTGAGTCTTTTCTACACTTAGAAAGCATGCTTTACAGACAAAACACTAGTACAAATTTTTGAACTAAATGTTATTGACTCACTAGATTTATAAAGTATGATTTACTACTTATGATTATGATTCTCATCTTTTAGATATTCCAACTTATGTCAGTCATTTACATTTAGCATGCATTATTTTTTAAAAAATTATGATGATGTTAAGACATTACTTTACTTATGCATTCACCCCCATATAATCACTACATTCTCAAAGTATTGATCCACATATAAGTCTATGTGCTACATTGCCTCATAATGTAGCCTCAGATGCTTAGTTCTGGCAGCGTGAATGATTTCGAGCATATCCATCTACATCCCGATATTTGGTGAGTCCTCATTTTTTGGGGACTTAGTATTTTAGTTTTTCAACTTATTAGAATAGATGATTCAAGCAGTTTGAGTCAGTTGGGGGTTTGTTCCAGTGGCTCTCTAGTTATTAGTTGTAGAGGTTTGTCAGACTTCTAGATATGATTTGAATTCTATATTTTAGTTTTGATTATACCTCTATATTTCCTTATTATGAGATTTAGACTTAGTAGAAGGCAGACAGGGTTAGCTTAAGGCTACCTGTAGTTTTGAGCACCGTGTGATGTCTCGGGACCTATTTTAAGGCATTACAAACTTGGTATTAGAGCCTAAGGTTTATAAGATTCCTAGGAATTTAGACAAGCCGCGTTACGTAGAATCTTGATCATGGGTGTGAAGCATGCCCATATTTATGAGAAAGTGGCTATGGGACGTTCTTAGGAAATCATATCTTTCTTTTATGATCTATAGAGCTTACAGTACCTCCATCTACTTTTAGCTTATGCTCTTATGTAATAGTTGAATGTACCTCCTCCTCGAGGTAATGCCCATAGAAATGATAACTAACCACCCCAGCCTACTTATCCTCTAAATGAGAACGTATCCCATGCCAAATTTTGGGCTGCCTTTCAGGCATTGGCCCAAGCTATAACTACCAATATTTAGGGAAATCATCACGTGGCAGTCTCACTTTAGCAGAATGGTGATTTAATAATAGCCAGAATCTGAGACTTCATGAGAACGAATCCACCAAAGTTCTTTGGGTCAAAATCAGGTAACGACCCACATCTTTATTTAGATGAGGTAAAGAAGATCACCCAGATTATGCATGTTTTTAAAGAAGAGAGTGTAGAGTTGGCATACTATATATTCAAGGATTTAGAGTATGATTGGGTAGTTATGTGAAAGATTGATAGAGGTAGGAATATAGCTCCTATGAGTTGACAAGTGTTTCTAAATGCATTTCTAGACTGGTTCTTTCTGTGCAAAATGAGAGAAGCTAAGAGAGATGAGTTTTTGAACCTGAGGAAGGGCTCAATAATAGTGAAAGAGTACTACCTTAAGTTCAGTTAGTTGTCTAAGTATGCCCCTGATACAATGGCGGATCCTAGGGCAAGTGTGAGTAAGTTCATTATTGGAGTATCTGGTTTAGAAGTCAAGGAGTGTAGGATTTCCATGCTTATTGAGGACATAGATCTTGCCAAATTGATGATTTATGCCCAGCAAATTAAGGCAGAGAAGTTGAAGGAAAGAGAGAGGGGAAATAAGAAAGCTAGAACCTGGTAGTCTAAGTATGGCCAGACTAGGTCTGGAGAGGGAAATCATTTGTAGTTTCAAAATTGTTCATCTATGCTAGCACCATCTTTAGCTAGTGCTCTCGCTCCCAGAGCTAGGCAGGAGCAGTGGGGTAAATCTTCTATGTCCAAATCTCATAATAGTGTGAGTGGAAAGCCTATTTATCCTCAATGTGAAAAGTGTGATAATAATCATCCTGGTGAGTGCTTTTTGGGAAAGAAAGGTTGGTATGGTTGTAGTAATTTAGGATATGGAATCAAGGAGTGTCCGCATACTAAGCAGGGAAATAGGGATACTTATCCCTAGACTCAGGCTACTAGTGCACCAGTTCCTCTAGGTTGCCTAGTCCCTCCCCGGGGTGCGTTATCTAGTATCAGTGGCGGTTAGCTCTAGAATTAGTTTTATGCTTTACCATCCTATCAGGAGAAGGAGGATTCAGTAGATATTATTATTGGTATGCTTCATGTCCTTCATCTTGATGTGTATGTGTTGTTATACCCTAGGTTGAATTTCTCTTATGTGACCCCACTAGTTGTAGTAAATTTCAAAATAGGTCCTAAAAGGATTCTTGAGCCCTTCTTGTTTCTGTCCCAGTTGGTAAGTTATTTGTTTCCAAAAAGATCTATACAAAGTGTCCTATCACTATCCTACATAAAATCATGTTAGCAGACCTATAGAGTTAGATATGGTTGACTTTGACCTTATCAGTATGGATTAGCTCTATTCTAGCTATGCATCTATATATTGTTGCCCCTGAGTGGTGAATTTTTAGTTTTTAGATGAGCCAGTCTTTGAGTAAGAAGGTAATTCAGTTTCTCCCAAGAGTCATTTCATATTCCATCTTACTGCCAAAAAGTTGATTTCAAAGGGGTGTATCTATCATCTAGTTCAAGTCAAAGACACTATGTCTCAGATTCTAATAGTTCAGTCAGTCAGTGTAGTTAATGAGAGTCATGTTTTTCCCAAAGATTTGCCAGGGGTACCTCCCGATAGGGAAATAGAATTTGATATTGACCTTCTTTTAGATACTCAGCCTATCTCTATTCGTCCATATTATATGGCTCTAGCTAATCTTAAAGAGTTAAAACAAAAGCTTAAAGATCTTTTAGATAAAAGTTTCATAAGGCCCAGTGTTGCTTTATGGGGCTCTCCCATCGTATTCGTGCGAAAGAAAGATGAGTCTTTGCGAATGTGCATTGACTATCGTCAGCTGAATAAAGTCATAGTCAAAAACAAATATCCTCTTCCTAGAATTGATGATTTATTTGACCAACTCCAAGGTGAAAGTTATTTCTCCAAGATAGATCTTAGATCCGGCTATCATTATCTTAGAGTAAGGGAATGTAATATTCCAAAGACAGCTTTCAGAACCCGCTATGGTCATTTTGAGTTTTTAGTCATGTCCTTCGGGCTAACAAATACCCTAGTAGCTTACATGGACTTGATAAACAAAGTGTACAAACAGTATCTGGATATGTTTTTTATAATCTTTATCGATGATATTCTTGTCTACTCTCATAGTGTGAATGATCATGCAGACCATCTTAGAATTATGTTGCAAACTCTTAGAGATCACCAGTTGTTCACCAAATTCGGCAAATGTGAATTTTTTCTAAGGTCTAGTACTTTCCTCGGTCATATTGTTTCCAGTGAGAGAATTAGTGTTGATCCCCTAAAGAGAGAAGTAGTAAGAAATTGGCCTAGAGCTCTTTCTCCATTAGACATTAGAAGTTTCTTAGGTTTAGCTAGATATTACAGATGTTTCATCGAGGGTTTCTCGTTTATCACATCTCTTATGTCTAGATTAACTTAAAAAAACTTAAACTTCAGTGATCAGATTCTTGTAAGAAGAGTTTTCAGGAGTTGAAGACTCGACTCACTTCAACCCCAGTTTTAGCATTACCTGATGGTACAGATGGTTTCATTATGTATTGTGATGCCTCTAGAATTAGTTTGGGTTGTGTTTTGATATAGAGAGTAAGGTCATAGCCTATTTCTATAGATAGCTTAAGCCTCACAAAAATAACTACCAAACCCATAATCTTGAGTTAGTTGTTGTTGTGTTTGCATTAAAGATCTGAAGGCACTATTTTTATGGGGTGCATATAGATGTGTTTACGGATCACAAAAGTTTGCAGTATGTGTTTACTCAGAGAGAGTTAAATCTTTGGCAGAGAAGGTGGTAGAATTATTGAAAAATCATAATATGAGTGTGTTGTATCATCGGGGCAAGGCCAACATAGTGGAAGACACCCTTTGTAAATTGTCCATGGGCAGTGTTGCTCATATGAAGAATGATAAAAGAGAGTTAGTTCAGAAAATTCATCGGTTAGCTAGAGTGGGTGTGAGATTGGTTGACTCAACTGAAGGGAATGTTTGGGTTCAGTGTAGTTCCGAATATTCACTAGTTTTGAAAATAAAAGAAAAGCAGGATAAGGATTCTAGTTTGGTTAAGCTGAATGAGTCAATTAAAGACCAAAAGGCAGAGGTTTCCTTCTAAGGGGGAGATGGTGTGTTGAGATACTAGAGTAGATTGTATGTGTTATGTGTTGATTATTTGCGGCATTAGATTACGGTAGAAGTGCATGGTGTGCGTTATTCCTTTCATTCAGGAGCCACCAAGTTGTACCGCGATATTTGAGAAATCTATTGGTGGAGTGGTATAAAGAAAGATATAGTAAAATTTGTGGCCAAGTGTGCAACTTGTCAATAGGTTAAGGTAGAGCATCAAAGACCTGGTGGTACGTTGCAGGAGTTTGGTATCCCTACTTGGAAGTGGAAAGAGATGAATATGGACTTTGTGACAGGATTATCCCATTCGTGTCATCAGCATGATTCAATTTGGGTTATTGTAGATAGATTGACCAAGTCAGTGCATTTGTTGCCAGTTCACACGTCCTACACAACTAAAGATTATGCTAAGTTTTATAGGGATACTCAATTTACCTCTCAGTTTTAGAGAGCCTTTTAAAAGGGTCTTGGTACCCAAGTTCATCTTAGTTCAGCTTTTCATCCGCAGATAAATGGTTAGGCATAAAGGACCATTTAGACTCTAGAGGATATGTTGAGGGCATGTGTTCTTGATTTTAGAGGCAGTTGGGATGAGCATTTGTCATTAATTGAGTTCGCCTATAATAACAGTTACCATGCTAGTACTCATATGGACCTATTTAAGGCTCTTTATGGGAGGAGATATAGATTGCCAGTCAGTTGGTTTGAAGTGGGTGAGGCCTCTTTGATTGGGCCGTATATGGTGTTTGAAGCTATGGAGAAAGTTCAATTGATTCAAGAGAGATTGGAAACAGCTCAGAGTCGTCAGAAATCTTATGCAGACGTAAGAAGAAGAGATCTTGAGTTCGAGGTAGATGATCTTGTGTATTTGAATGTTTCACCCATGAAAAGGGTGAAGAGATTTGGAAAAAAGGGAAAGCTTAGTCCCTGATATGTAGGCCCCTATCGGATTTTGAGTCACTTTGGAAAGGTAGCGTATGAGCTTGAGCTACCCGCAGATTTGTCCTCAGTTCATCCATTATTCTATGTGTCCTTATTGAAGAAGTGCATGGATGATTTAGCTGTAGTAGTCCCTCTAGAAAGTATAGATATTCAGAATAGCCTTTCATACAAAGAAGTTCCTGTAGAGATTCTTGATCACCAGATCCGTAGACTAAGGAACAAAGAAGTTCCCTTGGTCAAAGTTCTGTGGCAAAACCAGTCCGTTGAGGGTGCCACTTGGGAAGCAGAAGAAGACATACGTACTAAGTATCCTCATCTCTTCTCCACAAACTCATATTCAACCAAATGTAACAGTCTTCCTTCATTCAGTTCTTTTCCAGTCTCAGATTTATCCATATAACTATTTTCATATAAATTCAAGCACTCATAGATTAGCTTAGTCGCTCAGTATATTTTAGGTTCAGTCATGCAGTTGTTTCAATCATGCATGTCAACACATATCCCTAAATTCCTTAGTATTTTCAGTTTAACTAGCTATATCCGAGTATGAATGTTCCCAAGAGGG
Organism: Capsicum annuum; assembly: GCF_002878395.1. NCBI lineage: Eukaryota > Viridiplantae > Streptophyta > Magnoliopsida > Solanales > Solanaceae > Capsicum > Capsicum annuum. The sequence continues at coordinate 161,811,938 of NC_061120.1, read as the reverse complement.
AGATAATGTAATGCCCGCACTTTTTCCTAGCCCAATTTAGCTTCTAGAATGTCAAAGGTTATCTTAAAAAATGAATGACCTTTTTAATACATATGGAATTTTCTAGTTCTAGACCCTCTACCATGTAGAAAATTTGCTCATCTTTCCAATGATAATAATTTCGCCTAAATCCGATACTCGGTTGATAAGTTATGGCATTTTTAGTAAAACAGTATGCCATTTAGGAAAGCACCGCATCACGGTGAAGGAGAAATTTGCATTCATCAAATTCCAGTGGACCTCCATGATTGGCCCACATTGCGGAGAAGTTCCAGGTTCGAATCATCAAAATTCAGTGGCTCACCGCGATGGTGGCACATCGCGGTGATGGCCAAAATAGGACTTGTCCCTTTTCTAGTGGCCCGACATGATTTCACCATGTCGTGTTGATGGTCCAAATGGCATTCGTCCCTTTTCCAGTGAGACACCATGATAGTGGTGTATCATGGTTGCATGCCAAATTGGAAAATTTCTTCTTTTCCATTTCCGATTAAAATTTTAAAAGGGTAGTTTGGTCAATTTTCAAGCCCCCAATTCATGGATAACACAAGATTAAGCTCATTCTAAGCACTTTATGCTTATTGTTCATCAATTCTCTCTAAAAGAAAACCCTAGATCTCAAAACTTAAAACTCCAAGAAATCTAATTTCCTCCATTGTTTCTCCAAGAAAACTCAAAATTAAGGATCCCCAAATCAAGATAATCAAGAATTCATCTTCAAGAGCACAAATAGAGATTCAAGTTCAAGCTTCCTTAGAAATTTCATCAATTAAGGTATGTGGGGTTATGAACAACGATATTCTTTTATCTTTGTGCCCAAAACTAGTTTTAATTATAAATTTACATGATTTTGTATGAATATACAAGAGTTTCAAATTTAGGGTTCATACCTATTATTAGGGGTGGGCGTTCGGTCAGTTCAGTTTGATTGTTTAATATCTATTTGATTTATCGGTTTTTGGATTGACAAAAATAACATTTGTAACCAAACCGAAACAAATTCGATTTGATTCAATTTTTACAAATTCAGTTCGGTTATTTTGGATTTTTATTTCGGTTTGAAATAATAAAGTACTTAGTCTCTCTGTTTCACAACTGAGCATTTAAATTGATGGATTTTTTTTGAAAAATTATTTTTTGCAAACCTTTTTTTCATTCCCAAATATAAATAACTATAAATAACTCAACATGGATGAAATGAAATAAAATAATCATAAGTTTAACATAATACATAACGTCATTAATCATTACATATAATATAACCTTGCATAAATAGTCTACAAAACAACACAAAACTCATAAAAATAGTCCATAAAACGACATACTTTTCTGCATAAATAGTCCATAAAATAGTCCAAAGTCACAAAAATAGTTCCTAAAATATTTGAGTCACTAAAACAATCCATAAACAGCCTGCGACATAAACGAATTTGCTGTTAAATGTTAATTATGAATGTGAATTACTAAATATTATATATATATATATATATATATATATATATTATATATATATATTATATAATATATATATAATATATATATATAATAAAATATATATTATTTATTTATTTATAAAATTTTAGTTTTTCGGTTTAACCTATTTTTTTAAAACTGAAAACCGAACCAAAAAATCAAAATTTTAAAATTACAAACCGAATCAGATCCGAAAAAACAAAAAACCAAAAAACCGAAACCAAAATTATTTTGATTTGGTTTTTCGGTTTTTTTGGTTTAAACCAAAATATGACCACCCCTTTTTTGGTTTAAACCAAAATATGCCCACCCCTACCCATTATTGTTAATTGCTAGATTATGAGATTTCAAGTGATTTAGAAGTTAAATTCCATGTCTATTTTCATACGTATTGCAGTAAATTCAAGATTTTGAGTTGAATTATCAATATTTACATTATCAAGCATGAACATTATGATGTTTTAACATGAATTTGATGCATGGGTCATTAAGCCCTAATTGGATATTGTTATTTCAAGATTTATTGTACTATAAGCACCCTATGACTAGATTATTTTCAGATTTTTAATAAAGATTTGATCTTTTGATCTCAGCTTAGATATGAAATCCATTTTACAATTTCAGATTTTAGTTTAACTTAACTATTACAGAGTTGGTTTTCGTAATAAACCATTACACTAGATTGTAAAGTGGATTTCCAACAGAATGAGAATACAGATTAAAGGGAGTAGTATTTAGCACCGAGTTGGGTATGTTCTCATGCCCAATACTACGAGCCAACATAGGTTCAGATTATCAGATTATTTCCATTTCTATATGGATGATAGATGCAGATTTAATCACTTCGATTAGGTTATACTCCTTGGAAAGAGTATGAAACCTCTCCCCATCGTGAGGTTTTCCCCATAAGAGAACAAGACGTTGGACCCCATGATAGCTCACATGGTTTATGTTGGTTAGAAGAACCTCCCTATAGAAAGAGTAATCATAATATAAAAGTGTTTAGAAACAAAGTGTAAAGGCTCACAACTTTACTAAGATATTGTTTACAGAAAGAATTGAGCTTCAATTTTAGCTTTTAGATTTCAGATATAAAAGTGAGTCCTTTCTATACTTAGACAACATGATTTATAGATAGAACAGTAGTACAGATTTTAGAACTAAATGTTATTGACGAACTAGATTGATAAAGTATGATTTTCTACTCATGATTATGATTCTCGGCTTTTAGATATTCCAGCTTATGTGAGTCATTTACATTTAGCATGTATTGTTTTATTTTTCAAATTATGATGCTGTTTAGACATTTCTTTAATTATGCATTCACACCCATGTACTCAATACATTCTCAAAGTACTGATCCATATATACATCTACGTGCTACATTGTCTTATAATGTAGGTTCAGGCGCTTAGTTCCAGCAGTGTAAGTGATTCCGAGCATCTCCATCTACATCCTGACATTTGGTGAGTCCTCATAGTTAGGGGACTTAGTATTTTAATTTTTCAACTTATTAGTATAGATGATTCAGGTAGTTCGAGTTAGCTGGGGGTTTGTCCCAGTGACTCTTTAGTTATTCGTAGTAGAAGCTTGTCAGACTGCTAGATATGATTCAGATTATTCAGTATTGATTGTTCAGACTCTTAATTCTATTATTTCAGATATTATGATTTAGATAATATCAGTTTAGCTCAGATAGAATTCTGTATTTTAGTTTTGATTATACCTTTATATTTCCTTGTTATGAGATTCAGACTTATTAGAAGGCAGAGAGGGTTAGCTTAAGGCTACTCGTAGTCTTAAACACAGTGTGACGTCTTAGGACCTATTTTTAGGGCGTTATAGATTAAATATATGCAAAATATAAAATTTAGTTTAGAGAATAAGATACATGCCTTAATTGAAGATAAACCCTTTGAAAATCGCAAAGAAGGAGGCCCTAAGTTTGAGCCCTAACCTAACTACCTTTCAACCTTAGCTTTGGAATGAAGAATGACTCTTTTTGAGAGAATACAAAAAGTTTGAAGGCTTAGAAATGGGTTGTGTAAAGATTGAACAGTTTATAGGATGTAAAAGGACCTAAATAACATTAATTTACTTTTAAAATGAGTTCTTTGTCGATGAAAAAAAGGGAGGTTCATGGTGCAAATCCCAAGGCAAACCCCCAGGTTCATGGTGTATTGCTCAATGCGAAGCCCAATGCAAAGCTGAGGCAGTGAGACTTCACAGGTTCCCTCGCGGTGTGAAGCCAAAGCAAACCACTCCTACGCGATGTACAACCTATTTTAGGTCCCAAACCTTCCCCTGATGCGCATAAACTATTTTTGGCATGTTTTACGCTCAAGTATGGGTTATGTAGGCTTGTTTCAACTAGTTTTTGTACCCCGTAACACCCGGGGTGTTTCGTCAATAGTGAAAAACTAGAAATCAATCATCAAATCAATATATTATCACCAAGTCAAGTTTAGTTGAGTCAAGTATTAGACCCCAAGAATATCAATGATTTATTTTGATATCTCCGTCGTGTTTTTTGATGATTTTTGAGTTGAATTATGATTAGTAATGATAATGGGACCATAATGAAGTATTTAGGAATTTTTAGAATATATTTGGGTCATATCGAAACCCCAAACTAGTGAGCGTATGCGATAAGAATGTGACACGCTCTTGGATTACCTCAATAAAGACGTGCCACACCCTTGGAGTGGCGCGATAAGGGTGTGCCACACCCTTGGAATGGAATGATAAGGTCATTCCACACCCTTGGAGTGGTGTGATCCACGCCTTTGAAGTGGCACAATAATGACGTGGCATACCAATGATACAACAACCCAAATTTTCTTTTTTTAGTTTGGGTTAAGGGTTTTTTGGTCTTTTGCCAATTAAACGACTTTCTAAAGGTATTAAACATAAAACCCACCCTCCTAACTTAGATTACAGAGGTCCCACTTCTCCTAAAACCCTCAAAAACACAAAAAGAGAAGCTCTTCATAAAAATTCAAGTTTCCAAGGTCTCAACTCAAGTTTCCCTTAAAAAAAATTCCTAAATTCCTGGTATGTGGGGTTTGAACAAGGATAACCATTCATCCTTGTGGCTAAAATCTTTGAATTTACAATTCAATTCATGAGAGTACAGTTAGGGTAAATACCCATTTTTTATGTTTTTGATATTATGGCATTGTCATATTATTTAAAGTTTAGTTTGCACAAGAATTTACTCTTATTTTTGTTTTTGGTTACATGCTTTCTATTATGAGATTAATCTCACTGTATAGACATAAATTTTCATGGGTTGATGAATGTAAATGAGTTTTAACACGATTTACTCAGTTTACAACTAAGAGTACTAGAATTTACCATAATCTTCTCAGTATGATCATACAGTACATATAGATTTTGGGAGTAGTATTTAGCACTGAGAGGGAGATTGTGGGTTTAATGCATCCTATTTTTCAGAAACTATGTGCCACTGTAGGTTTAGGGGCCTCTCCAGTGAATATTCCCCTTGCCCAATGGGCTCAGTCTAGTGATCACTGCAGTTCAGTTCAGGTTCTATTCTGATGGCAGGGGTAAAACAACCCTCCTTAACATGGGGCAGATGTTGGACTCCATACTAGCTTGCATAGTTTATGTCAGTTATGAGAATCTCCCACCATTAAACGAGTTTTAGAAATTAAGTTTAGTAAATCACCCCAACTTATCTGATTATGCTTGTTATTTAGGTTTTAAGATATTTCAGTCTTTAGCCTATCTCAGTTTATTTCAGTATCTTGGTGATTTTACTTACACTAAGCATGCATGCTTCTTTTAGATTATGGATTGATTCTGTTTTAATTATGCATCTATCCCCACATTCGGAGTACATTCCAGAAGTACTAAACACATATATGTCTGTGAGCTACGTTGTTTTATATTATACATTCTGGAATTCATGTTGCTATTCGTCCTCAGTAGCACAATTAATTGGGAGCACCATTTCCTATATTTAGACAGTCGGTAAGTCCTCATAGTTTGAGGGTCAAGTTTATGATGATTACAGATGTTTAATATGGCTATTTTAGTTATTTTGCTTTTAGTTTGGGTCGTTGGGGTTTGTCTCAATGGCTCTTTAGACATTAGTTTAAAGGTTTGTCAAGACTAGTCAGACTAGATATTCTTTAAGTATGAGATTATTTATCTTTATTAAATCAATTTATGAAATATTCATCAGTGTTTATAATAGTTTAAGTTTATATTTACTAGAGCGTAGTGTTGAGTAGATATCATGGGTTTGTTTGGGGCTATTCGTAGTCCTAAGCATCGTATGATGTCCAGGGGGTATTTTTGGGGCGTTACATCAAGCCATAATCAAGTTAGAACAATTTATTAAGTATAAAAATATATTTCCTCAGTTCACTCATGGAACCATCAAACTCACCTGACCCTCGTACGTACATGCTAAGGGATATACAACCGCCCTCTAGCTATGACCCATAGGGGACAATTACCATTCATGTACTAAAATCCTATATACAAGTATCTTCCAACCTTGTTTCATCCAAAAGTCCCTAAGAACATTCCAAATACCGAACATTCCATTTTTGGCAAGTAAGGTGTGTAAAAATCATATAATAACTACAGTCATTTGCAAAGACTACACCCAACGATATGCATTAACAAGCCATATTACAAGGTAGTTAACATTCACATATATCACAAATTCGATTAAATTATAATACCATCACCTACCTAGAACCAAGTTTGCACAACTACTCTATGTCGGGGCTTTTTCCTTCAGTGCAATTTTCGCTTACTTGTGGTCTATAACATGCACATAATACATAATTAAAGAAAATACCTAACATGTTGGGATTTATAACTTATACCCAACTCCCAAGGTCAAATTCATGATGATTTCCTTCCTATTCTTGGACTTTTCCACTGTAATTCATCAAAAACTACCAGTTTTATGGATAAATTAGTGATTAACAGTATCCAAGGGTGATTTACATGTTAATACTCAAAAATTATTAAATTGTTCCTTGATTTTCCCCCATGCACTAGAAATAAACTAGAATCTTCCCTAAAACCCTCCCTGAACTTTGTGAATTAACAATTCTTAGGCTTAGTATTCAAATACGAGTTAACGGGGATGACTTTCTTACCTTAACAAAGCCAAACAAACAAATTCTGGTGGGTTTCACCCTAAATTTCCTTTTCTTTGCCCCAAAATGAGTTTTAGAAAAATATACTATTTTGAAAAAATATTTTGCTAGATCTGCGATTTCCACTGGTATAGCAGTCTGGACCGCCTTTGACCGCTACTATAGCGGGAATTAATTATCTATAGCATTTGTCACTATAGTATTATTCAGAATGCTATAGTGGCATCAATGGTACAAAATGTCCATCTTCACCCAAAAATCTCACTTTTTGCAACACACCTTAAATATAGGACATTTCAAATAGTGCGCTTTACGCAAAGATCAATTCTGTGAGTTTTGTTGGACTCTCAAGTTTATGTTTTAATATTGATAAACTCATAAGTGTATCTCTGCAGCTGGTAATAATGGAAAGATAAAGGAAGCCAGCTTCAGAAATAGAAGGGCAATCAAGAATGGAAAGACATCCACCGTATCCATGTAGCATTCAAGTAAAATCAATAATGAGAAGACAAATGAAAGGAGCATCATTTTCCAAATTATTATGGAAAATCATGACACAATATCTCGCTAATGATATGGAGGACCTTGGCTTGTCTAGCAGATCAATCAAGTATCACAAAAATAGAAGAAGAATCAACCTTCCTACAATCATGGTTGCAATCCTCAAATTCATGGCAGAAAAAATCAATCAAGAAGAGAAGATCACAAGTACATTGAAAAGGCATCAAAATCAAAAAGAAAATATAGATCACAGACATATCTGATATGTACATGATTCAAATCCGTATATGGAAACATCTGATATGGACATTATACACGGCTATATTCCTCAATCAAGGAATAAATTCCTATCTTTGATTGAGAAGAATTCTCTTGAGTTTCTTTACGAAGGGTAGCACCAGAAGACTATAAAAGGAGAAGAACAAAGATACACACTCTTCACGCAACTTCAAGGAGAAAATACAAAGTATCTCATTCTTAGTCTTACAAAGCTCTATAACATTAGTTTACAATTGTTATATAAAGAGTAGAATGGATTCATCTTTGCAATATCAAATGAAGTTGTGTCATAAGATCTGAAGAGTAAAACAAGTCTTCAAAACTTGTTTCCTATCATTTTACTCGAACCAAACCTTCAACAATCTAAAGGAAACTTGAAACCCAAGGGGACTGGACGTAGGCACTAGATTGGTGTGCCAAACTAGGATAAATATTTGTGTTGTTTACTTTATGATTTATTATTTATGTGCTTAACTATTTAAGTTTAATTTAGTTGTAAAGTGTTTTGATCTGCAGGCTATTCGACTTTGAGGAGTCAGTAGTCGACTCACAGAAGAAAATTTCAATTCACCCCCTTTTGAATTTCAGTTGGTATCAGAGAAGGTCTCACAGATAGCATTGCCTAACCACAAATAAGCAAAGATCAAATGGCCAATTACCAAATTCCCGGTGCTCTTCTTTAGGATGGTCACTCCTCTGCAAGACCACCATACTTCAATGGACAACACTAATCATACTGAAAAATAAATTCACTATCTTCGTCAAATCAAATTACTACCAAGCCTGGGTTGTCATCAAAGAGGGTTCTAAGCCAATTCTAGGGCTTAAGGAAAAACATAAGGACAGGGATAAAGAAACATGTAGTACTGCTATGGAAGATCTTGAAAATTTTGATATTACCAAAGAACAATAGAAGGCAATCCAAACTAACGCACGTGCTATAAGTTTACTTTTATGTGCAGTTAGCACAGAAGAATACGACAAGATCTTAACATGAAAGACAACCAAAGAAATGTGGGACAAACTAGAGGTAAACTATAAAGGAACCACCAATGTCAAGAAGTCAAAAATTGTTGCTCTTGTGAATGAGTATGAGTTATTCAAAATGGAGAAAAATGAGGACATTGAAACAATGTTCACCAAATTCAGCAAAATCGTATGCAAACTGAATTCAATGGGAATGATCTATCCTCACAGCCTGCAAGTCTAAAAGCTGGTACGAAATATCCCAAGCACTTCGGAAACCAAACCTGCCATTTTGAAAGGTGGATACCTTCACAACACGACATATAATGAATTGCGAGGTAACCTTATTGTATATGAGAATAATTATATCAATAGGTTTCACAAGGACGGAAGAAATAAAATAATAGCCTGAAATGCTACTCCAATTGGAGAGAAGGGCATTTTGGAAAATGCTGATAGCGAAGGAATGGCTCTCATAAATTGTGAGGTAAGACAGATCATGAGACAGAGACAACAAAGATTCCAGGGAGGCAAGAACAATGACTCCATCATAAATAATGATATTTGTTACTACTGTGGAAGGCCTGTATATTTCAAACAAAACTATATAGAATTAAGCCGACGATCGTCCAAAAAAATTCAAAATTTTAGGGCCTGGAGTGATGAAGATGAAACTGAAGAAGAAATAGAGACTGCCAACATGTGCTTTATGGCAACAGGTGGACCTAGTGAGGTAAAGACACATAACTTCCATAACTATAATAATCTTGAGTGTAATCTAGTTATGATAACTGATGAACTTCAAAAAATCATAGATGAATATAATAAGCTTGCTCAAGAAAAAAAATGTTCTGAAGTTCTTTTTAAACAAAAACTCCTTGAAGAATAATGAAACTGGCAAATAGAAATTGAGGCATGTCAAGTTGAAAATGACTTTCTTCATGAAGATATTGGTGACGAAAAAACCAAATTAAACAATCTTAAATTGTTTGCAAGCCATAGTTTCGTAGGAATAAACTAGAATTTGAGTTTCTTCTCAGGGTCGTTTAAATCAGCTAAGACCTCTTTTTATTTTTGAGGACTCATTTGCTTTTGTTGTGGACAGAGAGGACACAAATCCTACAGGTGCAGGCATAAACCTAAAAGTGTATGGGTTTAGAAGCGCAAGGAAAGCACATCTAACTCGGAAGGACCCAAGACCACTTGAGTGCCTAAAAAATAATCTTTTTTATGCAAGAATAGATCCATGAGAGCTACAAAAAGGAATGTGGGTCATTACAGCGGATGTTCCAAACATATGACTGCAAAAAAGGAAAGCTTTTATTCCCAAAAGAAAATAGATTGGGGATCAGTCAAATTTGGTGACAATACCAGAGGCAACGCCATTGGAGTCAGCTCAGTAAGACTCAGCTCATCATGCGAATTCACCAGAGTATACCTAGTAGACGGTCTCAAACACAACCTGTTCAGCATCAGTCAACTATGTGATGCTGGGTTTGGAGTGCTCTTTAAAGGTGAAAGCTTCTCAATTAAACATGACAAAAGAAATACCTCCCTTATCGGTGAATGCATTGACAATATTTATATTTTAAATAGTCTTGACTTTGCCACCCTGACTCGCCTTACTGTGTAAGAGAATGATACTTGGTTGTGGCATAGGAAGCTCGAGCATGCCAGCATGCACATTATTGAGAAACTATCTAGGCTTGATCTGGTGAAAGGTTTTCCAAAACTCAAGTTTGAAAAAGATCACATTTGTGATGCCTGCTAACTGGGTAAATAGACTAGAACATCTTTTAAAGCCAAGGAAATTGTCTCTACTACCAAGCTCTCAAAACAATCCACATGTATTTGTTTTGTCCCACCAAAACTGCAAGAATTGATGGAAAAAGATATTTTTTTGTCATAGTTGATGATTCACAAATTTTGAGATTTTTTATAGAAAAATGCAAAGATAAGTTGGGCTTCTCATCACCTACATTCATAGTGAACATGGAGGAGAATTTAAAAATAAGGTATTTGAAGAATTTTATGCTCAAAATGGATACTCTCAAAACTTCTCATCACCGTGATCTCTCCAATAAAATGGTGTAGTCGAATGAAAGAACCAATCCCTAGAGGAAACTGCCAGAACAATGTTGTTAGAGCATAATCTCCCTGATCACTTTTGGGAAGAAGTGGTTAGTATAGCATGTCATATCATCAACAGGTGTCTGATCAGACCTATTTTGAAGAAAACACCTTATGAACTCTAGAGAGAAAAGAAGCCCAACATCGGCTACTTTCATCACTTTGGCTGGAAATGTTTTATTCACAATAATGGTAAGAATACCCTAGGAAAATTTAATCCACGAATTAACAAAGGTACAAACAGGAGAAGATCTTAGTACAACTCCAGAGCCTTCTTAAGATAAGTCAACTACACCCTCAACAGAGTCGACTCTTACAATAGAAACAATGACGCCAAACATTCCAAAAGAGTTGAATAAGGATGAAAGCCATCCAAATAAACTCATTATCAAAAATCCAGAAGACAAAGTGAAAACTAAAGCATCATTAAGAAGACAAGCATTCATTTTCCTCGTGTCTCAAATCAAACCGAAGAAAATTGATGAAGCTCTCAATGAAGAATCATGGGTTGAAGCTATAAAGGAAGAACTAGAACAATTAGAATGAAATTAAGTTTAGACACTAGTTGAAAGACCAAGAAACTGCTCAGTAATAGAAACTAGATGGGTTTACAGAAATAAGGTAAATGAAGAAGGTAAAGTTATGATAAATAAAGCCGAGGTCGTAGCTCAAGGCTACTCCCAGCAGAAACGTGTTGATTACGAAGAAACCTTTTCCCCTATGGCTAAGTTAGAGTCAATATGAATTTTAATAGCTTTTTCCGCATTCAAATGTTTTAAATTATATCTAATAGACGTAAAAAGTTCTTTCTTAAATGGATTTATTCATGAGGAAGTTTTTCTAAAACAACCCCTGGATTTGAAGATTCTTCATTTCCAAATCATGTTTTCAAGTTATCAAAAGTACTCTACGGTCTCAAACAAAACCCAAAAGCTTGGCATGAGAGACTGAGTACTTTTCTACTAAATAATAATTTTCAAAAGGGAAAAATTGACACAACCTTGTTCATTCAAAATCTTGATTCAAATCTCCTCATTGTGCAAGTTTAAGCTGATGATATCATTTTAGGTAGTTATAACCTCTCTATGTGTGAGAATTTTGCTAATTTGATGTAAGGTAAATTTGAAATGAGTCTTATAGACGAGCTCACATTCATTTTGGAGCTATAAATCAAGAAAACTCCCAAGGTCACCTTCTTCAGTCAAGCCAAATACACGAAAAAACTCATCAAAAAGTTTGGCATGGAGAAGGGAAAGGCCAATGGAACACCCATGAGTCCATCCACAAGTATTGATTTGGATTTGAACGGGAAGGACATTGACAAAAAAATGTACCGTGGGATGATATCTACTCTACTAAACTGCAAGTCAGCTAGATATTATGTTTTGTGTGCGTAAATATAGTAGATTCCAGTCGACTCCTAAGAAATCTTATCTCACTGTCGTAAACGAGTCATTCAATATCTAATAGGAACACAAGACCTCGGTCAATGGTATCCCTGCTCTTCTCATTTTGATTTAATTAGACATTTAAATGATGATTTTGTAGGAGACAAAAGTGACAAAAAGAGCACTAGCAAAACGTGTCAAATTCTTGGTGATGCTCTTATCTCTTGGCATAGAAAGAAACAAACTTTTGTCTCTCTCTCGACCATAGAAGCTGAATACATAGATGTCGGAAGCTGTGTCACTCAAATTCTATGGATTATGCATTAGCTTCTTGACTCTGACTTGGTTTTTGAATTTGTTCCTATTATGTGTGATAACACTATTGCCATTAGCCTATCTAAGTACACTGTGCATCACTCTAGGGCTAAACATATTGATATTAAGAGTCATTTCATTCAAGATCATGTTGAAAATGGTGACTTTTGCTCTCTATAAAAAAGGCTTGGTATCATTAGCATTCATGATATTTAGAAAAATTTTATCAGTGCATTTCACTGTCTACATATTGCCTGTATATTATTTATTTTTCATTATGTCCAGGGGGTGAATGAACAAACATCAGAGAGCCTACCATTCAGGGGGAGTAGAACAAGCTCAACTGTCAGCTAATACTTACACAAGTCAGGGGGCAAGCTGACAGACAGAGAAGTCAATTGATGTTTATTTTATTGTCATTATCAAAAAGGGGGGGATAGTCGGCCTCCCAAGTTTATGTTTTAATAATGACAAACTCACAAGTGTATCTCTACAGCCGGTAATAATGGAAAGATAAAGGAAGCCAACTTTAGAAATAGAAATGCAATCAAGAATAGAAAGACATCCACTGTATCCAAGTAGCATCCAAGTAAAATCAATCATGATAAGACAAATGGAAGGATCATCATAGTCATAAATATTATGGAAAATCATGACACAATATCCTGCTAATGAAATGGAGGACCTCTACATAGAAAGCAGATCAATCAAGTATCATGGAAATAGAAGAAGGATCAACCTTCCCACGATCATGGTTGCAATCCCCGGATTCACGACAGCACAAATCAATCAAGAAGAGAAGATCACAAGTACATTGGCAGGTCATCAAAATCAAAAAGGAAATATAGATCATGGACATATCTGATATGGACGTGATTCAAAGCCGTATATGGACTTATCTAATATGGACATTATACACAACTACATTCCTCAATCAAGGAATCAATTCATATCCTTGATTAAGAAAAAATCTCTAGGTTTTCCTTATGAAGGGTAGCACCAGAAGACTATAAATGGAGAAGACCAAAGACAGACACTCTTCACATAACTTCAAGGAGAAAATTCAAAGTGTCTCATTTTTAGTCTTACAAAGCTCTGTAAGATTAGTTTACAATTGTTATATATAGAGTAGGATCGAGTTATCTTTGTAACATCAACTGAAGCTGTATCATAAGATCTGAAGAGAAAAATAAGTCTTCAAAACTTGTTTCCTATTATTGTACTTGAACCAAACCTTCAACGATCTAAAGAAAACTTAAAACCCAAGGGGACTAGATGCAGGCATTGGATTGGTGTGACGAACAAGGAAAATCTTTGTGTTGCTTACTTTATTCTTTATTATTTATGTGCTTAACTGTTTAAGTTCAACTTGGTTGTGAATTTTCATGATCTATAGGTGAGTCTACTGTGAGAAGTCAGTAGTCGACTCACAAAAGCAAATTTCAATTCACCCCCTCTTGAATTTCAAGTTCTACTTACCCAAAATTGATTCTGTAAATTCCTATTGGCTGCTTATCATCTTAGTTAACTATAATTCAAGACAAATTCCACTACCCTAGTTGATCATTCCCAAATTTCCCTAAGACACCCCCACTCTAAAAAATTGACCGATACTTTCCTAGCCTAAAATTTTTAACTTATAAATCAGGGAGAATTTAGACTTGAGATTTTAAATGTAGGACTCATATATAATGATGGAGAGGGTCATCACAACAGTTAATAATTTACCCATCGTTCATCCTTGAATGATCCAATCAGAAATATATGCTAAACAAGGAAGAAAAAAATGTCACGGCCCAAAACAGGGCCTAGTCGTCATGGGTATCCCAAGTCTGCTAAGGAACGAAGACCACCTCCATTAATATAGCCAACCAGAACACAATACGACTAGAAGCGGATGAATTCTAAATATATAACAAGATTAAGTTGAGTTTCAAACATATAACAAGATAGATAAATCACTATCTCAGAAAGTAGTCTAAGAATTTCAACAACCATCCCAAGCCATAGTAATCCACAAAACCTCTAATAACCAAGAACAACCTAAGTCGGGACATAGCCAAAACCTATTGAAATAGTCTGAAATATAAATAAAGACAAGACTATGAAATGAGGGTATTTTAAAGTATAGAAGCTCACCACTTCAAAGTTGACTCATGGATAATCCTGAAATCACCTATCACTACACAAGGAAATAGAGGTGTCTAAAGATCTTGCATCATGGGGGATACAACATGCGGGGACGGTTAGTGATGTGCTATAAAAATATAGCACTTTCAATGCTTAAAACTATGAAAATATGAAATTTTCTTAGGTTGTTTTGTTAGATAAGATGTTTTTTGGGTATGTTTTTCAAAAAACTACGTTTTGAATGCAAAGTTCAATAAAATATGAAAAATGGTGCTTTTGGCTACTTACTTGATCATTTTTGGGTATTTGTGACACTTTTTGAATGTACGTGATCAAAGCATATGTTGAAACTTGAACTTTGGAAGCTTGGTTAAAAGATTTTGAAGGCCTGAAACTTATATATGTCTACATATAGACCATATGTAGCATATGTAGTTTGTAGGTGACAAAGGTAAGTACAAGAATTAAAGATCCAGAGAGTGAAGGAGATGGAAAAAATCTTCCAGCACCTACCTATGGAACATGCGGACCACATGTAACACATGTGTACCTCATGTAGGTAAGGTAAATGCCAAGAGTCCAAAGTCCAGAGAGTAGATAAGTGCAAGAAATTTTGTTGGCACTTACCTATGTCTACATACGCCCAAGGTCAAGCCTCATGTGCCGCATGCGCCTAAGGACAGGTCGCATGTAGACACAGGTAAGTGGATACTGACGTTTTTTTGTCCTTTCCATCCATGCTTTGATTTTAGGGTTTCATCATGTACTATAAAATACAATTTATGTGTTATTAGTAAAGGATACACACTCTTGATACTTACAAACATATTTTGATTCCTTGATTTGATTTTGGTCTTAGAATTCTCTTGAATTGATTATAATTGATTAATTCAGTTATGGTTTTGGTTTTTCAGTTGTGATTGTTATGATTACATCTTATCCTTTCAATTATGAATGTTGTTTATTCTTTCACAAGCATGAGCAGCTTAACATCCCTTAGCTAGTGTTGTGGAAACCCCGGCGGATTAGCGAAGTAGGGGAAGTGCTACGTTGTTCTGAATCGATACCCATGAATGCATTATATTATCTTCACTTAAATAGCTATCTGAAAGGTTGTAAAATTTAGGATCCTACCTAGATTATTGCTACTTACTCCAAAAGAGTAATGACCAGGAAAATATAATTGCAATAGTAATTTGAAGTTTAACTATCGATACACACAACTAGGTATTATCTAAGTAAGATGGTTAGCTGTCATCTAATAACTAAAGACTAAAAAGGTAATAGTTAACTGGGATCTAGGATAAGGGTTAGTAAGGTGACATCCTGAGACTCAAAAGGTAAAGGGTGAAATCTGTCAGCTAGTCCAAAAGATGGCTGGTGGTACATAACTTATTAGATTCTGCATGCAAGGTATTAGGTGGTTCAATAAAGCACGATAAGCCTCCAAAGTTGAGAATCTAGAGGGAACACAATCCTAGTGTTCACCGACGACTGATTACAACCCAAGTTAATATTAGCTACTTATCCGATTGTGATACAATAAAACCCCTATGTACTTTTTTACTTTTCCCCATTGATTACAACACCTGAAAGCCGCAACTCCATGTATTCCCTTGGGATTCTACCCCAACCTTTGTTGGATTACAACACCTGAAGGTGTATCTTGGGCGTTATCAATTAGCAGGGTGATCCCTAGCATGTAACTCTGGTAAGGGATAAAATAATTCCATGATCAATCAGTCAAAATCATTCCAAAACCATATGAACACAATCATATACATATATATATATATATGATGGGATAGGAAACAAGGTTTATCATGATGTTTAAAACATTGTCTTAGAATGTGTAGCATTAATCGTCATAAAAAGGCACCAACGGTCTATATGGGTCCAGCTCTCCCCCCACCACTAAAAAGAACCCAATGCATTTTAGCCACACTAACCGGAAGTATCAAGAAAGACCAGGGAATTCCCCAATCCCACATACATCTAAGATACATATATGGATATAAAAATGGGCATAGGGTCATCAAGACCAACCCCTACATTAGTAAATGCGGGTTTCCAGTATTGTTCCCCCCAGGACCTCCACCTTCACAGCCTGTTACCAACCCACTTTAAGCCAAATTAAAACATTTACACATTCCCGTTCATTAAAATAAAGACCATTTATTAAGGCACATATCGTTGGTATCGTCACATCAAATATGCTTGCAAGTTTATAATTATGCCAATTCAATTTAATTATCCTGGGGGAATACCACGACCCCTTTTGTTCATTAAATCAATTTGATGGAATGTCATGGCCCTTTTTGTTCATTAAATAAAAAGCATGGAAAATAAGGCCTTTAAATCTATTTTTATCCGTTTAACCATTTATGCAATGCAATAGTTTAGGAGAGTAAGTCAAACTATGTGACTATTTATTTTTAAAAGCCAATTATGCTAGTGGGTTGAGGGAACACAATTTCAAAAACCAAATCATCAAATTGAGGGAAGTCATTGACCCCCATCCCAGTCACCATGCCCATGCACCCCAACGGGTTTCAAAATACATAAATAAAGCATGAACAAAAGCAATATAACCATAAAAATTCAATTCAAGTAACCATCACTCTGAAACCCTCAACCTAAATCAATTCCATATTTAAATCCTCATGAATGACAATAAAACCCATGAATTTAGATAAAACAAATTTAAGGGAAGATATTACATGCCTGAGATACCAAGAAATTTTGAGAAGAAATCACCCTTTGAGCCCTAGATGACCAATCCTTAGAAAATCCTAGGTGTTATTGCTTGGGGATTTTGAGAGAAAAGAGAAGTGTGTTTGATGTGATTTTGGGGTGATAATGAGGTCCCCAAAGGTTTTTATTATCGTGGGTCTTAATTGGAGAAAGGGGAAATAACAAGAATGTCCTTACTTAAAAGTGCAGAAAAAGATGCCCAATCGTTATGTGTCACGTCACGACTCATGGTGATTGGGTACGAGTCTTAGACTGGATTCATAGTCTAGTCAAACTCTTTGGCACCCTTTATTGGTACCTGTATTCTAAAAATATGATGGTACTTATCCCACATGTCCTTTTCTGTCTTCTAAGTTTCTTTCTCAATCGAATGATGCTTTTATTTCACTTTGACAGAATGAATTTTCTCCATTCTCAGTTTCCAAACATCACGATCTAGAATTGCTACTGGTTCCTTCTCGTAAACAAAATCTTTATCTAGATGCACCAAATCTCACTTACTGATGTAGTCTCCATCCGCATGATACATTTCCAGTATTGAGACATAAAATCTTGGACGGACTCTTGATAATCCAAATAGTAGAGCTAATCTATATGCAATTGGACCCACTTCTTAAAGTACCTCTAAGGGACCTATATCCTAAGGGTTGAGCTTGCCCCTCTTACCAAACCTCATGACTCCCTTCATGGGAGATATCTTGAGCAAAACATTCTCACCAACCTTGAAGTATATATCCCTCACCTTACAATTGGCATATTCTTTTTACCTACTTTGAGCAGCTAACAACTTGGCTTGAGTGAATCTTACCTTTTCTTGAGCCTTTTTTATGAAGTTCATGCCCAAAGGCTTAACATCTCCTAACCCAAACCACCCAAAAGGTGACCTACACTTCCTTTTATAAAGAACCTCAAATGGGGCCATATTAATACTGGAGTGGTAACGATCATTGTATGAAAACTCACACAATATAAGAAACTAATCTCAATGACCATCAAAATCAATTACACATGCCCTTAATACGTTCTTTATCACCTAAATCATCCTCTTTTTCTACCCATCAGTTTGAGGGTGAAAAGTTATGCTAAACATGAGCATGGTGCCCAACACCCTATACAATCTATCCAAAAACTTAGAAACTATCCTTTGCATCTCTATTAGAAATGACAGTGTCACCCTATGACATCTTACAATCTCCTTGGCATAAATCTTAGCTAATTATTTAGAGTTCTAGTCTATCCAAATCGATAAAAAGTAAGCTAACTTTGTCAGTCAATCTACTATTACCCAAATAAAGTCATAGCTCTCCAATGTCTTAGGGAGACCCACCATAATGTCCATAGAAATATTCTCCAACTTCTATATGGGTAAAGGAATCCTTTGAAGAAACCTCACAATTTTGATACTTGGAAACATAATCAACTATGTCTCTCTTTATCTAGGACACTAATAAACCTTTCTCAAGTCATGATACATCTTGGCTGTACCCAGATGAATAGAATAATGTGATACATAGGCCTCTAAAAGCATATCATGAATCAAATCACCAACCCGATAAGCACATAATCTTTCCTTAAACCACAACACCCTAATGTCCTTTAACTCTTAGAACACCACTTTATTCCTGAGTGCATTTAAATTTTTATCCTCAAATTGCTTGGCCTTGATCTGCATCTTGAATGTTGACTTTACCTCAACACTAGCTGACATATTACCCCTATTTTAGACCCAAACTGCATATTCAGAGATGCTAGAGTTTGAAACTCTCAAAAGAATGATCTCTTAGATACTCTAAAAAATAATAAATAATCCATACTAATAGCTTTTTGACTTAATTTTTCTGCCACCATATTGGCCTTACTTGGATGATACTGAATACTTGCATCAAAATCCTTCAACAATTCCATCTACCTCCATTGCCTTAGGTTTAAATACCTTTGAGTATTTCGTCTTTCAGGAAACAATGACCTGTGAAGACCTCACACTTGACACTATAAAGTAGTGTCTCCAAATCTTTAATGCAAACATCACCACTACTAACTCTAAGTCATCGCTTGGGTAGTCTCGTTCATGAGGCTTTAACTACCTCGAAGCATAAGTAATGAAATTTCTATCCTATATTAAAATATCACCCAAATCAAAAAGTGAGGCATCACAAAGCACTATAAAGCCATAACCTTCAATCAGCAACAAAAAAATAGGTGTTGTAGTCAAGAGTGCCTTGAGCTTTTGGAATCTCTCTTCACATTGGTCTGACCAAATAAATGGACCTTTCTTCTAAGTCAACCTTGTCAAGTATGTCAGAATTGATGCAAGGTTCTTGACAGGTCTACAGTAATAACTAGCAAGACCTATAAAACTTCTTACCTCGATCATTGAACTAGGCCTATTCTAACTCTTTACTACCTTAGTCTTTTGGAGATCCACCATCACCCCTTTTTAAGAAATCATATGCCTCAAGAAAGCAACTGATAACAACCAAAATTCACACTTTGAAAACTTATTAAATAACAGTTTCTCCCTTAGAATCTCCAAAACTATACAAAAATGGTCTACATGTTCTTCTTTACTCTTGGGATACACAAGAATATCAACAATAAACACGATAACAAAAGAATACAAAAATGACTTAAAGATCCCATTCATTAAACTCATAAAGGCTTTAGTTTAATTATTCAATCCAAAAGACATCACTAGAAACTCATAATCGCCATACTGAATTTTAAAAGCTATCTTCAGTATGTCCTCTAGTCTAATTTTCAACTAATGAAAACCTGACCTTAGATCAATTTTTTAAAAGAACTACGCACCATATAACTAATCAAACAAGTCATCTATGCAAAGCAATGGATATATGTTTCTGGTAGTAACCTTATTTAACTACCTATAATCAATGCACATCCTCAAGCTACCATCTTTCTTCTTGACAAACAAGACTGCAGCACCTTAAGATGAAGCACTTAAACAAATAAAATAGTTGTCAAGTAGGTCTTACAGTTGATTTTTGAGCTCCCTCAACTCTACTAGAGCCATTTGATAAGGTAGAATAGAAATAAGGCGAGTGTCTGGCTCTAAGTCAATACAAAAATTGATATCCTTATTTAGAGGTATACCTAGTAGGTCTAAAGGAAAGACATCCTAAAATTTAGAGACTAGCAAAATTGACTCTATAGAAAAGGACCCCGCGTCTACATCCTAAGGATAACCTAAAAATGATGAGCGCCCCTTTCATACTAACCTACTAGCCCAGAAATATGATATAATCTTTATTAGTTTGGCTTTATAAACTCCCTCCCACTCTAGTTCCTTCATCCTAAGCATAGCTAGAGTCACTATTTTAGCATTACAGTTTAGAACAACATCAGATAGTGATAACTAGGTCATACCCAAAATCTAACATATCCAAAATAACCAAGTCTACCCAAGTTTGAAAGCACACAAATAATACAGTACAAGAATAATAAATATGGGTTACTATCACAGACTCACCCCATGAATAGACACATAAATAGGATAATCAAGTACATCACAAACAAAATTCAGACCAACCATAAACTGGATAGACACATAAGAATAAGTAGACCTCGAATCAAATAAAACAAAAGTCATCAGGTCACAGACAGAAATAATACATCTGATCACTATGTTAGAATCCTCAGTACTAGTTTTTCTTAGAAATGCATAACAGTGATCCCGGATATCAATCTAAGCTAATTTTTTCTCGGTTGTGCTCCTCTTCTGGCATCGCTATTTCCTCGACTATTTTTCTAATGTCTTATCCTCCCTATGGATGACCCCTGCCACCACCACCTCCTTCTCTACCTGCTGGGACTATATAGCTTAAGTCTACTGCTATGTTTGGATATTTGCCTACCTCATAAGACATTCCTTCTTAAAGAGATCAATACCAAAATAGTAACAACTATGCTTAAGAGAAGGCCTAATAGTAAAAAATTAAGAAGCCCCTTGGCCCCTTATAACTTGTGCTTGAGAAGAACCTTAAGTTGTAACCACAGTAGAAGCTGGCAAGTTTGACAAAATAGGATGAGTTGAATAAGTCTGCTAACCATGGACTTTAGAGTAAGACCCACTGAAATTCCAAACATTCCAAGATTTCTTAGCTAATATCTTAGCCTGGCCCACTTAGGTAACCCCTTCCAACTTCTTCACTTAGTCAAAAACTTTATTAGACCCTTTTTCTATTGAAGTAATATGCACAGACAATGTCTGAAGGTCATAATTTAAACCTTTAACATAGAGGTGAATACTCTCCTCCTCAAAAGTCAATAGTTAAGTAGCAAACAAAGACAAGGCATAGAACTTGGCCTCATAGGTTGCAACCGACCTATTACCTTGCTCCAATCCCTAAAACTCATTAATCTTCCAGTTACGAAGGGACTGTGGCATATATTTCTCTAAGAACAAAACATAGAACTGCTTCCAAAATAGAGGCAAAATTGGTGACCAACATTCAATATACGCTCTCCACCATTGGTTAGCATTCTTATCCGACAAAAAAGTCACAAACTAAACTCCATGTTTCTTCACAATCCATGTCTTATTTATCCTCTTATACTAATCAATAATAAACTCAAAGGCATCTTCAGATTCGGTGCCTTGGAAGTTTGGAGGTTTTATCTTTAAAAATTTTGTCAGCAGTTCATGTTCCTTACTAGTCATCATTGAACCCAACACTGGATGAGGAAAAACGTCAGTCCCTGAAGCTTTATCCATTTTAGGAGCCATGCCAACACTAGGATGAACAACTAAAGCCTTATAAGCTGGTATCGTGGGATTGCCTTCAGTCCCATCCAGCCCACTAAAAAAATCTAGCACCTTTTAGACAACCTAAACAAACATAGGGGATAGTTCTACAATAGTAGCTTGAGTCACTACCTCGATCTCCATACCTTGCTCCTCTACTGCTTTTATATCCTCCAAATAATCTTGAGGTAGGGGTGATGTTGACCTCTCAAGATTTAGGTTAGATATCGCTTGAGCTCTACCCTTGGCGCATTTCACTCATCCTTTCCTTTCCCTAACTCTTTCTCCCACTCAACCTCTTCCCTTTCTAGCTAGCTTTGTAGCTAGTGTGAGAGATGTTGGTCGGGTACCTTTGGACCAAGTGTTCATCATCTATGGATAAAAGTATGAAAAAAATTAGATACTAATTTGCATTTACAGATACCCGTTAGAATCAAGTTATAGCACAAAAGAAACCAAAATGACAGATTTCCTAAAGTTCTCTAGCCTCCTGAAGAAAATTAAAGACACCTTCATACCACTCTACAAGACTTTATAGGACCATTTTGAAATGATACGATTGATGAATCTAGGCTCTGGTACCAACTTTTTCACGACCTAAACCCGCCATGAGTGGCACCCATACTAATCATCCGATGGGAGAACTATCTACCCCAAAATACCAACTCAAAACCAATAATTAAAAGAGATAATAGAACTAATCCATCAATAAAACATCAATTATAAAGAAAAAAACATAAGTACACCTTAGAGGTGGAACATTGTACTTAACTAAAACCATCACTAGGAATCGAAAGTCATCCGCACCAAAACTACTAAAGGTCATCAAGAAGGGGATGCAATCCCAAAAACTAAAATGAAGAACGTAAGTCCAGAAATAAATACTTTGTCATACAAAGAGGGTTCATGGTATCCCAAGACATACTGCTCATTATTGAATCTGAAGTCAACTGCCTGAATCATAAGTGAGGTCTCATAGAAGCCGATGGAAAATGCGTTGCACTCACAAAAGTAAATATATGTGTAGTATCAGCACACAAGAATAATAGTGTATTGGTAGGGTCATTTTTACAACCCAAAATGAGAATATAAACATATAACTAAGTTATAGTACAACTAATTAATCCATGCTTCATAAACATACACTTATCATAACAAACAACAGTGAACAACTAGAAATCAATCAGCAAGTCAACATATTATCACCAAGTCAAGTTTAGTCAAGTTAAGCCAAAAATAAGTCAAGACAATTTATAAGTATAAAAATATGTTTCCTTAATCTACTCATAGAATCATCAAACTCACCCGACTGTCGTATATACACGCTAAGAGATATACAACCACACTCTAGCCATGGCCTATAGGGGATAATTATCATCCATGTACTAATATCCTAGACATAAGTTTTTGTTAGCCTTGCTTGTCCCAAAAGCCCGTGAGAATGTTCTAAATACCAAATAATACGCTTTTAGAAAGTAAGGTAGGTCTAAATCATATAAAAAACATAATCATTTGCAAAGACCATACCCAACAACATACACTGACAAGCCATATCAAAAATTAGTTAACATGCACATATATCATGAATTGGATTAACTACAATACTATCACCTACCTCGAACCAAGCATGCACAACTCCTCTATGCTGGAGCTTAGCCCTTTCATGTAATAGTCGTGTGCTCATAGACTAGAACATGGGTATAAATACATAATTAAGGAAATGACCTAACATATCGAGATTTTTAACTCACATCCAACTCCTATGATCAAATTCATGATTATTTCCTTCCTGTTCTAGGGCTTTTCCACTTTAATTTATCTAAAACTGTCAATTTTATGGCTAAATTAGTGAAATAATAGAACTCAAGGGTAATTTACATGTTAATACTCAAAACCCATTAACTTATTCCTTATTATTCCTGCTTGCACCAAAAATTATCCAAAATCCTCCATAAAACCCTCCCCAAACTCTGTGAATTAATAATTCTAAGGCTTAGAAATTAAATATGAGTTAACGCAGATGAATTCCTTACCTTAACAAAGCCAAATGAAAAAATTATGATGGATTTTGTCATTTTTCCATAAGTACCTCCATATTTTGCTGAGTAGTATTCGACAATGGGTTTGAGTCGATGATTTTAAAACTTTCTTTTATCGATCTTCATTCGCGTATAAACTTCAGAACTATTTACCTAGTAAATTGGAGAGCCTCGAAGTCCTACGGTAGCATATAATTACATTAGGTACCATATGAATAGGATCAAGAAAACCCCTGTATAACTTCTTTGATTTCTCGACAAAGAGGCATTTTTGGGATCTGCGTGCTCCATGGTTAGAGCCTCTAAGGGATCCAAATGGGTTAGACTTGAATAGGTTGTAAAAAGACATACAACCTTGGCAGTAATGGCGTTCCACAGAATATATGACTCATGCTCCTTTAGGTTTGTTCTTCCTTCTCCGCTCTTTCTTTTTTAACATATGTGGCGGCGGGTTACCAGAGAAGGAGGGCAACTCCTTTCTCTTTTACCTTGCTCAATCTTTCTTTTATGATTGAAAGTATCAAGACACAAATATGCCCCCATGAGTTTTAGCAATATTGTTCATCAATTACATAATGAGTACTGTTTAACCCACTCCATCTCTCCCAAATAGTCGAATTTTTCCTCTACGGCGATAAGGGGCAATTCCCCAACTAATTACTCAATCCTTTTTACTCGATAGGGATTGCAATCTCGAGAGAGGGAGAAATAATTAAACTTCGACAATAGGTAGATGGGGTAGGAGTATCATCAATTAATCTTCAATCAAAAAAATAAGTAAATTCAGCTAAGCCTCTTATCCCACCAACTAAGAATCTTGTATAAAAAATATTTGTGTAAACACGATTATATGACCAATAATATATTCCATTTATAATTTTGTCCCACAGAATTCTCTTAGGACCCTTTTTAGTAAAAAACTTCATCCTGGTTATGGATAGATCACCCAGGTTCGGGTCCATAAGCAGTGACAATTGCCTTATGAAGACTCACTTCGCTACGGCTTCACTAGGTTCTCTTAACCAAGCCACTGCCTATGATTCACCAAATCATTCTTCCTACTCATCTAGAGGCCTATTTGTACCTAAATACAATCTCTTTCCTTATAAAAAAGCCCCTCGATCAATCCTCAATCGACAGTGTAACTCCATAATTCCCCACTGTTGTCTCTCGTAGAAGTCTGGGTCATGTCTCAGTCTCAGTGTGGTTGATCATCCTATCAGACCATCTATTGAAGAGGATTGAAATGTGTAAAAGACTCTACTGAGACAAAAATGGGTTGTCAAGAATGTAGAGGAGGCAGGATGGGCAGTTTGTCAGATCTAGTATGGATCGGCCCTGAGGAATTCCTACCAATAGACTTCCCTATACTCAAAATGAATTATTTAAGTGCTCTTCTTTGTCTCATTGTTTATCTCGTAATCATTTGATTTCGCCCCTAAGGCTAGCTCCTACTCCTCCATCTACTCCTAACGAGTCAAAGTAGATTGTCCCACATTAGCGCTTCCACACAATAATCCAACCAAAGGTAATCCCGTTACAGGAATAGCGTCAAGGATACCTATTACTAATTTCACCGCCCAATAACCAATTTGGTCCCGACGTAAGGAATAACCAATTATGCCAAAAAATATGGTTAATAAAGCCAGAACCACACCTGTAACCTAAGTCAATTCGTAAGGTTTTTTGAATTTGTCGGTGAGATACACATGAAATACATGCAGGATCATCTAAATAATAAAAACTAAGATGAATAAATGAATTCTTTTTGATTCTGTATCTGTGCGTGACTTAATAAGAGAGAAAGATTCAGTTTATAAGAAAAGATTAAAAGGAATGATTAAAACATTTCTCTTTTAAATTTTGAATAAATTTAGAATAAACCTCTGGTAAAATGCCCACTTGTAACCCAACAGATAAAGTACATTACATAGTCGAGGGATTGGTGACTTACCCACTCAGATACTTTAGCACTGGACATTCCCAAAATAGGGATTTTTTTCGATCCATTTCCTTCACCAATGCGAATCCCAATTAGATTTAGGCATGCTACACTTTTTGGTTATTAGGAAAACCTAAGTACACTCTTTTAGATTTAGGAAAAAACTCTCATAGATTAGGCGTATGTTGTATCCTTTCTATAATACCTATAGATGAAGTGCTTCATTTTAGATCAATTCTTTGTTGTATCTACTTTGATCCACCCTCTTGGTGTAAAATTGAGAATTGATTTTCATTTCCCTGAGATCATGGAGAAGACATATGCAGCCCAATGAATTTTCATTACTTATCTCTCAGATCAGAAGGGTATCAATGGTTATATTATCATACAGGATAGCTGAGATTTAAACTATGTCATTATGCGTGGAGCCTTTTAGAAAAGCCCTTGCTAATTCTAAAATGGGAAAAAAAAGAAGGGGAGAAGGATTCATCACCAATATTTGATTGGATATATAATATTCTTCATTCCTTCCCATGACAATAACTATAATGCAAAAGGGTAATGTCAACACATCCCCGTACATCTTTGGTGCAAGAGCGCTCGATCAATAAGTTATTACGCACTCTTTCAAGGGTGGCTACTTCTAGGAAAACCTCCTGAATGTCTCTGCACCCCTACCTCCTTTATCACTAAGCCATCATTTAGGGGCCTTAGCTGGTGATTTGGGATCACAGGCAAAATCCTGATGGAGCAATGTCGCATAGAGGTAGAAGACCCATGGGTTGTGAAAAGAACTGTCTTTTTTGAATACTTTCTCTAGTTTCATTAATAATGCAGGCCTTACAAAATCAGTCGGATTAGATAGATATCCCTTCAACATAGGTCATCGAAAAGATCTCGGAGACCCACCAAAGTACGAAAGCCAGGATCTTTCAGAAAATGAATTTTAATTACTTAAATATGTTCATATTGCCTGAAAATCCAAGGGGTCAAAAGGTCAAGTTTTACTTCAATTACTTGAAATGCGCTTAGATAACATCCTTGTTTTTATTGGAAATGGCTTTAACTATTCCCGCAGTCCGTCAATTAGTTAACCATCAACATATTTTAGTTAATGGTGGTATAGTAGATATACCAAGTTATTGCTACAAACCACGTTTCCTAGATTGGGTAAAAATGTAAACCTATAGCTGCAGAAGTAGGAATAATGGCATTAAAAATAATGTTATTTCCATAAAGTAGAGACCCTAATCCCATACCTAGAGCTAACATCATATAACCCAATTGAGATATTGTAGAATAGGCTAAACCTCTCCTAATGTCTTTTTGAACAAGAGATAACGTAGCTCCTAATAATACTATTATTATTCCTATAATCGAGATCCAACACATTATGTAATGTATAACTCTTAAAAGAGGAAGAAGTCAATCTACAAGAAAAATTCCAGCCTCTACCATAGTAGCAGCATGTATAAGAGCTGAAATAGGAGTAGGCCCCTTATGGCATCAAGTAACCATAGATGAAGGGAGAATTGGGCGGATTTAGCAACTGCACTGACAAATAATAGAATAGCGCATAAAGTAACAAATAAAAAATTAACCTCATTATCATAAATCAAGTTATTGAATATTTCGAATAAATCTCTAAATTTGAAACTCCCCATCTTTCAATAAAAATCTAAAATTCCTAATAATAAACCAAAATCCCTATGCAAGAAGAAAAAATACCTTAATGGACAGATACAATAACGAAGGGTAGTCGCTTGCTTATTTGGTGTGTTTGGAACCGGATTGTTTAAAGCTACCTTTTCGTAAAGAAAAAAGTTTCATTGCAGAAGAAGGTATCAAATATATAGGGGGAACACGCATCTCTTCTTATCTCTTCTTGTATTTAGCTTATGTTTTCATCTTTTTATTAGTTTATTATTGCAATTGTCGGAAAGACTAGGCCTACTAACGGCACAAAATAAATGGAAGGTTCAAATTGTTCATAGAAGGGGTACCTCGATTTACTATATTGTATTTGTTATTATGTTATTATATAAATAAAGATATATTATAATAATTATAATTAAATTAAGAATTTGAATTTTAGTTAGATAATATTTATATATGGTTTTAGATCTATTTATATGAAGTATGAAAAAAGGGACTGTTTGGTCCTTGAAGAGTTCTTTCAAAACAAGAAATTGATTGAATTGTTTTAATAATATAATTCATGGTTCATATGCTTAGTCTGAAGGAATAATCCAATGGAGTTCATGTCATCCAGGGATAACGAGTCGGTTGGCTCTTAGAGTATGGCCTCTCTAGGTTAGCAATAAGAGTACACCGGCCCGTATAGTAGTAGGTGAACTAAGGATTTCGTGTGGTAACATGCAGAGAATTGAAAATCCTCATGTTAACAAATAGTTCCAATTGGGAAGACCATAGGACTCTAAATTCTCCTATTAACGGGAACTAAAAATTCTCATGTTCGAGGTTCCAATTGGGATTAATAGAGCAATGAATTATAAATTGGTGTTCGTAGATCCTATATCTATCTATATGAAGAAGAAATCATGTAACAAAGGAGATTATTATTTTTACAAATAGTACTTTGAGATTGGAACAATCATGAAGAGATTAACGATATTGCTTGAGAAAATAATTGATTCAAGGTTTTGGTTTTATCTCTGTATGTATGAAATTCTATCTAAGAAATAACAACTGGGTCTGGGATTCTAACAACCTTTCTAGTTATTTCATTTTCTGTTTCTATTTAATAGGATCCTGAGGAAAAAGAGTTTGTTTCCACTGAGATAAAATAATATGTTGATGTCTCTAGTAAACAAAAGTCATCGTTTAATAGCTATTTAAAGAATTACCAACTTGACCCTTAGCCTGAGTATCATATTTGGTTATTTACTAAAATATCTTTTTGGAGCGGAAGGATGGATTGTTAGTATGGATGATTTAGAAGATATAATCGGAGGACATGTATGGTTAGGTTACATTTGTATACTTGGTGAAATCTGGCATATCTTAACCAAACCCTTCGCATGGGCTCGATGTGCACTTGTATGGTCTATTACCAGTCAATCAAGTAGTACATGAATCGTATCTTATCTTATAGCCTGGCACGGTAGATCGCCTTTGAAATGTTTATTGTAGATAGAAAAAAGTATTAAATAGATAAGGAATAGATAAGTGAGTGAGTCCTCACCTGAGCGATTTCGATCACCTAGCGGACCTTTTATTTGTCCCTAAATTGTCATTTTCTTTCCCCAAAATAAGTTTTAAAAAAATACACTACTTTGAAAAAATATTTTAATAAATCTGTGGTTTTCACCGTTATAGTGGTATCTGACTGCTATAGTGGTACCGACCCCTATAGCGGTCATTGACCACCTTTGACTGCTGCTATAGCGGTGTGCCAACTTCTATAGTGGTGCCAATGGGACAAATATTTGTCTTCATCCAAAAATCCAACCTTTTCCAATACACCTTAAATTTAGGACATTTTGAGCAATAACCTTGCACTAAGATCACTTTCGAGAAATCTACCCCTTAAATTTCTAATGATTGAGAAAATTGTTGCATGAATTTCTTGTGTAATATGAGGACAAGGAAGTAGTATGTATCCCTTTTTCTTAGTCATGACCTTATTATTTATTTTTTGGTTTAGTGCTTGTTTTATTTCTTTCGATTTAGTAATTTAAACTTAAAACAATGAGCTCAAGCAACTGAACAAAGATACAATAGGTAGCGATGGAATTAGAATTTATAGTGAGCAGTTCAAAATACAATAATTAAACACATACATTTATTATGTATACATAAAAAATATTTTACCTTATATAAGATCTATTTTTTTGCTGAAAGGGCAAGTTTGACCGTCTCTTTGGCCTAACCAATAATTGTGGAAACATATATTAATTTCAAGTATGACGAGATTTATCAGCTTCATGCATACACAAAATGTATTGTATGTGATAGGCAGAACGTGTAGGTGTAGAGTCTAATTTAAAAAAGAAAATGCATGACTATATATACTGAAGTATCTGCCTCAGAGAAGTAATAAAAAAACATAGAGTAGTATTTTTTTTAATCTAACTATCATTCTATAATCTTCTTCATGGTATCAAAGCGCTTTGGCTAATTCTAAGCTAGCAAGGTTATTCTGTATCCTAAATCAGGTTCCCCTTTTATTAGTGACCAGTTCATTTTACTCCAATTTCTCTCTCTCTCTCTCTCTTTCTCTCTCTCTCTCTCAAGTCATAGTTGTGTATGTTACATAAAACTAAAGTCTCCAAACTATCTTGTTTAATCGAAGAACCCAAATACGTCAATTGATGTAGACTATTGAATAGGAGAAATTTCAGATGTAGTGTTAGGTATGAAAAAAATATATTATTCTTTGGGAATATTAAGAAGAAACAATAAAAAAGTGGTCTAATGATACTTAGGACCTCAACTTAAAGCCCTAGCCGATATACAAAATAGATTGCTTGACATAAATTTCAAGCTTAGTCTAAAAGTACTGAATTCTATTGAATTATACATCTGGACCGAATGAAATTCAAATGTATCACATGCGTTTGGTGATTTATTTATTTTTCTTAGTTTTTCATTTGTTATTTGTTACTCATACTAAAATGTAACTAAACTAGATTATATATGTCACATCCCAAATTGGACGAGAGTTGTACCTACCATATTCTCTAGTGGGAGAACCAATTACCTCGGAAGATTTAACCAATACTTTAAGAAATGAAGGAAACTAATGCCATTAATAATTTGAGAAGAGATTCAATCTCTTAAACAAACTCGAATAATTTGGAACATTAATAATATCCATAATCCAAAACTACTAAAGATTGTCAAGAAGGGGGCGCGCGCAACCCCAAAACTAAGTGGAAATCATAAGTCCAGAACAAAGGACTATATCATCAAGAAGGATCTAAGGTTGCACAAAAGAAGCTACTCACTGTTGACTCTGAATACGCTAGAGTCACAAGTGACATCATGAGGGATCCATTGAAATATATGTTGTACTCAACAAAAATAATTGCAAATGCAGTATCAGAACATAAGAAAGCAACGGTGTATTAGTAGTTTCCAACCCAAGATGAAAAATATGAACATTTAACCATAACATAGTACAATAAGTTAATACATGCTCACCTCCACTACACCATAATGTAATACGTAAGACTTAGAGAACTTTCAGTAATCTCAGCAACAAGTCAAAAGAGGTCAACAGATATGGAATCAAGTCAAGTCAATCATCGAAGTAAAACACAATATATATTCCCCCGTTTCACTCATATAACTGTCAAAATTACATGTACCTTGTCCATACATGCTAAGGGTTTTACATCACCCACAAGTCATGAGCAGCAGTGAATAAATCTTGTCTATGTACTAACTCCTAGACACAAGGGCCTGCCAACCTTATTCTTCCAATATCACTTTAGCATATCCAAATACTGGAACATTTATATATATATATATATATATATATATATATATATATATATATATATATAAAGAGATCATGAAACACAATGAAAACAACCAACACTTTGTAATATTCACAATTTTTACATATAAGTTTAGTGAAAATATAATCCTATCTACAAAAATTCATCGACAACCAATACTAAAAAATAGTTGACTTGCACATATAACACATGTTGGATTAAACTATGTAACCATCACGTACCTCAATCCATGTTTAGACAACTCAACTAAGGACCTTTTGTACAATTTCTGCTTCCTTGTGGTCGAGGTATAGACACAAAAAAATACTCAATACAATGACCTACCCCTTTGGGGGTTACATATCATTCCTAACCCCTAAGGCCAAGTCCATGACATTCCCTCCTTGATCTAGGACTTTTTGACCCTAAGTCACCTAAAACTACCACATGGATAATTTAGTGAATTAACAACATGCAATACTAATTCAATGATCATTAACCAAACCTAATGATTTTATATCTAAATTACTCCCTTGCACCAAAAAATCCACTAAAACCAACCCCTAACACTCCCCAAACAAGTAAATTGGTAATCTAGCCTTACAATTACTAGTTAACCGAGATGAATTTCTTACCTTAAAGGAGAAGGATGATGAAAAACTGATGATTTTAGCCCAAATCACATTGTTGGAACTCCAAAATGCTTTTTAAAAAATAAATCTTTTTTTGGGAGGGGAAGGGAGGGTTTAGGGATAAAATAATAATTCACATTGCTATAGCGGCATTGCTATATCGACCCTTAACCATGTTGATCGATTTTCATAGCAGAAATGTATTGCATTTGGGCATGTCACTATAGCGACATGCACATTGCTATTGCGGCATGGATGAGGAAGAAACTCTATGTTTCTCCAAGACTCACTAATTCACAACACACCTTAAATCTAATACATCATGAACATTCCCTTTTATATCAAGATCAATTTCAGAAGTGTACTTACTTGAATTTAATTGTTAAAAGTCCTATGAGGTCCTTATCGTCTTAACTAACTTGAAACCAAAACAAGCACTAACACATTTGCCTCATCTATTCTCGGATCGCCCTAGACCACACCTCGCTCAAATTTCATCTTAGACTAGCCTAACCTTACAATTATAACTATAAATCTAGGGAGAATCCTAGAATAAATTTTTAAGCAGGAGACTTACACATAACAATGGAAAGAGTCATTATAAATGATACTAATTAACCCATCATTCATAAAAAAAATGATCAAACAAGAAAGAAAATAGGTTGAAAAAGGGAAAGAAGAGAGTACTTGTATCCTTAAACAAGTGAGGGTACTTTTTCTGCATGTGCTTCTCACTTTCCCAAGTGACTTTTTCAATCGGATGATGCTTCCACTAATCTAAAATCACCATCATTCATCCTTATTTAATAGGACATAATCTCATATAATAATTAAAATTCCATTCCCATGGTACCTCTTGAGCATGGACACATGAAACAGTGAATGAACTTCTAACAACCTTGTCAACAATGTTAGTTTCCATGCAACCAACCCACCTCCTCAAGAATATCAAAGGGACCAATATATTGAGGTTTGAGCTTGCCCTTCTTAAAGAACCTCATAACTCTCTTCATATGAGACACCTTGAGAAACACCTTTTTACTAACCTTAAAAGTCATGTCTCGTACCTTATAATTTGTATACTCTTTTTGTCTACTTTGAATAACCAACAACATGATTGGAATAAACCTTACCTTTTCTTAATCCTCCCTACTAAATCAGTGTCTAAAGATTTAACATCTCCAATCTCAAACTACCCAATAAATGTCCAGTCTCAAACCACCCAATAAATGACCTACGCTTTCTTTCATAGGGTGTCTCAAATGGTGTCCTATTAATAGTAAGGTGATAATTGTTATTGTATCTTAACCTATGTAATAGTTGAATCTAACCCCTGTGACCACCAAATTATATCACACAAGCTCAAAACATATCTTTTAGCACCTAAATTGTCCTTTTCAATTGCCCGTCGATCTAAGGGTGAAAAGTTATGCTAAAGATGATCCTAGTGCCCAACTTCTCATGTAGCCTATCCTAAAATTTAAAGTATATTTTGCATCCCTATTAGAAATAATGGTAAGGGGCACACCATGAAGCCTCACTATCTTTTTGATATAGATTTTAGCTAGTTTCTTGGAGCTATAGTCTACCCAAAGTGGCAAGAAGTAAGTTGATTTCGTCAATCGATCCACGATAACCCAAATGGATTCGTATTTCCCTAAGTTCTTAGGGAGACCCACCATAAAGTCTATAGCAATATTCTCAAATTTTCAAAAAGTAACTGGCATTCTCTAAAGCAATTATGTGGGCCTTTGATGTTCGTGCTTCACTTGCTAATAATTGAGACACTTGAACTCATGCTCCAAGATGTCTCTCTTTATCCCAAGACACCAATAAAGTTTCCTTAAGTCATGGTACATTTTGGTTGCACCTAAATAAATAGAATAACATGAACCATGGGATTCATAAAGTACACCATAAATCATATCTCCAGCCCAAGGAAGACATATCCTTCCCTTAAACCACAATGCCCCAACCGCGTCAAGAGTGGAATCCGCCACCCTCTATGCACCACCTTATTTTGAAGTGCTTTTAAATTCTTATCTTTAAACTACTGAGCCTTAATTTGATATAGAAATATTAACATTACATCAACTCTAGCCAACACCCCAACCCTATCTAAGACACCAAATTCCATCCATTATAATGCTAGAGTTTGATATGCTCAATCCAAAGGTTGCTTGGACACCCTCAAAAAAGACAAACAACCAATACTTACAATATTTTAGCTTAATGTGCCTACCACCGTATTGGCCTTTCCCGGATAATACTGAATAGTTATGTCATAATCCTTTAGTAATTCCATCCATATCTGTTGCCTTAGATTCAAACCACTTTTAATACACACATGTTGCAAGCTAAGGTGATCTGTGAAAACCTCACACTTGATACCATAAAGATAGTGCCTCCAAATCTTTTGTGCAAACAACAACACTACTAGCCCCAAATCATGCGTTGGTAGTTCTTTTCATGGGATTTAATTGCCTCAAAGCATATGCAATAACATGATTATCTTATATCAACACTACACCCATATCCAAAAGTGAAGCATCACAATACACTATAAAATCCTTACCTTCAACTAGTAGAGAAAGTATAGGAGTCGTGGTCAATAATGCCTTGAGCCTTTGAAAGCTCTCCTCACAATCGTCCGACCAAACAAAGGGTACTTCCTTCTAAGTTAGCCTTGTCAAGTATGTTGCTATGGATGTAAAGTTATTGGCAGACCTATGGTAGTAGCCGAGAAGACCCACAAAATTCCTTACTTCAGTCACTCATCTAGGCCACCCCAACTCTTAATTACCTCAATCTTTTATAGATCCATCATCGTACCCTTTTCCATAATGACATGCCCAAAAACCCAGCTGAAGAAAACCAGAACTCAAACTTTAAAAACTTAGTGTTTAACTGCTTCTCTTTTAGAATCCCCAACCCAATGCGAAGATAACCTGCATGTTCCTCCTTCCTCTTGGAGTAAACTAAAATGTCATCAATAAATACAATAACAAAATAATTCAAAAATGACTTAGATATACCATTTATCAAGCTTGTAAGAGTTATCGGCGCATCGGCCAATCCATAGAACATCATAGAAACACATAATGGCCAAACCAGGTTCTAAATGTTGTCTTTGGTATATCTTCCAACCTAATTTTTAGGTGGTGATAACCTAATCGTAAATCAATTTTGATAAAATTGTCATGTCCTATAACTAGTGAAACAAATCATCTGCGAAAGGCAAAGGATATTTATTCTTGGTTGTGACATTATTTAACTGTCTATAATTAATAAACATCCTCATACTACCATCTATCTTCTTAACAAACAAAATCGGTGCACCCCAAGGTGAATTATTTGGATGATACCTAAAAATATCTAGAATAAAAGTCTACCAAGTCTGAATACCCACAGATAATAAAGGACAAGAATAATAAAAATAGGTTACTATCATTGACTTACCCACTAGAGTAGACACATAATAGGACAATCAAGTACCTCACAGTCTAATTTTAGACCCATAGCAAACTTGACAGATAATATAAATAGGTAGAACCCAAATCAAATAAAATAGAATACATCCACTTACAAACTAAATAGTACCTATGATAGCTGCATTAGAAGCCTCGGTATTGGTCTTTTCTGAGAAGGCATAAAAGTTAGCTAGGTCATCAATCTGAGTTAACTCCATACCTGGACGCTCTCCCCTTATTGCACTAAAAATTCCTCGATCGCCCTGACCACCTTACTGATTCCCCATCCACTCAATAGACAACCCTGTTGTTACCTCTTCATTCTCTACTAGTAAAAACTATGGCCCGAGTCTATTACTATGTCTGATTGCCTGCCTGCCTCAATGGTCACTCTCTCATAAAATATCCAACAACACCATAATAATCACGTCTTCGATCGAGAGAAGGTCAACTAGTACAAGAGTAAGAAGCCTCTTGGCTACTCAAAACCTATGACTAAGAAGAGGCCTTAGCTGGACCCACGGTAGAAGCTTAAAATGTTGATTGAATAGGGTGAGCTACCTAGGCCTGCTGATTGGGGCCCCTAGAGTAAAATCCACTAAAATTCCCAATATTACAGGATTTCTTAGATGATATTTAATCCTGACCCTCTTGCATGACCCCTTCCAACTTCTATACATAATTTGAAACTTATTGAAACTTTTTTCTACCAAAGTCATATGAATAGACAAAACCTAAAGATAATAATTCAAACCTTGGATGAAAGTCAAACCCTCTACTCTTCGATAATTAACAGATGAGTAGCCTAGTGAGATATGGCATGAAACTTATCCTCATAGGCAGCAACTGATAACCACCCTATTCTAAAGTTAAAACACATATTTTTTAAGATTATAGAGGGCCAGAGGCACATACTTATATAAGAACAAAGCATAAAGCTAATCCCAATCAATGGAGGTAAGGCTGATGATTGACATTCAACATACGCTCTCTACCATTTCTTAGCATCCTTCTCCAATGAAAAGGTCATAAACTTAATCATATGCTGCTACATAATGCCTATCTTATGTAACTACTTGTAAAAATCAATAATGAACTCAAAAACGTCCTCAGACTCAGTACCCTGGAATGATGGAGGTTTTATTTTCAAAAACTTGGTCAGATCTCATGCTTAGAATCAGTCATCACAAAACGTAAAATAGAATGAGAAAAGTCATCCTTCCTTGAAGCCTCATCCATTCTAGTAGCCATAACGATGGTTGGATAAGTACCTGGAGCCTGAAAAACCAAAATAGTAGGAGTGGATCTAGTGCCATCCAAGCTACTCAAAAAGCTACTACCTACTAAATTACCTCTGCAGATATAATGGTAAGACTACACCTCCTGGCGATGCCACCACCTCCTTCTTCATTACCTGCTTCTCTACAATGTTCCATTCTTGTAAATGATCCTTAGGTAGGGGGAAGGGGTGATACTAAATATTCACAAGCCTTTCCAACAGCTGCTTGATCTCTACCCTTGGTAGGTGTTGCTCTTTCCCTTCCTCGTCCCCTTATCGTCATGGCTGGCTTTGTAGCTGAAGCTGTCGATACGGGGGCTAATACTCAAGTTTCCATTGACCTAGCAGTCATTATTTAAAAATAAAAGTGTGAAGATGATTAAATAAAAATTAGGATCGCTATATACCAATTAGAATGAAGTTACAACATGAAAAAACAAGAAAAATGGTTTTTCAAAAGTCCTATAGCCTTTCGAAGAAAAGTATAGACGTCTCTATACCATTCTGCGAGACTCAAATACACCTATTTTGATACAACAAGATCGATAAAACTAGGCTATGATACTAACTTTGTCATGACCCAAACTGAAAGTGAGTGGCATCCACCCCATTCTTCAATGGGAGAATCAATTAACCTAGAAGAATTAACGAACACTTTAAGAAATTAAGGAAACTAACAAATTAATAATGTAATAAGAGATTCAATATCTAAAACAAACCAGAATAAATGTAGAACATTAACAATATCCATCCCTAGGAACCAAAAGTCGATGTACCAAAACTACTAAAGATTGTCAAGAAGTGGGTGCCACCCCAAAAACTAAAAGGAAAGAACGATTCCAGAACAAAGGACTATATCAATTAGAAGGATCCATCATATCCAAAAAATACTGCTTACCTTTGGATCTGAATCACACTCTAGAATTATAAGTGAGGTCACACAAGAGCTAATAGAATATGCATTTCACTCAACCAAAAATAGGAACAGGTGCAGTATAAATACATGAGAAAAATATGGTGTGCTGTTAGGGTCATTTGGCCAACCCATGATGAGTTATGAACACTTAAACATAACATAATACAACAAGCTAATACAAGCTCACCTCTAATACATCCTAATGCAATAAGTAACACTTAGAACACTTTCAGTAATCTTAGCAACAAGTCAAAAGTGGTCAACAGATATGTACTCAAGTCAATCATCAAAGTACAATAATAGCATATATTCCCTACTTCACTCATGGAATCATCAAACTCACATGTACCTTGTACATACATTTACAGGGTCTTACAATCGCCCATTAGTCATGACCTATAGGGGACAAATCCTGTCCATGTACTAACTCTCAAACATAAGTGCCTACCAACCTTATTCCATCGAAATCCCGTAAGAATATTCAAATACCAAAATATTTCACAATCAACAATGCTTTATGTGTGTGTGTGTATGTATGTGTGGGTGTTTATATGTATATATACATATAAGAAATCATAAAACACAATGACAACAACCAACACATGTAATACTCACAAGCTTTGCATAAAAGTTCAGTCAAATGTAATCAAACCTAACAACATGCATCAACAAGTGATACACAGAAATAGTTTACACGCACATATAACACAAGTTAGATTAAACTACATAATCACCACCTACCTCAATCTAAGCTTGCACAATTTTATTAAGCCTAGGTCTTGTCTTTTTGGGCAATATCTGCTTGCTTTAGGTCTAGAGATAGACACAAAGCACATAATCAATGCAATGTCCCACCCTGTGGAGATTATAACAAATCCCCGAACCCTAAAGGCCAAGTTCATGATATTCCCTCCCTGTTCTAGGGATTTTCTATCATAATTCACCTAAAACTATAAATTTCATGGATAATTTAGTGAATTAACAACATGCAAGAATATTTTAATAATCATTAATCAAAATCAATTAATTTTATACCTAAATTATTCTCTTGCACCAAAAACTAGCTAAAATCATCTTTTAACCCTTACCAAATTGCGTAAAGTAGTAATTTTAAGACTAGCTTATCAAATAATAGTTAACGGGGATGAATGTCTTACCTTAATGGAGAAAAATGATGAAAATTGATGATTTTTGTCCAAACTGCCAGTGTTGAAGCCTCAAAATGCTTTTTAGATTTTTGGGGGGTTTTGATATAAAACAACAATTTACATCGCTATAGCGACATATGTTTCTATAGAGGCATCGGTATAGAGATATAGTCGCTACAACGACCCTTGATAGCATTGATCGGTCGCTATAGCGGGAATATTTCTTCTTTTAGGCATGAGCTAGAGCGATATAGAAAAGGCAGAAACTCTATTTTTTTCAAAACTCTCATTTTATACAACAAACTTAAATTTAAGACATAAAGAACAACCTCCTTTATGTCAAGATCAATTCTGGGAGTTTCACTTACCTTAATTCTATTTTGAAAAGTCCTATGGGTTCCTAATCATCTTAGCTAACTCGAATTCAAGACAGGCACTGCCACATTTTCCCCATATAGTCCCATATTGCACTAGACCAAACCTCACTCAAATTACTTACGAGACTAGCCTATCCTCAAAATTATAACTTTAAACTAGGGGAGAATTCTACCTCGAATTTCTAAACAAGGGACTTACACGTAACGATGGAAGGGGTCATTGCATATATATATACACACACACACACACACACACACACACACACACATATATATATATATATAGTTTTGGTTCATTTCAAATCTAACACATATTCAAATAAGGAAAAATTACTTATTTGAGTACATTTTAAAAAATATTTACTTCTTTTAAATAGATTTTTTATTTATTACCTGGATATACCATATTTAAAAAATATTTACCATCTATAATAATTTTAGTATGTATTAAAAGTGAATTATGCAATATAAATGTAGTAGAAGTGTATTAAAATGTATTATACTTGTTTTAGTAAAAAAAAATAAATTATGCATGCAATATAGATGTATTACACTATATACTAAAAGTGTATTATGCAGACAATATATATATATATGTGTGTGTGTGTGTGTGTGTATTGTAATTATTTAAATGCATTATGATTGTTTTGGTAAAATCTCTATACTATATATTAAAAGTGAATTATGCATGTATTAAAATTATATAGCTATAAGTAGATATATTTTGTTAAGTTTCCTTTAAATAATTATAATAAAAAGATGGTCCATCTAGTTCTCCCTAACCCATTTAAGTTTAAACCCTTAAGGTTAAAAAAAGTTTCCTGAAGGTAAAATAAAATTGAATAAAAGAAGACATATAGAAAAAAGGTTAAACCTTGGAAAATTTGTCCAATTAATTATCTTTATCAAGAATCACAGTAAACCTTGGATAATTATTTATTCTATATTCTTCTAAGTAGAATCAAAGCACTTGGGTCCATTCTAAGCTAGAGAGGGTATTCTGTATCCTAAATCATGTTCCCTTTTTATTAGTGACTTGTTCATTTTCCTCCAATTTCTCTCTCTCCGTCTATTTATCTATCTATCTATCTATCAAGTCATAGTTATAATTGTTCCATAAAATTAAAGTCTTCAAACTACCATAAAATTAAAGTCTTCAAACTATCTTGTTTAAACAGAGAACCCAAATACGTCAGTTGATGCAGACTATTGAATAGGAGGCACTACAGATGTTGTGTTAGGTATGAAAAAAATATTATTCTTTGAAAAATGCTGAGAAGAAACAATATAAAAGTGGTCAAATG
The DNA here is from genome assembly GCF_002878395.1 of Capsicum annuum. Lineage (NCBI taxonomy): Eukaryota > Viridiplantae > Streptophyta > Magnoliopsida > Solanales > Solanaceae > Capsicum > Capsicum annuum. Next base: position 161,771,485 of record NC_061120.1, on the reverse strand, counting down.
ATACTCAGGACCTCAGAAATCAATCAACCGGAGGACCCAACAGTGGAATCAAAACATGAATGGCAAACGGTGACCTTTAAGAGGAAGAAAGGCACCAAACCATAAAAGGCAAGTCACCACACATGCCAAGGGATGCTAGGTAAGTTCTCTACCCCAACCTATACTGAAAACCAACTCTAAAATCCGGCTAAACCACCAGAGATGGTGAGCGACGGTAAAAGGAAGGCGCCTATGGTAGCTAACCCTAAGGACTTGTAAAGGCCCAAACCAATCAATGATAAGGGCCTAAATAGATTGGCTTCAAATAGCCGCCTCAATCGGGCCTTATTCATTGGGCCTCTGTCTGAAGGGAGAGTAACAAGCCTAATAAATTAGGCCCTAAAGGGAATGCTAAGGAGTCGAGTTCAAAGCCAAATCCAAAATTCCCGAGTTATTACAAACCTTTGACTAATAGGGAAATCCCATAAAGTCAAACGATTAATGAGAACACCCTACCCAAGGAAACTGTCTTGTCTTCTGAAAAGAAAGACAGTAAGCCTCAGAATTTGAACCAAAAAAATCATCCCAGCAATTCTCTGATGGGCCCTTCCCCAAATAGCACAATTTTCTTGCCCAGTCAACTTACTAACACTGATATGATTAACAGGGAAGAACCCACATGGGAATTAACCAACCCCTTCAATCCCCAAGTTCTAAGGAAAATAATAACACTAGTATAACTCCTATCTCCGACGCCAAACTTTCTACGAAAAAGGATAGTGAATATGGAAAACAATCACAACCCCCTAGACATGAATACCACAATCTTCTCCACGGCACCTCTACCGGAGGATCACCACCCAACATCCTTGCTGGAGATGGGACTCTTAGAACTAACAATTACCCTCAACTTAGTTTGGAAAAGGAGACCATTCAGAGTCATCATTCAAAACCCACAATTCCTTGCTCAAATAATCATGAAGGGAATGACCCAGGGACTTTAAAACTTTGGCCATAATATTTGGATGACAACAATGCTCAAACTGATAAACTAAACAACAATGGGATCTCTAACCCTACAGATTCTGATTCAGAAATGGCACAAAAAACCTATCCATGCCATTCTTTCCACCAAAGATAATAGAACTGATGGAGAAGGGTCCTCCGTTTGTACTAGTCTCTAGGGAAGACCCAACTCCCTTAATGACACCATCAGCACTAGACAGTCTACTACAGCCAACTCAACCTGTAGTGGTACCACTATCCCTAACAAACCAACTTTAAACAACTTTACCTGTGGAATTTCTAGAGAGAAAAGTGACTCTAGAGATGCTAAGAAATGGAAACCAAGAACTTTAAAATGTGCTAGCATCCCTAAGAGCCCCAAAAATAGAGGCAATAACACTATAAAAGCCTATTCATCTCATATTCGAGGATGTGGTAAGCGAGATAGTCATCATCCTTATACCATAGGACCTCAATCTCCTAGACTTGGAAATAGTACCACCAAGTCGAGCTATAAGCACCTTCTACAAAACCAAGATATCACCCCCTCTCTAGGAAGAGGAAAAGGTCATAAGACCTGGATATTCGTGCCCCACTGGGGAAGGGTAAAGAGATTATGTAGGAATGCCTAAACATACCAATCCCTCTAATACCAATAATGAACTACATCATATGGAACACTAGAAGGGTCAATAGTGCTGACTTCAAATGGAACTGTAAGGATATGATTAGTATGCACAAACCTACTATCCTAGCTCTACTTGAAACTAGGATGAGTGACCACAACAACTTAGCTGAAGAGCTAGGGCTCTCTAAAAAGATCCAATATCCTGCAGTTAGAAGATCTGGTAGATTTTTTGTCATGTGGAATGAAGATAATATCACTATTAATGACATCAGTATTACTTCTTAAGGCATCCATATTGTTGCCTGGGTAAATAACCCTCTCTCCTACTTCTTCTTCAGTGTTATTTATGCTAGCAATTGCTTTGAAACTACAAAGGAATTATGGGACCAGCTTATTAATTTTTCTAACACCATCAAACCCTACCCCAATACTGCTTGCCTTGTAGGAGAGGACTTCAATAAAGTCCTAAGAGCCTCTGACAAATTTGGAGGAAGACCTATAAGACACAATAGAACCACTCTTTTCTGGAATTGCATTAATCAAAGTGGCCTCATAGACCTAGGATAGAAAAGGAGCAAGTTCACATGGTCCAACAAAAAATATAAACATAGGAATTCCCTAATCCTTGAGATGTTAGATAGATGCTTAGCAAATAATGCTTGGATTAAGCTGTTCCCTGAGTCTAGAGTAACTCATCTACCCAAAACTCATTCAGATCACTCTTTCTTAATAATCCACCTGCATAGGGACCACCTGGTGAATACTAAGCCCTTTAGGATAAAAACAATGTGGTGCTCCCACCCTACCTTCCCTGACCTTGTCAAGAACTCTTTTGACTCCAATTTACCTCATACTCAATCTTTAAACTAATTCCAATCCAAATTTACCACCTGGAATAGGGAAACTTTTGGGAATATTTTCCAAAAAAAAATAAAGTACTCCTTGCTAGACTGGATGGCATCCAAAAGGCCAAAGCATATCCTTACAGCAACTATCTTCAGGATCTTGAAAAACACCTGACCATGGAATATGGGGATATTCTAAAGCATGAGAAGGAGTTCTGGAGGCTCAAATACAGAACAAACTAGCTCACTGAGAGAGACTACAATACTAACTTTTTTCACATCTCTACCTTGAATAGAAGAAGGAAGAACATGATCAATTCTCTCAAAGATGACTTGGGTAATTGGGTCTTCACTCAAGAAGAGATTTAGGACCTTATTTCTGAATTCTACTCTAGCCTGCACTCCACTAAACACTCTTCTTCCCACGTCACTTACCAGCTAAATCCTTTTTCCAAGGAATCCATCACAAATGATGATCACACAATTTTGGAATCAATTGCACAGCTGTCTGAGATCAAATAAGTTGTCTTCTCCTTCAAACCCACCAAGGCCCCTAGGCCTGGTGGCTTTCACCCTCTTATTTACCAAAAATATTGGGATACTATAGGCCCTTCCATTGTCCATTTCTGCCAAAAACTTTTGTTAATTCTCAAATGGAAGAGGAGGTAAATATAACCTATTTATACCTCATTCCCAAATGCTCTAATGCTACCAACCTTAGGAACTTCAGACCTATTGGGTTGTCTGATACTCAGTATAAAATCATCACTAAGATTTTGGTAAATAGACTCAAGCCCCTCCTTCAGGATATTATCAGCCCTAGACAATCAATCTTCATGGCTAACAGAAGAGCTACTGATAATGTTATCATAGTTTAAGAATACATCATCCACTTTTCAAATATAAAAGGGAAAAAAGCTAACATAATCCTCAAAATTGACCTTGATAAAGCTTTTGACAGGTTAGAATGGTCTTTATTAGGCAAGCCCTCCACTTCTTCAACTTTCCTGATAAAATAATCAAGCTTATCATGTCTTGTATTACTACTTTTTCCATATCCATTCTGGTAAATGGAGTGAAGACCTGTTATTTTAAACCTTCTAGAGGCATTAGACAAGGGGACCCCATATCCCCTTACCTCTTCATCATATGCATGGAACTCTTATCCAAAAGAATTGACCATGAGGTAGATATCTTGACGTGGAACCCCATTTTCATTACCACCAAAGCACCAAAATTCTCCCATCTATTTTTTGCTGATGACCTAACCCTATTTGCTGGAGCTGATGCCCAGAATTGCCAAACTATTATGAATACTCTCAATTACTTCAGCCATTACTCTGGCCAGAAGGTCAACACTAGCAAGTCTAACGTCTTTTTCTCCGAAAATTGTCCCATTGAGCAAAGGAATCTTTGAACCAACATGCTGAACATAAAGCCAAAGGAGGACTTTGGCAGATACTTAGGGTTTCCAATATTCCACCAAAAACCCAATTCTAGAGATTTCCAATTTATATTGGATAACCTCAACACTAAGCTTGTTGGTTGGAAATCAAGGTTCCTTAATATGGCAGGTAGACCCATTCTTGCCAAATCTTCTTTGAACAGTATCCTCAATTACCTTATGTAATACATTTGCATTCCCAAAAAATTCTAGAAACATATTGACAAAATCTAGAGGGATTTCATACAGAGGTCTTACCAGGAAAAAAGGAAAATTCACCTGGTAGCCTCGAAAATTGTCACCCTTCCTAAAAAGGATGGGGGACTGGGGGTCCACCAAGCTACCATTAAAACTGACTCAATGCTCATGAGTCGTGCCTAGAGATTCATCCATAACCCATCCAACCTTTGGGTAAGAACTCTGAGTGCTAAATATAATAAGAGAGGGATGGAAAGGAACCAATCAGCCTCCAGAACCTGGAAGGCTATTATCAAAGGGTGGAAGCTTTGCAAGGACTCCACTACTTGGATAGTCAAGAAGGGGGATCATGTAAACCTCTGGTTGGACAGATGGATCCCTAATAACCCACCCTGTAGAAACATTCTATATGAACCTCTCAATCGACAAAAAGATCAGCTTCTACTGTCTGAGGTCTGGTAAAATAACTTCTGGAATTTGGGGAAGTTGTCCATGGACATCCCTACTAAACTCAAAATTCACATCTCTAATTCTTTTTTTCCCAATCATGGAATCCATCAGGACACCCCTATTTGGAACCTTAAGGGCAATGGTCATTTTTGCTCCAACAGTGCTTATCACTACCTTGTAAACAAAAGAACAAGTGATCTCCATAACCATGAAAAGAACTTTACCTGGATTTGGAAACTAAATACTCCAAACAAGATAAAGCTATTCTTATGGCTTATGTATCACAACAGACTGCCTTCTAACCATAATCTCTCAAAATAGGGCTTACCATCCAACCTAACTGCCAGATCTGATAATGGCACACTAAGGATAATAATCATATCTTTCACCAATGCACCCACACCACTAACTTCTGGGATGATCTCCTTAAGGGCTCTCCAAAGACCCATAACCTTATTCATTTGAGTTTCACTCTCAATAACTAGACATCAACTTGGAGGAAAATCAATACCCATCTTTTTGATAGCTTAATTATTTAGTCCAAACTTCTTCTCTTCTGTATTTGGACTATCTGGAAGAATAGGAACCATAATGTGTTTAACAACAACAACAGCAAGGCCTTCTTTTATCAAGCTTATTCTGAGGCCATTGAATCACTCATCTTAGCATTGGTAGACATAAGAACAAACACATCATGCTCATGGACATTAAATGAGAACCACCATACAAAGATTTCTATAAACTTAATGTGGATGACTCATGCCTAGGTAACCCAGGGAGGGGAGGTATTGGGGGGTAGTCAGGAACCACTCTGGTGACTAGGTACTAGGATTTACAAAAACTTTCTAAAGGGAACAAACAACCAGATGGAGTTAATGGTTCTCCATGAATGACTATGAATGGTTGAGGAGCATGGCTACTTACCTATTAAAATAGTCACTGACTCCATAGAAGTAAATCAAATGCTACAGAAGGGAAACATTCTATATAACGGTGTTATTGATAAATTCAGGTCCAGACTAAGAAGCCTGGGATGTCCAATAGTGATGCATGGCTTTAGAGAACAAAATATGGTGGTGGATGCATTAGCTAAATATGGATCAACTTCAATAATTAACAAGTAGCAAGGGTTTTTATCAGTTCCTCTAGTATGTGCTCGACAAGCTTTGTGGGTAGACATGATAGGAACTACTTTCTGTAGAAGTATTAGAAGCATATCTAATTCTAGTGTACTACAAGATCAACTGTGTTTTGCTATTAACCCAGGCTAAATGCCTAGACTTTGTACTTAAAAACTATTATTTACTATTAATGCAATCATGGCCACAAAAAAAAAATACTCAGGACCTCAACTTTAAGCCTTGACCGAAATATTGAATAGATTTCTTAAGATATATATCATGCTTAGGCTAAAAGTATTGATTTTCTATCGAATTGTAAATCGATCAGATGAAACTCAAATGTGTCATGTGCATTAGGTGAAATAACACTTTCTCTTTTTTCTTTGTCTTTTACTCGTTGTGTGATACTTATATTAAAATGTAACTAAACCATATTATAAACATAATATATATATATATGTATATATGAAAAATGGACAAATATATTTCCGAACTATGATAAATGGTGGGTTTATGCCCTCCATCATACTTTGGGTATGCATATGCCCCCAACTTTAACGAAATAGCACATATATAAACCTCACACTAACGGTAGGGGCATATGTGTACCCAAAGTATGACGAAGGATTTATACGTATCATTTATCATAGTTTGGAAGTATATCTATCTCTTTTTTATTCTAACTTTTTATACCAAATAATTAACCTAAATTCACTACTCGAACCAGTCCTAACTAAAATTCAAGAGATCCCTATCTGAAAGATGCATTTTTTCCACCCTTATATCAATATTCACACATAATACGGTAACACTCACTACTAACTTTAAAAAAAATCATTAACACATAACACCTAAAAACAACACAAAATAAATTAAACCTTTGTGTTTCATTTTGTAGCTAAATTTTATCAGTAAAACACTAGCCACCACCAGTCTACACCACATAACCACTGTCTCCGTCGAACTGAAAACACCCCACCAACGAACCATCTTCGCACACATAGCTTCATCCACCTTCGACCTAATCTCCACTCATTCCAACCAGTAAATATCAGCTAACAGAAATGATCAACCATTGCAATTTGATCGGGGTTCATGTTTAAGAGAAAGAATGAGGGAGTATCGGGTTTGAAACAAAAAATAGAGGTAGGATCGAGTTGGTTTGAAATTGGGTTTGATGGGTTTATTGGATTGGGTGGTGAATTTGGGCTAATTATTATGATAACAAAATTAAAATAAAAAGGAAAAAATATACCCTCGAACTATGATAATTGATACGTATATATCCTTGTTCATACTTTGGGTACACATATGCCCCTACCATTAGTGTGAGGGGCATATACTTACCATTTCATTAACAGTTGAGGTATATGTGTATCCAAAGTATGACGAAGGATATATACATACATTTATCATAATTCGAGATATATTTGTTCCTTTTTCAATACAGATACACACACGCACATAGAGAGAGAGAGAAAGAGAGAGAGTCTCTAAGTCTGACACTTATTCAGATAAGGAAAAATTACTTATTTGACTATTTTTAATAAAATATTTACTTTTCTTAAATGTATTTTTATTTATTACCTAGATATACTATTATTAGAAAATATTTATCATCTATAGCAACTATACTATATATTAAAAGTGAATTATATATGCAATATAAATGTATTAAAAGTGTATTAAAATGTATTATACTTGTTTTAGTAAAAAAAATCACCATATATTAAAAATAAATTATGCATGCAATATAATTGTATGACACTATGTACAAAAGTGAATTATGCATGCAATATATATGTATTATAAGTGTTTTAAATATATTATGCTTGTTTTGGTAAAATATCTACACTATGTATTAAAACCGAATTATGCATGTATCAAAATTACATAGCTATAAAAGATAAAAAATTTCTAAATATGATATATTTAGGTAATTTTTCCGTCAAATGATTATAATAAAAAGTTGGACCATCTGGTCCTCCCTAGCCCATTTAAGTTTAAGCCCTTAAGGTTTAAAAAAAAAGATAAGGTTTCCCAAAGGTGAAATAAAATTGAATAAAATAAGATATGCAGACAAAAGGTTAAAACCTAGAAAATTTGTTAAACTATTTTTTAGGTTCAATTGGTGTGAATGGAAAATGGAGGAACACAACCCTTCAAGTAAAAGACACATTGTTTCAGAAAAGAGGTAATCGTTCGGTCGGATGTGACTGTTCAGAAAAGACATGAGTGGACAGACATGACTATTCTGAAATGATACACCCTTCCATGAACCATTGTTTTCTTTTCGAAGGGGCATTTGATGGCTATAAATACCTAAACATTTTTCCTCAGGTAGTATGAAAAAATTTCTGCATTGAAAAACACTCTTCTACTTCTAAAATCTCTGTGTGATCATCTACCGTTCATTGTGTTCGGAGAATCAGAAGGTTTGAGGTACCATTACATTCTGATTGTGAGTCATTTTATACTGGGATAAAAAATTTTGCAACCTCGAGTACTTGAAGGAAATTAATTCCTTAAGGACACTCCGTGAATCGGAGGACTTGGTTCTATTTTTTCTTTATTTTATTTCTTTAAAATAACATACTTCTTTGATAGTTCTTGAAGAACTTATGTTGAAGGTGTTAAAAATTTCATAGGTGTTCTTGATATAGTTTTGAACTTGTGTTGAAGTGTTTATACAAACATACAAATTGTGTACCCAAAAACAATATTCTTAAGGAATTAATTTACTAATCTGTATTGTTTCGTTTACTATTTTTTCAGTAAAAAGTTTGAACTTCATATTGATAGTTCTTCAATTTTTTGAACTTATGTTTGAAGTTTCTGAAACTTCATTTTGATAGTTCATACGTTGGTTGAACTTGTGTTAAGTTCTTAACATTTGATTTTGCTATTTTTCATAAAATAATTTGAACTTTATTTTGTTGATTTTCATAAGTTGGGTTGAACTTATTGTTAAAAGTTGTAAGTACAGAGTTAAAACTTCATTTGATTATTCATATGTTAATTTGAATATGTGTTTGAAGTTATTGTTGAAAAATACAAATTTTATCAAAATTGAGAAAAACAACAATTTTAAGAAAAGTATAAAAATATTTATTTTTGTTCTTGTTTGGTGAAGGGGAAAAAAATTATCGCCATTTATAAATCAATTATTTGGTTAATCTGTCTTGGGTCTGATTTTGTTGAGACTAAAATCTTTTGATTTCTACTCCCTCAGTTAGAAGAAAATAAAAACGTCATCAAGAAACCAGTATGAGAATTCGATTCGAAGAATATAAGAACTTCACTGATTTGTTAAAATCTCTGTATTGACTTCTAACTTCTGGAGTTTAAAATCTATGGGATTTCTCTCTTTTTGAATTTGATTATGATTTGAAGTCATGAAAACTTCATCATATTTTATAGTTCATTCGGTTGATGATTTGAAGATATAAAAACTTCATTATTGACTAGAAACAAGTTGGCTAAAGATTAAATTCTTTATTGTTAGTATTCTGAAATATTAAAGAGTATGTCAAAGATGGATAGGAAAATGATGAATAAAAGTGAACAATAAATTGATTTGATGGTGAATAGTGTTGTCCCAACGGCAATCAATGTTGCATCATTAAGGCATTCGGGTATTGATTTAGAAATGAAAACGACAAAGAAATTAGAAAAAATATTTTGGTGTGAACTTCAATGAACGACAGCACATGAGGTCATTTTGACTGGCCAAACTTGCAATGCAAATGTTCACAAGTATAGATCCTCATATTCTTAAAAAAAAATAATGACTGGAAATCAATTGTTTGATTTGAAAGATCTTATGAGTCATTCCAAGATAAACGAGGATAATGAGCTGAATGAAAAATCATCAATGATGGTTGCAAATCCTATTAAAGATGATGCTCCAAATGATAAGAAGATGAATAAGTCTTCTAGACAAGAGAAAGAGCAGAATAAGAAAATGTTCAAAGGCAATTGCTACATTTATAGTGATGTTGGCCACAAAGCTCGAAATAGTCAAGTTCTAAATAAGAACAAGAAAAGATATTAGATAAACATGTTGGAAATAGCTAGAAAGATTGCAAATCTATGTGATATGATCACTAAAAAAAATCTAGTTGGAGATCCAAATGAATGGTGGTTTAATTTAGGAGACACTAGACATGTTTGAGAGGACAAAGAAGCTTTTGCTACTTATAATCCCGTTATTCCCAAAGAAGTGATCTTCCTGAGAAATAATACAACAATCAAGGTTGAAGAAAGTGGGAAGATATTCCCAAAAGTGATTTCTAGCAAGGTGTTGACTCTCGAGAATGCTCTCCAGTTCTTACTATTAGGAAAAACTTAGTGTCGACAATACTTCTCATTAAAAATAGATTTAAATATGTGTTTGTTTTAGAGAAAATTATAATAAACAAGAATGAAACATATGTAGGAAAGGGCTACCTCAATAAGGGCCTTTTCAAACTTTATGTAATGGTTGTTGAATAAAGAAAATTGGGGCTTCTTCTTACTTGCTAGAGTCAAATAATTTGTGGCATAGTCGTTTAGGACATGTCAAGTATAAAACCTTGCAAAAACTGATTAACTTATAAATTTTGCCAAACATTGAGTGCAATAAATCAAAATATCAAACGTGTGTGGAATCAAAGTATGATAAGCATCCATATAAGTTCGTTGAAAGGAATTCCAATCCATTGGACTTAATCCACACTGACATTTGTGATATGAAGTCGACACCATCTCGTAGTGGAAAAAAATATTTTATAAATTTTATTGACTATTGTACTAGGCATTGTTATGTCTATTTTCTAAACAGTAAGAATGAAGCTATAGATGTGTTTAGGCAATATAAAACAGAAGTTGAAAATCAGTTAGAGAAAAAGATCGAAACAATAAGAAGTGATATAGGTAGAGAATATGAATCTCTATTTATGGAAATATGTGTAGAGAATAGAATTGCCTATCAAACTACTACCCTATATTCACCTCAGTATAATGGGATTGCTGGAAAAAAAAGTCAAACCTTAATGGAAATGATGAATGTCTTACTCATAAGTTCAAGTTTACCACAAAAATTATGGGTGAAAGTTATCCTTACATCTAACCGAATACTCAATAGAGTGTCCCATAGTAATACACAATCAATTCCATATGAAAAATAAAAAGGAAGGAAACCCAACTTGAAATATTTTAAAGTGTGGGGGTGTCTAGCGAAATTCCAAGTTTCTATGCCTAAAAGGGTGAAGATATGACCTAAGACAGTTGAATGTGTGTTCATAGGATATGCTAAAAGTAGTAAAGCATGTCGGGTTTTGGTTTATAAATTAAAACATCCGAATATCAATGAAAATCAATAATTAGATCAGATAATGCCGAGTTCTTTGAACATATTTATCCATATAAAACTAAACATGAATAGTCTAGTGGAGGGTCTAAACGACCTCGAGATAAACCAAGTAAGGATGTACATAATGATGAGAATCCAAGATGTAGTATACGTCAAAGAACATCAACATCATTTGGATCAGATTCTGTAACATTTTTTTTAGAAAATGAGCCTCAAATATTCATCCTTTTGGAAAGAAGTAGTCAATAGTGATATTGAATCAATCTTGAGCAACCATATTTGGGAGTTGGTTGATCTTTCTCGAGGAAATAAACCTTTAGATTCTAAATGGATCTTCAAAAGGAAAATAAAAATGGATGGTACTATTGACAAATACAAGGCAAGACTTATATAAAAGGCTTCAAATAGAAGAAAGGTCTTGATTACTTTGATACATACTCACCTGTAACAAGGATAACGTTAATTTAGATGTTAATTTCCTTAGAGGTGGTATATGATCTTGAAATCCATCAAATGGATGTGAAAACAACATTCCTAAATGGAGAATTGGAGGAAGAAATTTACACGTAACAATCCGAGGGTTTTGTGGTTCCTAGTGAAGAAAAAAAGGTGTGCAGACTAGTTAATTCACTCTATAGACTAAAATAAGTATCTAACTGGTGGCATGCAAAGTTTGACCAAACCATGCTGGTAAATAGGTTCAAGATAAATGAAAGTGATAAATGTGTTTACACTAAAGACAATCCAAATCACATGATCATTTTTGTTTGTATGTGGATGATATGTTGATAATCAGTAGAGACATCTCTGACATAAATACTACAAAATGAATGCTTGAGATAAAGTTTGATATGAATGACCTTGGAGTTGCGGATATGATCTTAGGAATAAGAATTCATAAAACTCTACAAGGATTGACATTGTCACAGTCTCATTACATCGAAAAGGTACTTGAAAAGTTCAAGTATTTGGAATTTTGTATTGCCAAGATTCTATTGGACGTGAGTTTTGCACTTTAAAAGAATGAAGGTAAAAGTGACTCACAGTTAAACTATGCAAGAGTATTGGGATGTTTAATAGTTATCATTAATTGTACACGGCTAGACATAGCATGTGTTATTAGTAAGTTGAGTCGGTACATGAGTAATCCCAAAAAAACTCATTGAATGACAATGAAAAGAGTTTTGGGGTATCTTAAATACACTCAAGACTATGCTTTGCATTATAATAAATATCCTGCGGTAGTTGAAGGATATAGTGATGCAAATTAGATCACCGGATCGAATGAAGTAAAATCCATGAATGAATATATATTTACTATAGGTGGAAGATCAGTCTCTTAGAAATCGTCCAAACAGACATGTATTGCTCGCTCTAAAATAAAATATGAATTTATCATATTAAATAAAGTTGATGAGAAAGCTGAATGGCTCTGAAATTTCTTGAAAGATATTCCTTATTGGCCCAAACCATTAGCACCAATATATATACATTGTGATAGCCAAGCGGTGTTAGGTAGGGTAGGAGCATGATATATAACGGTATATTTCGTCCTATAAGACGGAGACATAATACCGTTAGAGAAATACTCTCTAGTGGAATTATTACTGTTAACTATGTGAAGTTAAAGGATAATATGTCGGATTCACTTACAAAAGGCCTGTCTAGAGAGGGAGTTGAGAGATCATCGAAGGGAATGGGTTTACGGCCTAGGACAAGTCAGCGTGGTGGTAACTCTACCTAGTAGACTGGAGATCCCAAGAGATAGGTTCAAGGAGATCAAACAAAGTTGTGTCTGACAGGTTTAACAATGTCAGTATGCCCAACCCATTCTCGTGATGTAGACAATGTTTAGTAAACAAGGATAAGGTTTGTGGTGTGAATCATTTTAATGATTATCTAAATTTAGTAGATTTGACCAAATAGTTTAATCTATAGGTTTGAACGTTTAGAAATCATCTATATGAGGGTAGAGTTGAAACCTCATCAAGGAGAATGTTAGTAAAGGCCTAATCTGTAAGCTCTCATGAAATAAGGATGTGTTCATGGCTAAAACGAACAAAATCATAAAAACACTAAACATTAAAAGGCTCATTGTGTAACATGTGTTGTCTAGGTTTATATTAAAGCTCGATGGTTCAAATATATCAAATCTACCGATTGACCAAGTGCATCTGATGCATGTTCACTGCGGAAAGTTCAAAGGGAAACCCACTTATCCAGATGCAATCAGTCTTTACTTGCTGATCACACACTTTTCCGTAATGTTTTATAAAGAGTAGCCATTCCCCATTCGTATGGGGGATTGTTGGGTTCAATTGGTGTGAATGAAAAATGGAAGGACATAACCCTTAAAAAAAAAGACACACTATTTCGAAAAGGGGGTGACTGTTCGGTTGGATGTAACTGTTTAGAAAAGACATAAATGGACAGACTTGACTATTCCAAAATGATACACCCTTCCATAAACCATTGCTTTCTTTTCGAAGGGGCATTTAATGGCTATAAATACCTGAAATTTTTTGCTCAGGTAGTATGAAAAAATTTCTGCATTGAAAAAACACTCTTCTACTTCTAAAATCTCTGTGTGATCATCTACCGTTGAGTGTGTTCGAAGAATAAAAAGGTTTGAGGTACCGCTACATTCTGATTGTGAGTCATTTTATCCTGGGAGGAAAAATTCTACAATCTCGGATACTTGAGGCAAAATTATTCCTTAAGGACATTCTATGAAATCGGAGGACTTGGCTCTATTTCTTTTTCATCTTATTTCTTTAAAATAACATACTTCTTTGATAGTTCTTGAAGAACTTGTGTTGAAGGTGTTAAAAACTTCATAGGTGTTCTTGATATAGTCTTGAACTTGTGATGAAGTATTTATACAAATTTTGTACCCGAAAACAACACTATTCTGCTTCATCAACAACTAAGTTTTTCCAGCAAAGCAACAAAGCTTTCTTGAATTGTTTCAGTTTTTCGACTTCTTGTAGTAGATAATGGCAATCCCAGTATGGCTCACTACTACAAATTTATTCCTTACCTATTCAATTTTAGGTTTAGATTGTTGAAGCATGCTTCGGTACTTAGCTTATATACAGCACCAACTTGTCAAGATCTCAGCTCCACTATATATGCTTTCAAGTAATATGACCATAATCTCTTATTTAATAATTTGTTTAAGTAACGTGAAGTTTTCATGCATGAAGTTGTCATTGTTGTTGTATTGAAGTCTTCATTAGCTCCTGCGTGTTGGACATATTGCTTTATATGCTAAAAATATGTTGTTAAAATTCGCTAAAATCAAATCAAATCCATAAAATCGATCAAACCAACAAAATCAAAACCGGTATAATTTATACTAAGTGATTTGGTTTGATTTGGATATTTAAAAAAATGCCTTTATTGATTTGATTTGACTTTATACAAAAATTCGAGTTATATCGAAAAATGAACACCACTATGTAGATTGATAAAGCAATTATATAATAAAGTACATGTCTTGTTTAGTATATTTTTTTGTTATTGTCTGATCTATTGAAATATGCATTATAATTTGTAATTTGGATCCCAACTTCGTATTATTATAAAACTGGAAGTGCCTCCACAACAAGATTTATAGGTGTTTGGCGAAGCTTATTTTTCTCTAAAAGTATTTTTTTTTTCTAAAAGTGCTTATTTTTTTAAAAATGAAGTGTTTGACCAAGATTTTTAAAGAAAATAAGTGTTTTTGTAGAGTAAAAAAAAATAGTTATCCATAAGCTAAAAAAAAGTAGTTTCTCCTTAAAAAATTATTTTCATATATTTGAGAAAAATACACTTAAAATCAATTGAAAAAGTTTGGCCAAATATTAATTGCTGCTCAAAAGTGCTTGATTATTGGTGAAACACAAATTGTTTCTCACCAAAACTTTTTTGAAAAGGAATATTAAAAGAAGCACTTTTCTAAATAAATTGATTTAAGAAGTTTGGTCAAACAAACCAAGGGCGGAGCCAGCCCTTTATTAGAGGGTTCATCCGAATCCCCTTCGACGAAAAATATATCATTTATATATGATTAAAATTAATTTTTACATATCTGTAGTACGTGTTGAACCCCCTTTGGCTAGATTTTCTTCAAATATTGAACCCCCTTAATTGAAATCCTGACTCTGCCACTAAAACAGACTATAGGTAATGGGCCAAAAATATCAGTAAAAGGTAGGGGTGTGCATCGGTCGGTTCGATTTGATTTTATGTGTTATTGGTTCGGTTTATCGGTTTTTGATTTTTAAATATGCAAAACCAATAACCAACCAATAATATTTTTTTTAATCGATTTTTGGTTTATCGGTTTTTGGTCCTTAACGGTTCGATTTTCGATTTAACCAATAAGAAAATACTTATAAAATAGAAATAGTAACAATTAACATAAAAAAATAGAATCTTAGTTGCCGCCAAACTCCTACACAATGCATTTTTGTTAACAAGAATCTTCAAATTTGAACTGAATGTTAGTTTAAATCCTAGTTATTGTAAGTTACTGAATGTTTCAAGCTTTCCAATACGGTAATACCCGTGCTTTGTATTGGGCCTTTGTTTCTCTGAATAGGTTAATACTTTATGAATCACTGAATTGTGAATAAGTAGTATGTATATATATATATATATATATACTAGTCTTAGCATATGCGTTCCACGCGTGTAATTTGCTTCAATGAGTTTAATTTTATAAAATTACTTTGATGTCTATTTTTCTACGAGAATCAATTTGCATTTGACTAATAAATTTAGAAACAGAACAACTATTAGTATTTTACTAACTATAAATATTTGACAAACTCTTTAAAAGTGCTTTTAAATGTATTTTCTCAAAAATACTTTTAAAACAAAATTACCTTTTTTTAGTTCATGAAAATAGTTGAAGTTAAAACACGTTTTATTTGTTAGATTTATTTTAATCTAATCTTTCATCTTTTTATCTAAGGTATTTTGAAACATATACTTAATTTAATGCATTATGTCATCAGAGTGTCTTTCATGTCATTTAATCTAGGACCTTTTATAATCAATTAATATTCTATTTAGATTTTTTTACTATTTAAATTAGTTTTTTGATGTGTGCTTTAACATAGATTGCAAATTCATGTAAATGATGAATATGATTAATTGAGTAAAAACTCAACAATTTAAATTCAAATTAACAAAAAAAATTTCCTAACCTATAAAAACAAAACAAATTCAAAAATTGGCATCATAATCATTTTCATGAGGTATTAACATACCTTATAATGTAATACATGTCCACACCCACAAAATTCAAATCATTCTATTAATCAAACACAAATAAATATAAATATTTTTTTTCATAAAAAAAATAAATCTGAAAATCACAAAGATTCATTAACAAAAATTACAGCTTTAACTCATAAATTTCTATAATAAAAAAATATATTTGTGAACCTAGGAAATAATTAAAGTTGAAATTGAATAATATGATGTTATGCAAAGCTTACATTACAAACATTCACAAAATAAGATTATGAAGAAAATTATAATAAAAAACAACATAATATTTAATATGTTTTAGTTAAATGACTTACACATTAAAAAATTAATATTACAAACACAAAACCTAGAGGAAATAAATTCTCCAAAATATAGTATCATAAATAAATATATGCAAACAATAAAATTACTAGAGAGTGTCATTAATTTTAAAATAAATAATTTTGCTAGAAGACCCCAACTTTGACTTATATACAATTTTAAAAAAATAGATTGTAGGAAGGAGTTATGTCCCAATTTAAAGCTAATACTTTGAATGAAAAAACATGCTTGCAAGTTGTAAAACATCATTTATTAAGGAATTATAATCATTTAAATTGATAAAAGAAATTAAAATTACCCTTGTGATCATGTTTCTCTCAGAGGATCGCTTAGAGCTAACTTAATTTAGATCATCGTGTTATATACCTTAATAAGACCGATTTTGTTGTCTAGCTCATATTTGACTTTGCTTCCTATTGATATCTCAATGACCTGCATGGACTCATTGTGGATATCACAATAACACCAAATTAAGGTTTTCATACAGACAAAAAATATAGTAATAAACCCTTTCTCATTCTATACCCATTTACCTGAAAGACTTAATGATCCCGATATACTAAAACCCCCCACAATTGAGATAAACAAAGAAAAGAAATGAAGAGGCTGTCGACAGTCATTTTATACACCTATGATATATACAGGAGCAAAAGCAAACTTATGTAGATACAATTGTTTACCAGAAAGTAAATGGGATAAATTAAAAATACCAATAGTAGTCAAAAGATTTAATAATGAAGGAAGCTTAATTACATATAAAGCTAAAAATGTAAAAATACAGATATGGGATAAAATAATAACAATAGAAGAAATCTATAATTATGAACTAACATCAAAAGATATGCTTTTAGGAATACCATTTTTAGATAAATTATACCCACATATAATAACTAAAACAAATTGGTGGTTTACAACACCATGTAAACAAAAAGTAAGGCAAAAAGAGTTATTAATAAAATAAGAAAGGACCTATTATTCAAGAGACCATCAAATGATTTATTCAAATTCAAGAGAACTACGACAAATAGATATGGAAGATGTTAGAAAATGGATAATGACGTTACTTAACCCAGAAAAACAATCTACCGCAAGAGCAATTAAGAAAGGATTTATTTCAGATGGATTATTGACAAGATATTGCAAGTTAATTTGACACAAATATCCAGACCATCAATGTTCGAGATGAAATAGAGGAGGATAAATCCTTTCATAATTGCTCTTGCAGTAGATTATTTTTCTAGGTTAAGTAACGTCATTATCCATTGTCTAACATCTTCCATATATGTTTGTCGTAGTTCTCTTGAATTTGAATAAATCATTTGATGGTCTCTTGAATAATATTTCCAAATTGGGTTTCCATTGATATAAGTATTTGCTAATTCTTGAGTAATTGCAGCTATTACAATAAGTCGTTTATTTGCATAAAAATCAGGTATCTTAATTTTGGGTATCTCCGGCTGCTGCACAATATCTTCTGGTATCTTGGGGGTGATTGGATGGTATTTGATTAAATGTTTTACTGTAATATTCTTTAGTTTTTGTAATTCTCGTATATTATTTTGAAGGTATTCTAAATATTCTATATCTTTTGTTCTAAAATATTCAATTAAATTCTCTTTCATAGGTATTTCTGTTAATCTTATTTCTTCCATATCTTATCTCTAATATTTTAAATACTCATAGTCTATCATTTTATCCTAAAGTAGTTGTCATACTGCAAATTTCTTTGTAATAATTTATTCTAATTGTACTATATCTGACATTAAATTCTAGGTTATCTATTTCGTTAATTATCCTGTCTTTTTCATCAATAAATAATTCTATATCTAAATCATATTCTAAACTATCTTTTAATTCTAATTTTTTTATGGTTTTATTTATCCAAATTAATATTTCTTTTAATTATTCTCTTCATTTTCTAAGCTGGTTTCTATAATTAATTTCTTCGTATAGCCAACTTTGTTTTTCTCCAACTCTTTGAATATATTCTAGCATTTCTTAATCTGTATAATATCCATCTGAATAATTATCTAGGTAGTAATTGTGATTGTCATCACTTAAGTATATTTATCCTAACTCGTCTTCTATTTAATTTATATCTAACTGTTCATCTTCAATGTTAAATATTTTTTCCTATATTATTTTCTTTACGTCTATAATTTCTATATCTCTAAGTATGTATAAAACTAGTATTTCAAAATTATTTGTCATTTAGGTGGGTTAATTAAAT